>NC_091436.1:21053422-21356174 GCF_964237555.1 Oryctolagus cuniculus
TTTTAGGTTTCCTAATTGGCATACAATTCTTTGTAGCAATTCCACATTATTCTTTTTATTTCTATGGTATCTGTTGTTACATTTTTTTTTGTCTGTGATTTTATTGATTTGGGTCTTCTTTTTTTTTTTTTTTTTTGGTTAGCTGGATTCACTGCTCTTTTGAATTGCTTTTTTTGTTTCAATTTTGTTTATTCTCTAATTTTAATTGTTTCCTCCTACTTATTTTGGCATTGCTTTGTTGTTTTCTGGGTCCTTGAGATGCACTGATAGCTGATTTATTTGGTACATTTCCAGTTTCTTGATGTAGGCAGCAATTGCTATAAACCTACCTCTTAACACTTCTTTTGCTTTATCACAAAATGTCTGATATAATGTATTGTCATTTTCATTTGTTTCCAGAAATTTTTTCATTTCTCATTTAATTTCTTCTATGACCCACTATCATTCACTAACATGTTCAGTCTCCATATGTTTGCATATGATCTAGAGATTCTTTAGCTCTTTGTTTCCAGCTTCATTCCATTGTGGTCAGAGAAGATGCCTGGTATTATTTCAATTTTTTGAATATGCTGATATTTGCTTTATGGTCTAACATTGATCTATCCTAGAGAAAGTTCCATGCAATGATGAGAAGAATTTGTATTCTGCAACTGTGAGGTGAAATGTTCTGTAGATATCAGTTAGGTAAATTTGGTCCATAGTGTCTGTCAATTGGCTCCATTGTTTCTTTGTTGATTTTCTGTCTAATTGATGTATCCGTTGATGAAAGTGGTGTTTAAGTTCTCTGTTGTTATTGCAACATATTCTATATCTTCATTTATATCCATCAACATTTCTTTAAATAGCCAGCTGCCCTGTAATTGGGCACATATACATTTATTGTAGTCACATTTTCTTCTGTTGACTTGATTCCTTAATATTTACATCATACTTTTCTTTGTTTTTAACAGTTTTTATGTTAAAATGTATTTTGTCTGATATTAGAATTGGAATACCTTCTCTTTTTTGCTGTCTGTTGGCATGAAATATTGTTTTTGGTTCTTTTACTTTTGGTCTGCATGTATTTTTGTTGATGAGATGTGTTTCTTGTAGGCAGCAAATAGATGGATCTTATCTTTTAATCCATTCAGCCGGTCTGTATTTTTTAACTGGAAAGTTGAGGCCATTTGCATTCATGGTGACTATTGATAAATAATGACATGGCCTTGCCATTTTCCCATAAATATTCCTATTTTCATTTGTATATTTCTTTTGAACTTTTGCTGGAGGATTTTTCTGCCTTCACAGTCTTGCATAATAATGGCTATCTTTCTGTGTTTCTGTTTGTAGTACATTCTTAAGCATCTTTTATAAGGCTGGATTAGTGATGACAAATTCAATTTCTGTTTTTATTGAAGGTCTTTATTTCACATTCATTCATAAATTAGAGCTATGCAAGATACAGTATTCTGAGTTGACATTTTTTTTCTCTTTTATTTAAATAATATAAATTTCCAAAGTACAGCTTATGGATTACAATGGCTTCCCCCCACATAACTTCCCTCCCACCCACAACCCTCCCCTTTCCTGCTCCCTCTCCCCTTCCATTCACATCAAGATTCATTTTCAATTCTCTTTATATACACAAGATCAGTTTAGCATGTAATAAGTAAATGTTTCAACAGTTTGCACCCACATAGAAACACAAAGTGAAAAATACTGTTTCAGTACTAGTTATAGCATTAAATTACAATGTACAGAATATTAAGGGCAGAGATCCTACATGAGGAGTAAATGCACAGTGACACCTGTTGTTGACTTAACAAATTGACACTCTTGTTTATGGCATCAGTAATCACCCTAGGCTCTTGTCCGGAAAAGCCGGACGGAAAAGGTGCCGGAAGAAGCTATCGAAAGCCTAGGCATAGACTCGGATACGGACTGTGGGAAAGAAGTTAGGATTGGACGTTAGGATTGAAAGCAAAAGTGAAACCTAGAAGAAACTTAGACTTGGATAAGGACTGTGGGGAGAAGCCAGGAGAAATGAGAGGGGAATATTGTTGGAAGAAAAGTTAGGAAACATACCGGGTAGAGAAAAATGTTAGGAGGATGAAGCCGCGGGGGCAGGCTGAGGCGGAGACGTAAGCTAGCTTGGGATTCTTCAAGTCAGCCCAGGGAGCAAAAGGCGAAAAGCTAAAACCAGAGGCGGACGCGTAAGCCAGGTTGGAATCCGTCAGATTAGCCCGGGGAGCAAAAGACGGGAAGCCAAACTGAAAGGCGCAGACGTGAGCTAGGTTGAATTCGCCAGGTTAGCCCGGGGAACTTAGACTGAATACCGGTGGTGGAAACGTAAGCTAGGCTGTGTGATTTGCGGAAGCTGCCGTGCGCAGAGAGAGCGCGCGGGGCACGAACGGGGAGAGCGCACGGGGCGCTAATAGAGAGAACGCGGGGCTGGCGCGAAGGCCGTGGTGCGGGCGCGAAGGGGCGTGGAGACCGTGGAGAGCGCGCAAAGCCGGCAAGTGGCTCAGAGCCAGGAAGCCGCCGCGGGGCGAGGCGCTGAGAAGCAGCCTCGGGGCGGGCGCCGGGATGCCACAGGGATAAGAGAAACAGAAGTTTAGAAGTAAAATGAGAGAAATAGGAATGCTGGCAGATAGAAGTAAAATAGGAGAAATAGGAATGCCCGGAGATAGAGAAATAGAGAAAAATAAGGCCTCCCCACAACATGGCAATGAGAGAGCTTGGATTCG
Source organism: Oryctolagus cuniculus (assembly GCF_964237555.1). NCBI lineage: Eukaryota > Metazoa > Chordata > Mammalia > Lagomorpha > Leporidae > Oryctolagus > Oryctolagus cuniculus. The sequence continues at coordinate 21,056,149 of NC_091436.1, forward strand.
GTCTGCCTGATTAGTAAGACGATAAGCACCTGTGGGCGGCTTCAGGTCACCGAAGACAGGCACGTTATCAACACCAATAAGTCTCCCCACAAGACGGCAATGAGAAGGCTTGGATTCGGTTTGCCTGATTGGTAGGGCTTGTAAGCACCTGCAGGCAGTTCTAGCAGAGCAGAGCATGCGCTGCAGGGCACCGAACACAGGCACGCATCAGCGCCTAAAAACCTCCTCACAACATGGCAAAGAGAGGACCCGGATTCGGTTTGCCTGATTGGTAGGGCTTGTAAGCACCTGTGGGCGACTTTAGCAAGCAGAGCAGAGTGTGTGCCGCGGGGCACCGAAGACAGGCACGTATCAACGCCAAAAATAAAAAGAAAGGGGGATCTGTGGGGAGCAACTGGGAGCAACTCGGACTATACTAAGTTACTGGAATTAAGACTTATTCTATGCATCTGCTCTCCCACAATATGGCGCTGGGAGAGGAGGAAACAGCTTCTACACAGCTGCCTCCAGTTCAACCAATAAACAGCAGGACCTGCTCCTGATTGCAGGAGAGCAGAGTACTCGGCATGTGGGTAGCAGAGTTGGGATTGGTGGAAGAGGACTATAAAGGAGGAGAGAGACAATATGCACCAGGAACATCTAAGGGGAACATCTATCTGAAGGAAAACCTGTGCAGCCCCCGAGAGAGACGGCCGGCGGTGTGCTGCTTCCCCGCGGAAGTGGGGAAAGTGGCAGGGGGAACCGCCCTTCCACAGAGGTGGAAGGGACGGTAGCCAACCTGGGAAGAACCAGCAGCAAACCCAGGGAGGACCGAGCAGACGAAAGAACAACGCAGGGTCCTGTGTCGTTCCTCCACGAAGAGGGGGAGCAACAGTAGGGTTCTTGCTTCATGCTTTTGCACGTGGAAATCCAGTTTTCCCAGCATCATTTATTGAATAGATTGTTCTTGCTCCAGGAATTGGTTTTAGATCCTTGATCAAATATGAGTTGGCACTGTGGCCAGGGAGTGCAGTGGAGGATGGCCCAAGTACTTGGGCCCTGCACCCCATGGGAGACCAGGATAAGAACTGGCTCCTGCCACGGATCAGCGCGGTGCACTGGCCGCAGCCCGCTGGCCACGGCGGCCATTGGAGGGTGAACCAATGGCAAAAGGAAGACCTTTCTCTCTGTCTCTCTCACTGTCCACTCTACCTGTCAAAAAAAAAAAATATGAGTTGGCTGTAGATGTTTGGATTGATTTCTGGTGTTTCTATTCTGTTCCATTGATCCATCCATCTGTTTCTGTACCAGTACCATCCTGTTTTGATAACAACTGCCCTGTAGTATGTCCTGAAATCTGGTATTGTGATGCCTCCGGCTTTGTTTTTGTTGTACAAGATTGCTTTAGCTATTCGAGGTCTCCTGTGTCTCCATATGAATTTCAGCATCATTTTTTCCAGATCTGAGAATAAGGTCTTCAATATCTTGATTGGTATTGTACTGAATATATAAATTGCTTTTGGAAGAATGGGAAATTTTGATGATGTTGATTCTTCCAATCCATGAGCATGGAAGATTTTTCCATTTTTTGGTATCCTCTTCTATTTCTTTCTTTAAGGTTTTGTAATTTTCATAGTAGAGTTCATTAATGTTCTTGGTTAAGTTTATTCCAAGGTATTTGATTGTTTTTTAGCTATTGTGAATGGGATTGACCTTAGAATTTCTTTCTCAGCCGTGGCTTTGCCTGTGTATACAAAGGCTGTTGATTTTTGTGCATTGATTTTATATCCTGCTACTTTGCCGAACTTTTCTATGAGTTCCTATAGTCTCTTAGTAGAGTTCTTTGGGTCCCCTAAGTAAAGAATCCTATCATCTGCAAAGAGGGATAGTTTGACTTCTTCCTTCCCAATTTGTATCCCTTTAATTTCTTTTTCTTGCCTAATAGCTCTGGCTAAAACTTCCAGAACTATATTGAATAGCAGTGGTGAGAGTAGGCATCCTTCTCAGCAGTGGAAATGCTTCCAACTTTTCCCCATTCAATAGGATGTTGGCCGTGGGTTTTTCATAAATTGCTTTGATTGTATTGAGGAATGTTCCTTCCATACCCAGTTTGCTTAGAGTTTTCATCATGAAAGGGTGTTGTATTTTATCAAATGCTTTCTTGGCATCTATTGAGATAATCATATGGTTTTTCTTCTGCAGTCTGTTAATGTGGTGTATCACATTGATTGTTTAGCGAACATTGAACCATCCCTGCATACCAGGGATAAATCCCACTTGGTCTGGGTAGTTTTTTTCTCTTAAGTCTTGGATTTTGTCTCGACATTCTCTCCTATCCTGTAGGGTTTCTTATGGCAAGTCAGCTGTGAGTCTAATTGGAGATCCCCTGAAAGTAATCTGAGATTTCTCTTGTGAACCTTTTAGAACCTTATCTAGAATCTTACCTTTATGTTTTACTGTGGAAAGCTTGACTATAATGTGGCATGGTGAAGATCTTTTCTGGTCATGTCTGTTATGTGTCTGATGTGCTTCCTCTACTTGGGCATCCCTTTCTTTTTCCACATTGGGGAAATTTTCTGTATTTATTTCACTATATAGACATCTAGTCAATTCTCTCTTTCCATATCTTCATGACTTGCTAAGACCCATATGTTGGGTCATTTGATAGTATCACATAATTCCACAACACTGTTTTTAAGTTTTCTTTTTTCTTCTCTCTTTTTTTTTGTCTGACTGTAGGATTTCCAAAGATTTGTCTTCTACTTCAGATATTCTTTCTTCTGCCTCACCAAGTCTGCTGTTAAGTCTTTCCACTGTAGTTTTATTTGAGCTATTGACTTCTTAATTTCTAATATACCATTTTGATTTCTCCTTAAAATCTCTATTTCATGGGAAAAATTTTCATTCATGTAATATATGGTTTTCTTTAGTTTCTAGATTCAATTCTGATTGCTTTTCAGTAATCCTATGAGTAATTTTTTTTGAATTCTGTTTCCAATATTTCCTCAATCTCTTCATCTTCAAATTCTAATATTGAAATGTTATTGTGTTCCTTTGAGGGAGTCATCGTGTCTTTCTTATACTTGTTTCCTGAATTTTTATATTTGTTTTTAGGCATATGTGGAGTTGATTTTTGTTTTTTTCTCTAATGGCATTTGTCTTTGAGCTCTCCTTCTGTGGCTTAATGGAGTGTCTACACTTTCAATGAATACCAAGAGGTAAGTGTTGGGAGTGGCCAGGGAGCTCTTGTCAGTGTTTAGGGGTGGGGCAACTATCCAGAATAATACCCAAGTTGGATGTGGTATATCTCAATGCCAGAGTGTTAGCCCCCAATGTGTTCCATACCACCATATGAACCACGCTAATCATCTGTGCAGTCTTCACTGTGAGCACTGTTCCCACTGCAGTGTCCTGCTATAGGTAACCAAGGAGCTCCGAGCATGTGGCGTTGCACTAGGTAATTGCCCAGAGACCCAGTTATACCTTTTACCTTCTCATGTAACCACTGAGTTCTCAAGGTTTCAGCACACAAGACACCCATAGTCACTGGGTACATAGGTTTCTCTCTGCCATGCCAGCCTGTCCAGTCAAAAGAGAAGCAGATTTCCCCCAAGACAACTCTTTTTAGGCATCTTGCTCTAGGAAGGCTGCGGGTACCTCACCATTCTATATGGTTGCCCAGCCATTTTCCAACCAGGCTCAAAGTCAGTGGGGGCTATAGATAGTTCCTTCTGCTAGAATCTCTGGATCACATGTGTACAGAAGAGCCACTGGCCGATTGTTACTATCCTCTGGTCACTATCATCGGTATCATCAGTACTGAGGCGTCCTGCCTCAGTCAGTTGCTGTGTTAGTGCAGACATTCTTCTGCAGCTCCTGCCCAAACCCGAAATGACTTCTGCCCTTTCTAGCTGGGCAACAGGCACTGTTGTGGGGATGCTGGGATGAGATAAACATGTCCCCTCTACTTCCACTGGGTCCGCAGGCAATCACTAGCAACTGCTAACCCCCAGGGCTCCAGTCTGGACCCATGCTATGCTCTCCCTCAGACTATATTACCATAGGTTGATGCAGACCAGTCTCACCTGCATCTCCAAACTGCCTTCCACTCTGGCTCTTGGCTGATGCAGTTGTGCTTGTAATTGTGTTTGTGCTGCACATCTGCACCTTCCGCACAGGTCCATGGTGTTCTTCCTCTTGTAGGATTTCCCATGTGGTTTTCTCTCCAATTCTCCCCTGAGAGTGCACGTCCTAATTTTTTTTATACTCTTTATGCCTAGCCTTGCTCAGTAAGTTGTTCTCTAATTCACCATCTTGGAATGGGCCTGCATTTTAATAGTAATTCTTCCAATCCATGAGCATGGAATATCTTTCCATTTTTTTGAGTCCTTGATTTCTTTCATCAATGTTCTGCAATTTTTGTTTTAGTGATCTTTCACTTTTTTTTTGAAGATTTATTCACTTACTTGAAAATCTAAGTTACAGGGAGGGAGAGAAGAAAGGGAGGGGTGAGACACACACACACACACACACACACACACACACACACAATCTTTTACTCACTGGTCCATTCCCCAAGTGATCTCAATGGCCTGGGCTGAGCAGGCCAAAACCTGCAGCAATCTTCATCCAAATCTCCCAAGATTGTGGCAGAGACCAAACACTTGAATCATCCTCTGCTGCTTTTTTTTCAGTCTATTACCAGGGAGGTAGATTAGCATTGGAGCAGCTGGGATGCAAACTGGTGCACATATGGGATACCAGCATCACAGGAGCAGCTTTGTCTGCTACACCTAAACACTGGTCCTGTTTTGGTTAAATTTATTCCTAAATATTTTATTTTTTTGTGCCTTTTGTGAATAGGATTTCATTCTTGATTTCTCTTTTGGTGAGTTCATCATTAGCACATTAAAAGCTACCTTTTTGTGTTTATTTTGTAACCTGCAAATTTACTGAACTGGTTTATCATTTCCAACAACTTTTCAGTGGAGTGTTTATGTTTTCCATGTACAACATCATATCATCTGCAAATATGGGTATTTTGATTTCTTCCTTTCAGATTTTGATGCCCTTTCTTTCTTTCTTCTTTCTAATAGCTCTTGCTAATACTTATAGTTTTATATAGAATAAGACTGGTAAAAATGGATATCCTTGTCTTGTTCCCAATCTGAGGGGAAATGCTTTCAGCTTTTCCCTGTTCAGTATGAAATTGATTATTGGTTTTCATACATATAGACTTCATAATTTTGAGACATGTTGCTTCTATACCTAATTTGTGGAGGGTTTTTACCATGAAGAGGCATTGGATCTTACCAAATGCTTTCTCTGCGTCTATTGAGATCATATAGTTTTTGCTTTTGATTCTTTGGGTGTGATTTGTGAGATTTATTAGTTTGGAAATGTTGAATGACTCTCTTCTCTTGCAAAAATCCCAGTTGATTGTGATGTGTGGTATTTTTGATGTTTTGGATCTGGTTTGCAAGCGTCTTGTTGAGAATATTTACATCTATATTCATCAAGGATATAGTTCTGTAGTTATTTTTTTGTGTTGTGTCTGTGTTCAGCTTTGGTATCAGAGTGATGCTGGCCACATGAAAACTTTGGCAGAATTCCATCTGGAATATTTTGAAAAGTGTTGTAGTTAGATTCTCTTTAAATGTTTTGTAGAATTTATTAGTAAAACCATTAGGTCCTGGACTTTTCTTTGAAGGGAGACTTAATTATGGCTTCAGTCTGGTTGCATGCTATGGATCTGTTTAGATTGTCTGTATTTTCTTGATTTAATCTTGGTAGATTATTTGTTTATCTATTTCTGTGAGGTTTTCCAGTTTGTTATAATTATTCATAGTAGTTTCTTATTATCCTTTGTGTTTCTGTGATATCAGTTGTAATGTCTTCTTTTCTGTATCTAATTTTTTTGATTTTTTTCTCTGTTAGTATGGCTAATGCTTTCTCTATTTTATTGTCTCCAAAAACTAGCTTTTTATTTTGTAGATCTTTTGTATTTTTTGTTGCAACTTCATTTATTTTGCTTTGATACTTATTATTTCTTGCCTTCTGGGTTTGATTTATTCTTGTTTTTCTGAATTTTGGAAACACATGATTAGATCATTTATTTGAGACATTTCTCTTTTTTTAATGAAAGCATTTAATGCTATAATCTTCCCTCTTAATACTGCTTTTGTTGTATCTCCCAAGGGTAGATATGTTTTGTTTTCATCTTCATTTATTTCAAGAAAGTTTTTGATTTCCTTTTTAATTCCTTCAATGACTTATTTGTCATTCAGTAGCATGTTGTTTAACTTCAATGCATTTGTAAATGTTCTGTTGTTCTTGCTGTTGATTTCTAATTTTATTCCTTTGTGATCTGAGAAGATGCATGGTATGATTTTAATATTTTTAAATTTATTAAGACTTGATTTATGGCCTGATATATGGTCTGTCCTGGAGAAAACTCCATGTGCTAATGGAAGAATTTGTATTCTGTGGCTGTTGGGTGAAGTGTCCTAGAAATGTCTGTTAAGTACATTTAGTCATTAATATGATACAACTCTAATGTATCTTTGTTTGGTTTTCTGTCTGAATGATGTGTTCATCAATGAGAGTGTTGGGGAGTTAATGTCACCCACTACTATTGTTTTGGAGTCTATCTCTCCCTTTAGGTGGAATAGTATTTTCTGTATATATCTGGGTGGTCTTGTGTTGGGAACATATATATATATGATTGGTACTCTTCTTGTTGGATCAAGCCTTTTGTTTAAATATAATGTCCTTCTTTGTCTCTTTCTACAGTTTTTGATTTAAAGTTTGCTTTATCTTATATGAAGCTTGCTACCCTTGCTCATTTTTGATTTCCATTTGCCTCGAATATCTTGTTCCAAACCTTCACTTTCAGTCTATGTTTATCTTTATTTGTGAAATGAGTTTCTCATAGGCAGCATAAAGAGAGCGCTTGGATTTTTATACATTTAGCCAATCTAAATCTTTTGGCTGGAAATTTCATTCATTTATATTCAAGGTTAGTATTGACAGAAAAGAAGTACCTGCAGTTTCATTGATTGGTTACTGATTATAGCTGCTGTGTTAGTGAATTTGGTAGTGTCGTGTGTTTTCATGATATTTTTTTCTAATGCCTGATTCCTTTCAGAATTTAGTGTTAGGCTGGTCTGGTTGTGTTGAATTCTCTGTTTTTGCTTATCTCAGAAATATCTTATTTCTCCTTCACTTGTGAAGGATAGCTTTGCTCAATTTCATATTCTTGGTTGAATTTTTTTTTTTTTTGCTTTTAAGACCTGGAATATATTATTCTACTCTCTACTGGCATGTAGGGTTGCTTCTGAGAAGTGTGATGTCGGTATACTTGGTTTTCCTTTATATGTAACTTGACACTTTTCTCCTGTGGTCTTTAGGATTCTTACTTTGTCCTTACTTTTGACAATTTGCCTACAATAAACATTATATAAGCTCTTTTTTGGTTGAGTCTGCATGAGTTGTTTGAGTTTCCTGTATCCCGCTGTCCATGTCTCTTTTAAGACCTAGGAAATTTTCAAGTATTGTTTAATTTATCAAGTTCTCAATCTGTCTTCTTCAGGAATCCCTGTAGTAGAAATATTTGGTTATTTATTGTTGTCCTGTTTTTCACATAGACTCTTCATTCTTTTACTTTCTTTTCTGTTTAGTTTTTCCTTATTGGGTTCTTTGAAAAGTCTTGTCCTCCAGGTGAGAAATTCTTTCCTCCACTTAGTCTATTCTGCTATTGAAGCTTTCAATCTCTTTTCTTTTTTTCATTTTACTGAAGTTTTCACCCCCCAAATTTCTATCTGGTTCTTCTTAACGATATCTCCTTAGTGATTTCTTTCCCTTGATTTCATCCAGTGATTTCCTCATTTCTTTAAGCTGTCTATCTGTATTCTCTTCTATAACATTGGGTTTCTTTACAAATACTATTTTGAATTTGGTTTCTGGCATTTTATATATTTCCTTCATCTCAGGATCTAGTTCTGGGGAACTATTGTATTATGTTAGAGGTGTCATGCTACCTTGCTTTTTCATGTTTCCTGTGTCCCTACATTGACATCTGTGTATCTGGTGAATTATTCCCTTCTTTATGGAGTAGGTTTTCTTGGATAAGAATTTATGATTTAGCCTTAATGTAGGATATCTCCTGGCTGTTGCTTCGCCTTTGGTTCTAGGTAGTTCTGTAAGTATAACCTATGAGTGATTTCTTTTGCCTGTAAGTGACACAGTGGTCTAGTCTGCTGCAGTTCATAGGGATGGAAATGTAGCTTCAAAGTGGAACTGGGCCTCCTATGATGTGTATTTTCAGTCTACAGAGTTCAATGTCAGTTATACTAGGGATTGTGATAGCCAAGACCTGGTTCTTTGTCCATAGGGATACAAAGGTGGTTGTTCCCTTGTCCCAATAGCAAGCCTAAGTGATGCTGGGTCTTGTGGCACCTATTTAGGACAGTGTGGTGTGAATGGGCCCTACCTCAGGTCCTGCAGGAAGGGTGCAACTGATGCTGGTGCTTTTGACACCAGTAGACCTAGTACCACGAACTGGGGTTTGTGTACTGAGCCCTGCTTTGGTCCTATAAGGTGACTACAAGATGTACAGGAAGTTTTGTACTGGCAGCTATGGGTCCAGAGTGTTGAATGCATGCAGGCTTTTCCATAGGTCCACCTGGTAGATTCCAGTGAGTTTGAGGAAATAGTACTGATTGTTACAGTACCGGTTTTGTCAGGTATAGTGAGATGATTTCCAAGATCTACCAGGGCAGGAATTAGTTTTAGGAGAGGTTGTAGCCAACTATCTGAAGCAGAGCCATGCAGATAGAATTTCAGATACTGTGAGTGATTGTGAATTATGCCAAAGATTATAATAGCAGCATCAGTAATCCCAGTTCTAGAAGGCACAGATGACAGTGACCCCAGTTCTCACAAGGCATGCAAGGATGTTGCTAAGGTTTGGGCCCGGGGCTCCCAGTACCATGAGCTATAAAGTATGGAGGGCACTTCCTCAGTTTGGGTCTGGATTTTTTATGGTCTTCTGCTGGTGCTAGCTCTAAGCTTATTGGAACCTTCCCCTGCCCAGATCATGTAGAATGAGCACAGCTCTGGGGCTTATGCCCAAAACTCCCACAGTTTTGGGAATGTAGGGGGTTTGCTAACTGCCCCTTAAGTTGCCCTGATTCTGGCTCTGGTCACGTCTGGTACCAGCAGAACAGAGATCAACTGTATGACTCTACCCTGCCAAGTGAGTCTGGTGCTTTGCAGGGATGAGATAGGGGAGGGAGCAATGTGGCTCCCCTTCTCATAGACAAGCTATCACTCAGACACCCATCAATTCCTCAGGCTGGAGTTAAAGTCAGTGGGGCCTGTGGAATTCATCTTCAGCTAAAGCTGCCAGTGGTGGCCTGTCTGGCAACTTTTTGTTCTTCTTCTGTTTTAAAGATTTATTTTCTTTATTTGAAAGGCAGAGTTACACAGAGAGCGAAGGAGAGGCAGAGAGAGAGGTCTTCCATCGCTGGTTCACTCCCCAGTTGACCACAACAGCCAGAGCTGTGCTGATCTGAAGCCAGTAGCCAGGAGACTCTTCCAGGTCTTCCAATGTGGGTGCAGGGGCCAAAGACTTGGGCCATCTTCCACTGCTTTCCCAGGCTATAGCAGAGAGCTGAATCAGAAGTGGAGCATCCAGGACTCGAACCACCGCCCATATGAGATGCTGGCACTGCAGGCAGTAACTTTACCCGTTAGGCCACAGGACTGGCCCCTCTAGTTTTTCAAACTATGAACATATCACAGTATTTTTAGTTATTGTCATTTATGAGGATTTTAATTGTTTCTCAGTTTGTGCTGTTGGAATCGGTCTACAAGTTGTAGATATACAGATATACCTTTTTATTTGTTTTGCATAAAACCTTTGATGAAGATTGCTGCTTTGTAGACATATTTAGTAAACTTGCTATAGGAATATAATTGCTGGAACCAGAGCAAATGCAATGTATTTAACGTCACAAGGAATTTTCAGATAGCTCTTTAAAGCAGTTGTACCTTTTTATTCTATCACAAATGAATTTTAGTTTTATATCTTCATGTTTGATATTGCCAGATTTGATTTTAATAATTTTAGTGGTTGTAAAATAATCTCATTGTGGCTTTAATTTACATTTCCCTGATGACGAATCACATTGAGCACCTTAACTGTACTGATTGGTCATATGTATATTTATATATATTGAGTGTGTGTGTGTGTGTGTGTGTAGTGTCAGATGTTTTGCCATTTTTAACTGGGCTATTTATCTTTTTATTATTGATTTGTGGGGATTTTTACATATTCTAGATTAAATCCTTGGCGAAATAACCACTTTTCTCACTCTGTGGCTTGTTTGCTTGTTTTCTTATTATTTTCTTTTGATAGGGAAAGTTTCAAATTTTGTCTAATGTACCACATACTTTTGTATGATTAGCAATTTTAATGTTTTTATAAAAAGTTTTTGCCAAAGATCATGAGGACATTTTCCTATATTTTCCTGTAGAAGCTTTATGTTCCTAGTGGTTACTTTCACTCTGTCATCTATCTTGAAGTATTTTGTGTTTGGAATTAAATAGAAAGTTGTGTTTAGAATGAGGTTTTTTTTTCTTTTCTTTTTCTTTTTTTTTTTTTCTTTTTTTGACAGGCAGAGTTAGACAGTGAGAGAGAGAGACAGAGCGAAAGGTCTTCCTTCCCTTGGTTCACTCCCCAGATTGCTGCTATGGCCGGCGCGCTGCGCGGATCCGAAGGCAGGAGCCAGGTGCTTCCTCTTGGTCTTCCATGCGGGTGCAGGGCCCAAGCACTTGGGCCATCCTCCACTGCCTTCCTGGGCCACAGCAGAGAGCTGGACTGGAAGAGGGGCAACCAGGACAGAATCTGGTGCCCCAATGGGGACTAGAACCCAGGGTGCTGGCGCTGCAGGCGGAGGATTAGCCTAGTGAGCCAGGTGCTGGCCTAGAATGAGTTTTTCAAAATATTTATTTTTCTTGTTGGAACCTATTTTTAAGAAAAGAATTTTGCTTTCCTATTGAATTGACTTGTGCCTTATGGGTTATAAAATCATTATCTTTGTAAGTTTGGATCTATTTCTTGGTTCTTATTAATTCTATTCCATCAGCATACAGGCCTATATTTTAAATAACTCACTTTCCTCATTACTATAACTTTAGAGTAATGCTAAAATTAAATAATAGAGGTCTTATAAATTTATTTTTGTTTAAAAATGTATTTATTTGATAGGTAGAGAGAGGGAAAGGGGAGAGGGAGAGAGAATATTCTCCGATCTGTTTAGTTCACTCCCCAAATTCTTTCAGTGTAGGGGGCTGAGTCAGACTGAAGCTAGGAGTCAGGAACTCAGTGCAGGTCTCCTGCATGTATGACCTTGGTACAACTGCTTGAGCCATCACCACTGCATTCAGGATGTGCACTCGCAGGAAGTTGGAATCCATAGTAGAGCTAGGACTTGAATTTTGGCTCTCCTATATAGGATGCAGTTATCCTAAGCAGCATCTTTTTTTTTTTTTTTTAGAGATTTATTTCATTTATTTGAAAGGTTGAGATAGAATGATAGGTAAAGACAGATACACACACACACACACACACACATACACATATATCTTCCATCTGCTTGGCCATTCCCTGAATGGCTGCAATGGCCAGGATTGGTCCAGGCTGAAGCCAGGAGCCAGGAGCTGATTCCTGGTCTCCTATGTAGGTAGAAGGGCCCAAACACGTCAGCCAACCTCTGCTGCTTTCCCAGGTGTATTAGCAGGGAGCTGGATCAGAAGTGGAGCAACTAGGACGTGAACCAGCACCCATATGGGATGCTGGCATTGCAGGCAGTGACTTTACCTGCATTGCCACAATACCAGCCTCCCCAAGAAGCATCTTAACTGATGTGCTATTTTTAAAGTTTTAAATATTTTTATATTATGTTATTCTCGAAGCTTTGTATGTCATTTTGAATTTTAGAATAGCTTGTGGGTAGCTTCAAAAAGAAACCCTAAAGACTTTTTTATTAGAATTATGTTGAATTTATAGATAAATCTTGGTGGGATGAGCATCTTAATAATACTGAGTCTTTAAGTCCATGGACATGATAATTCCATTTACTTAGGTCTCCTACCATATAACATTTTTGTGGTTTTTAGTATTGTGGTCTTGAAGATTTTTCATTGGACATATTCCTAGGTATTCAGTGTTTTAAATGCTATTAGCAGTGTTAATATTTTATAAATCTTATTTTGTATTTGATGCCATTACATACAGATATCATTATTTTTATGTATTTATTTTGTGTCCTGTGGCCTTATCAAATTCAGTTCTAGCTTTAGAGGTCTTTCATTTGTGAATGTGTGTTGTGTTGCATCAAGTGTATCAAATAAGGTTTTCTCTGTCCAGATCATGTTTTCTGTGAATAACAGGAGTTTTCCTTTTCCCTTTCAAGCAGTAATGCGTTTTCTTCCTTTGCCTAATTGTACTGTCTGGGTAGTATTGAATAGAAGTTACAGGAACAGCTGGCCACTGTTTCTCCTAATTTCAGGAGAGAACTCTTTAATGGCTACTAATAACAACATAGCCTTCTTGAGGTACCTTTCTCTGAAGGGAAGAGAGAACTTCCACTTTGACTACGACCTTGTCTAAATATGATCAGAGTCTGTGAACTCAAAAGGCTTCCATAGCCTTGGCAACTCATGACAAGAGCCTAGGGAGATTACTGATGCCATAAACAAGAGTGTCAATTTGTTAAGTCAACAACAGGTGTCACTGTGCACTTACTCCTCATGTAGGATCTCTGTCCTTAATGTGCTGTACATTGTAATTTAATGCTATAACTAGTACTGAAACAGTATTTTTCACTTTGTGTTTCTATGTGGGTGCAAACTGTTGAAATCTTTACTTAATATATGCTAAACTGATCTTCTGTATATAAAGAGAATTGAAAATGAATCTTGATGTGAATGGAAGGGGAGAGGGAGTGGGAAAGGGTAGGGTTGCGGGTGGGAGGGAAGTTGTGTGGGGGGAAGCCATTGTAATCCATAAGCTGTAGTTTGGAAAATTATATTCATTAAATAAAAGTTTAAAAAATAAAAAAAACAATATAGCCTTCTTTAAAATCAGAAAATTTATCAGAAAATTTATTGAGAAAATTCATAGATTATATTCCCATAATGCTGACAGTTTGTTATCATAGGGAAGTTTTCAGTTTTGTCACTTGCCTTTTCTGCCTCTATGTAGATAATTTTTTCTCCTTTATTCTGTATATGGAGATTTTTATTTACTTAAATGTACTACAGTTATTAACGTAGTTGAGTTTAGTTTGCCCTCCTGGTAATAATTTTCTCTTTCTCATATGTATCATTTGTTTTTCTCTTACATTTTCAGTATTTCCCTCTTTTGAGTAAATTAAGTATTTTTAACAATCTAGCATATTTCTGTTAATGCCTTTTTAGTTAGATATATTTGTGTTGTTCTTTTAATGATAACCCCAGAGACTTCAATGCAGATTTAAATTATCGCAGTTTACTTTCAAATACTGGAATGCTTTATGCAAAGTATAAGGATATTTAACAAAATAATTCCATTTCCCCTTTTCCTTAGTATTTTGCCCTGGTTTTCATAATTTTACTTTTGCATAAGCTGAATTCCACAATCTAATATTTTACTTCAGACAAACAGTACTAATTCAAAGAAATTCAAAGTCACATGTATAAAAATTAAGATGATATAAAAGTTCTTAGTCTACTTATATCTCTTCTCTCCCAGAAGATTCAGAGTTCTATTTGGTATTATTTCTGTCTAGCCAGAAGAAATGATTCTAACATTTATTTCAATGTATAACTTTTGATGCAAATTCTCCTTGTTTTAAGTGTTTTCATTGGGCCTACAATTTCAGTTTGACATTTTGTCCCTTAGCACTTCCAAAATATTATGTCATTGTTTTTTACTTGTATTGTTTCTAATAAGGTGGTCTTGTTTCATATCCTTATTTCCTTGAGTACAATGCTCTTTTTTCCTTTCTGAATGCTTTAAATTTAGTTTTTTAATTTAGTCTTTAATTTTGGTATTTTGTGTATAGTGAGCCAAGCTGTGCTTATTTTTGCTTTACCTTTTTGGGTTCCCTGACTTTGTGGTCATTTTTAGGTTGATGTCTTTCATCATTCTTCAAAATTCTTTCTTTCCCTCTTTAAATATTTCTTCCTCCTCTCCTGTCCTCTTCTTCTCTCCTATCCTTTTTTCTCTTCCTCTTCCTCCTCTCCCCCTCCTCCTTCTCCTTCTCTCTCTTTCTCTTTGTCTCTCTTTCTGTCTCTCTTTCTATCTCTCTTCTCCCCCTCACCTCTCATTTCTTTTGGCACTCAAATTAGAATATGTAAGTAAAATATTTGTTGTTGCCTCACAGATATTGAATATTCTGTTCTACAGTTCTTTACTCTTTTTTGTGTCTTATGTCATTTCTGTTCTTTGGTCTTTTAATTCATTGATCCTTTCTTTTGTTGTATTTGCTATTAAGTAACTTTTATGTGATCTATAATGTCTATCATTTCTTTTTTCTTGTTTCTGTCTCTTGCTAAATAATCTATTTATTGGTTGATGTTGCCTATTTTATATTTCATTCTCTGACATATTTGTCATAGTTATTAAAAAATCTTTGAGTAGAGTTTTCTTGATATTTCTTATAACCTATAATTTTAATTTTTGAGCTTATATATTATATTAGAAATTGAAATGTTATATTTCTTACCAGAAAAGGGCACATAGTTTATTTTTTCAGGCTTTCATGGTGTGCAGAGTAGAGTCAACATAATCATAATTGAACTGAAGTTTGAACTGCTCACCACTAACTTCAAATGTTTTGAAGGAAAGTTTAAAGCTTACCCTTCAGCAGAGCTTGTATCTTGAGTTCTGGTAATTCACTAAAGGTCTTGTGATTCTTTAGAGTCAACAGTCAGTTCTCCCAGCTACTTTCTGTGTGTGTGTGTGTGTGTGTGTGTGAGTGTGTGTGTGTGTGTTTTACAGCCCAGCTATGACTTTTGAGTTACTTGGAATCCTCTTTACTCTAAAGCTCCAATCCTGATCTCCTGTGCCTTGGAAGATGTCTGCTGCGCCCCCCAGATTTTGGAGGACCTCTGCAATATACTGGGTGAAGATCTGGAATGCCTTGGATAGATTGCTCCCAGTGTTTCTGCCAGTCTTCCAGCTCCCAGTGGCTATTGGCTGAACTAGGCACAAGCAGGATTAGAGTGCCACAGAGGGATTTCTTTCAATTTTTGTTTCACTCCAGCCTTTGCTATACAACCTCATGTGTTCTAGGGAAAGTTTTGGAAAGTAGTTACAGACTTGCCTTGTGACTAGAGTCCTGCATGATTCTAGTCCATCATGATAACCCACACTTGGGTATTAAAACTTGTTAACAGTTTGGTAGGTTTCAGTCTACCCCATCTATTGTAAATTCTTCTTCTCACTGTTTGACCAGAATTAAAAGCAACTTTGGTATCTTCTTTCTTGGGAAGAACTTGCCATTTAAAAAAATTTTTTTAAAGATTTTATTTATTTATTTGAGAGATACAGAGTTACAGACAGTGAGAGAGAGAAACAGAGAGAAAGGTCTTCCTTCCGTTGGTTTACCCCCTAAATGGCCGCTCTGGCTGGCACACTGAGCTGATCTGAAGCCAGGAGCCAGGTGCTTCCTCCTGGTCTCCCACACGGGTACAGAGCCCAAGCACTTGGGCCATCCTCCACTGCTCTCCCGGGCCACAGCAGAGAGCTAGACTGTAAGAGGAGCAACCAGGACTAGAATCCGGCGCCCACATGGGATGCTGGCGCCTCAGGTGGAGGACCAGCCAAGTAAGCCACGGCGCCAGCCCCACCATTTTTTAAAATTTAACTCACTTATGTTCTCTATATCTTCAGCTGTTAGGTGGAGTTAAAGAATACTATACTTGTGTAGATTTTCTGGCTTACTCTAATTTAAATTTTTATTATATATTTTTATTGATTTGAAATGAAGAGAGACAGATACAGACAGGTCTTCCATTCACTGGTTCACTCTCCAGATGCATGCATCAGCCAGGGCCAATCCATGTGGAAGTCAGGAGCCAAGTACTCAATTCTGAGTCTCCCATGTGGCTGACAGGAACCTAACTATTTGAACCATCCCCATTGCCTCTTAGGGTGTGCATTAGCAGGAAGCTGCGATGGGAAACAGAGCCAGGATTAGAACCCAGACACTTTGAAACAGGTGTTCCAAGTGTTGTCTTGACCGCTATGCCAAATGCCCCACACCATGACTTGTTCTCATTTTAGGAGTGCTAGGTTCACGTGATCTCCTCCTATACTTTAAGTCCTCCATATCTTCCCATTACATATATTTCTCTCTTATCCTAATATGGCTCCCTACATTGTAGATGCTGAAAACCTGAAAACTACTTAAGGATTTCTTTGTAGTTTTTGTTCTTGGTATAATTAAGTTTTTGCTGGTTAGATATACTACACAAAATATAAAGGGAGAAAAGGAGCAGGGGTTATGCCTTAGCTGCTCCTCCTGCTTACTGCTGTTTAGCATGGTTGTAGTGGCATTGTATGCTTCTGTGGCTGTGCTAATACAGGTTCCTGTGACCCATCCTTTGTTTTGTCACTGTGGAGAAGCAGGTCATAGTGTATCTATTTCTCTGCTTTGTGCCTAGCTGGTTGGTTCCAGAATGATCAGTTCTGCTGGTGATTTCCTGAACCCTGGGTTGTAGTTAAGACAGTGTTATTTTTTGGAGTTGAGAATTGCAGAAGTGACATTCTGATTGTCCCAGATTTCTGACTTTGTAGTGATGGCAAAGGGTAGCAAAAAAGCAGTAAGTTGTTCCAAAATCATCTCCAATGATTTTGTAATAAACTTGATGAAATTTTGTGTTTAAAATACCAAGATTGACTCCTTATCTTCAACTAATTCCTGACAGTCTTCTCCATTTGTATTAAGCAATATTTCCTATATGATCTCATCTGATTCTGTTACAAGTACTATATTTCATGAATCCAACTTGCCATGGATTATAAAAACACTTTTTGAAATATACCATTATGGAACTAAAAAATGAATCTATTTAACAATGACAAAATGCTTTCAATCACTTAGAAACTTTATTTTATGCTTCTTATAAATATGCTTTGCATTTTCCCTTCAGCCTCCGATGTGTTACTTAATTATTCCCTTAGTGACTTACAAAGTGACTGTATTAGAAGCATTATCATAGCAGACAGATAATAGAACTAGGTAATAAATCAAGGAAATCTGTTTTTCTTTGTATCCCACATCAAATCTCTGAGTTCTCAGTCTGGAGGTGTCTAAATCTGGATTTAGTAGAGAGAGGGCTTGTAACAAAGGGATTGTATGAATTCAGCTAGAAGAGGATTAGGAGGGTGGTGACAGGAACACTACCAAATACTCATCTTAGCAATTTTCTTTTTTTTTTTCTTTCAGTATTTATTTATTTATTTGAAAGTCAGAGTTACAGAGTGAGAGGGAGAGACAGATTTTCCATTCACTGGTTCAGTTTCCAGATGGCCACCATGACCAGGGCAGGCCCAGGCCAAAGCTGAGCTAGGCCAAAGCTGAGCTAGGCCAAAGCTAAGGGACAGGAGCTTCTTCTGGGTCTCCCATGTGGGAAGCAAGGGCCCAAGTACTTGGGTCATCCTCCAGTGTTTTTCCCAGGCCATTCATAGGGAGCTGGATCAGAAGTGGAACAGCTGGAACCTGAACAGGTGCCAATAAGGGATGCTGGGATCACAGGCTTTACCCGCTGCACCCCAACATTGGCCCCAACAATTTCTTAGCTATTTCCAGAGTACAAGAGTGGCCCAAAGCAGTAAGTTGGTCCTGAACATTGACATGGAGTGTTGAAAGCACCATGAATTATAAAATGTACCTCTATTTCAGATGCTAAGATCAAAAGAAATTTGTATCTAATAATCAATGAATAGTATTTCCATTATCATTTTATAATTAGAAAATCTAGGCTCAGGGATTTTAGTGATTAGTAGAAGATGGTAAGAAGCAGAACCAAGAATTAATTTGCTATTTGAAAACTAAGTTCTATGCTCTTTAGGCCGTACCACAACTACCTGTATATAGAGCAGAAATACTCAACCAAATTTTCAAAGACCAGTAAAATTTCCCTGCATCTTGTGGCAACTCATTGTTAATTTTTCTTAAATCACTTAGACAAGAATTCTCAACTTTCAGGGCTCAGTGCAAAACACTCAAATGATGAGTTTCTGGAAAGTCATTTTCTTTGAGCCTTTTCACATCTTTCAGTCTACTTCATCCAATACTGCGTGCCTGTGATGAAATCATCCCACAGCTAAAAACAGAGTCTATTTCAGCAATGCCTTAAATTCACAGAAAATGAAACAAAATCCCAGATAATGGTAACCATTTGAGCCTATGTCCTCCAGGAATCAAATAAAAGAGCTCAAGAGCTTATCACTGAGGAGAATGGATTCAAGAATGAGGCAGATTTAGTGTTACGTCCTCAAAGTAATGATGAAGAACTGATTTGTCTAACATGTCCCCCAGCACCAGTGATAGTAGGTCACTTCTAATTACCTTTTCCTTTCTGAGCTATTTATAGATAAATGCTTGGGATATTAAAATGCCTTGTGGGCTGGTTATTTAATTGCTACAGAATTGATTTCATGAAGGAAAGAAAAACAAATTAGATTCTAAAATGTAAATGGGAGACTTGACAGACTGCAGTGTGTTGCTCAAGTCTATCAATAGAACTGTCATCCCACAGTTTCTAGCTGGCTATTATAGATCCATGTAAGATGAGAACAACACATTTGACAACTAGAAGAGCAAATGGAAGTACTACTATTCGCTCCAAAACAAGAAATGGTGTGTCTTCATGTTCTTCTTTTCCATGTCATCCAGCATATTATAAATATGAAGCAATTTTAGATTAGAATGGCTTACTTACTTGCTTTTGGAACAATCCTACTTTCTATTTGATTTTTATTCTTTATTTGTGATTTCAGTATCACAGGTGGTAATAATGTGCTCTTTGGACACCAGGAAAGTTGGTTTCAAATTCTTGCTATGTCTCATTATTACAAACTAAGAAACATCTTTTTCCTGATTCTAACTTCATAAAACTCTTCTGCTTTCAGAATAACTAGGGAAAGAGATAGCCAAAACAAGCAAACAAAAAACAAAAAACAGAACCACAGACTTAAAATGTATATTACTTTAAAATTTATCTACTTAATATTTGTTTTTCTAACAAGTGGCAATAGAGTATCTACAATGTGTCTGCCACTACTCGATATGCTGTAGATTCAATGACATAGAAGACCAATTCCTTGCTCTCCTGTTTCCAGTTGTCTTGATAGGAGACACTCCAAAAGCAGAAGTATAGTATTGGGTCATGATAAGCTCAGGGATGGTATATTATATTAATATATTTTAGTTTATATTTTTCTTCATTGCAGTTATGAAAGTAAGGTAGTATATTAGTTTCTTGGGTTGTCACAATCAACTAACACAGACTGAGTGGCTCAAACCACAGAAATTCAATTCTCATAGTTCTAGAAATGTGGAAATGTGAGAACACGGTAAGGTAAATGTGTTTCATTCTGTGAACTTTTCTTTTGGCTTGTAAGTGGCTTTTATCCTGCTGTGTGCTCACATGACCTCTTGTGTTCTTCAAGAAGGAGGGAAATGGGGAGATGGGAAGGAGAGGGAGATAGAGGGAAGGGAGGGAGACAGCTTTCTCTGGTGTCTCTTTTTAAGTACATTATTCCTATCAGAGCAAAGCCCTACCTTTCTGACTTCATTTAGTGTTATTTTTTCCCCAGATTCCCAGTCTCCAAGTACAATTATATTCGGGATAGAAATATAACATAAAAATTTTGGGGGAGCACATGTGCAGATACTTCAAAAAGTTTGTGGAAACATGGAATTAAAAAAAATTTTTGACTTCAAAATTTCTTGAGATCCATGCATATAGGAATCTTCAAAATTTTCTCAAAATGTGCATTATGAAAAATTATGCCTGGATCTCAAAAAAACTTTTTTGTACCAAAGCTTATTTTTAACTGCATTTCCCATGAAATTTTTGATGTTCCCTTGTCTTTTCAGTTCATAATAGACAGAACAAGAGAATAGTCAAAGCCAGGAGAGGGCTCAATAGGATAATCCTCCGCCTTGCAGTGCCGGCACACCGGCTTCTAGCCCCGGTCGGGGCGCTGGATTCTGTCCCGGTTGCCCCTCTTCCAGGCCAGCTCTCTGCTGTGGCCAGGGAGTGCAGTGGAGGATGGCCCGAGTACTTGGGCCCTGCACCCCATGGGAGACCAGGAGAAGCACCTGGCCCCTGCCTTTGGATCGGCGCAGTACGCCGGCCGTAGCGCGCTGGCAGCAGCGGCCATTGGAGGGTAAACCAACGGCAAAGGAAGACCTTTCTCTGTCTCTCTCTCTGACTGTCCACTCTGCCTGTCAAAAAAAAAAAAAAAAAAAAAAGCCAGGAGATTCAGACGGGATATTTCATTTTCTTACCACTGAGTAGTATTCCATGGTGTATATATATTATAATTTCTTTACCCAGTCATCAGTTGTTGGACATCTGGGGTGATTTCATATCTTAGCTATTAGAAAATGAGTTGCAATATACATGGGAATACAAATTATACTTTCATAGTAAGATTTTATTTCCTTTGGGTAAATTCTCAGGAGTGGGATGCCTGGGTCATATGGTAGGTCTTTATTCAGATTTCTGAGGTATCTTCATCCTGTCTTCCACAAAGGCTGCATCAGTTTATATTCTCACCAACAGTAGATTAGTGCACCTTTTTCCCACATCCTCACCACCATGTTGTTTGTGGATTTGTTTAGGAGAGCCAATCTAACTGGGGGACCTGGAACCTCATTGTGGTTTTGATTTGCATTTCCCTGAGAGCTAGTGCTCCTGAGAATTTTTTCACGTGTCTGTTGGCCATTTGAATTCCCTCTTTTGAAAACTGCCTTTTCAAGTCCCTTGTCCATTTCTTAACTAGATTGTTTGTTTTGTTGTTGTTGAGTTTCTTGAGCTCTTTGTAGATTCTAGATATTAATCCTTTATCTGCTTCATAGTTTGCAAATATTTTCTCCCATTCGGTAGATTGCCTCTTCAATTTGCTGAGTGTTTCTTTTGTAGTACAGAAGCTTCTCAGCTTGATGTAATCCCATTTATCAATTTTGGCTTTGATTTCCTGTGCTTCTGAGGTCTTTTCCAAGAAGTCTTTGCCTATGCCAATGTCTTGCAGAGCCCCAAAGTTCTCCAGTAATTTGATGATATTGGGTCATAGATTTAAGTTCTTGATCCATTTTGAGTAGTTTTTTGTATATGGTATAAGGGAGGGGGTCTTTCTTCATACTTCTGCACATAGAGATCCAGTTTTCCCAGCACCATTTGTTGAAGAGACTGTCCTCTCCTCCAGGGATTGATTTTAGCTCCTTGTCAAAGATAAGTTGGTTGTAAATGTGTGGATTGATTTCTGAAGTTTCTGATCTGTTCTATTGGTCTACATGCCTATTATTTTGCCAATACTAGGCTGCTTTGATTTTAACTGACCTATAGTAAATCTTAAAATCTAATCTGGTATTGTGATGCGTCCAGCTTTGTTTTTGTTATATAAGGTTGCTTTAGCCTTTCAGAGTCGTTTGTGTTTCCATATGAATTTTAGCATTGTTTTTTCTACATCTGAGAAAAATGTCATTGATATTTTTATTGGGATTGCATTGAATCTGTAAATTGTCTTCAGTAATATGGACATTTTGATGATATTAATTCTTCCAGTTCATGTACATGGCAGATTCTTCCATTTTTTTTGTTCTTGTATTTCTTCTTCAATGTTTTGTAATTTTCATTGTAGAGATATTTCACCTCCTTGATTAAATTTATCCCAAGGTATTTGATTTTTTTATAGCTATTGTGAATGGGATTAATTCTAGAAGTTCTTTTTCAGCCATGGCATTTTCCTTGTATACAAAGGCTATTGACTTTTGTGTGTTAATTTTATAATTTTATATCCTGCCTCTTTACCAAACTCTTTTATGAGTTCCAGTAGTCTCTGGGTGTAATCTTTTGGTTCCCCTATTTGTAGAATTATTTTATTTGTAGATGGGGATAATTTGATATCCTCTTTTTCAATTTATATCCATAAATTTCATATGGAAACACAAGAGACCCTGAATACCTAAAGCAATCTTATATAAGAAAAACAACATCCAGCTGTTTTTCCATAAATATTCCTATTGTTTACTTTGGATTTTTTTTTTTTGCACTTTTACTGGGAGATTTTCTGTATTCACATTCTTTCATAATGATGGCTATCTTTCTGTGTTTCTGTGTGTAACACATCCTTAAGCATATTTTGTAAGGCTGGCTGAGTGGTGTCAAATTCTTTAAATTTTGTTTTATTATGTAAAGCCTTTACTTCATCTTCATTCTTAAATGAGATCTTTTCAGAGTACAGTACTCTGGGTTGACCGTGTTTTCTTTAAGACATCGATGATGTGTCTCCATTCTCTCCTAGCCTATAGACTTTCCAATGAGAAGTCAGTTGAGAGTCTAATTGGAAATCTTCTGAAAGTAATATGATGCTTCTGTCTGCACATTTTAGAATCTTTTCTTTATGTTTTACTGTAAGTTTAACTATAATGTGTCATTTTGAAGATCTTTTCTGGTCATGTCTATAAGGAGTTATATGTGCATCGTGTACTGGACATCCCTTTCTCCAAATTAGGAAAATTTTCTGTAATTATTTCTCTGAATAAGCCTACCAATAAATTCTCTCTTCCTACACCTTTAGGAGCTCTTAATACCCATATATTGTATCATTTGATAATATCCCATAAATTTCCAACACTTTTTAATTTTTCTAATTTCTTCTTCTTTTTTTTTTTTTTTGGTCTGTTTGAATAATTTCCAGAGATTTGTCTTCTAGATCAGATATTCTTTCTTCAGCCTTGCCACGTCTGTTCTTAAGCCTTTCCACTGCATTTTTTGTTCAATCTATTGAATTCCTCATTTCTAATATTTTATTTAGGTTTCTTTTCAAAACCTCAATTTCATGGGAAAAGCTTTCATTCATTTCATGTAAACATTTCTTTTATTCATGAATTTGCTTCTCATTGCCTCTGAGTAATCTTATGATTAATGAATTCTGTTTTAGGCATTTCACCAATCTCTTCATCTTCACATTCTAATATTAGTATTATTGGGTTCCTTTGAGAGGGAAGTCATGTTGTCTTCCTTATTTTTGTTTGTTGAATTTGTGCATTTTTTTGAGGAGATACTTGTTGGTTTTTTTCCTCTGATGTCTTTTATCTGTGAACTATGCACTTGGGACTTGGTGAAGTGTTTGCTCTTTCACTGAATATCCAGAGGCGTGTGCTGGGTATAGCCAGAGGACTCTGGTCTGGGCTCCAGGGTGGGGCAAATATCCAGGATAATACCCAAGCTGGTCATGATAGATCTCTCCTTGTTGACAGAAAGGAGAGTATGATCACCTCTGTTGTCATAATCACACCCTCACCTCTCTTCCAAGGTGATCAATGCCCAGCTATTAGCCCACAGTGGGTGCAGTACTCATCCACACTGCTACATGAACCACATAAAGGATCTTTGCAGTCCTTAGTGTGGCCACGGATCCCTCTGCACTGACCCACCACAGGCAATCAGGGATCTCTGTGTGTGTGAAGCTGCATGCAGTGATTTCCCAGGGACACAGCTATGCCATTCACCCTCTCATGTGGTCACAGAATCACCATAGTCTCGGCACACAGGGCTCCCACAGTCACAGGGTGCAGAGTATCTACTCTGCTCCACTAGCCTGTCCTGTCATAGAGGCTGAGATGGTCCCAGGGCCAGCTGCCTGTGGGTGCTCCATCTAGGTAGTTTGATCCCAGAGCTGGGAGCACCTCACAGTCCTTTGTGTGGATTCCTAGCCCTCTGTCAGTCCTCCCAGCTAAACTCAGAGTCAGTGGGGAATGTGGATTTTTCTCTCTGGTAATATCCCTGGATCTCATGTATGTACAAGAGCTGCTGACCTCAGCCCTGCCGGTTGCTGGCATGTACAACAGGCTCTGCAGCTGGTACTGATGTCTGAATCACTCCTTCTCCCTTCCCATTGCTGGGTGCATGCACCAGTTACTGCAGTTGCTACTGCTGCAAAGATAGTGTCTTGGCCTCACCAGTTGCTAGGTGTGCACGTAAGAGAGGCTGCAGCTACAGCTTATGTCCAAATTGGTGCCCACCCTCTCTCAGCCTGTGGTCAGGTGCCATTGTAGAGGGGATGGGGAAAGCAAAACGTGCCCTTTTGTAATCTGCTGTGTTAGCGGGCACCCTGTCTCCCTCAGGGCTTCAGGCCAGACTCAAAGACAGTATAGTCTGCTAGGTTGTACCTCTGGCTATATCACCAGTGGCACAGGCTGCTGTAGTCTGATCTCACCTTCCTCTCAAAAGCTGGTACTTTCTCTGGCTCATGTCTGCCAGAGTCCTGTGTTGTGTACATGCTTGTTGCTGCATTTGCACCTTCCATACAGATCCATAAAGTCCCCCCTCCTTCTATAGAATCTCCACTGCAGTTTTCTATCCAACTCTCCCCTGAGAATGCACTATCTCCACTTAGAGTAGTACGCTGTTACCCTATTCTGCTGCCTTGGAATCCCTTTGGAATTGCTTGTTTGCTTTATTTGCAAAATGAAGAGTTGACTAGGATCACCTATAGGCAAACGTAGATATAAACTCTTCAAAATTTCTGGTGAAAACAAGTCTAAACTAATGGCATTTTCTGAATTAATGCCTTTGCAAACTGTTCAACTATATGCTCATCAGTCATTTAGTGTGACCTTTATACGTGTGTGTTCCTCATAATTGTGTATACTCCAAATGAATGGAAACAACATTGTTTTCCCCTCTTTTTTATCAGTCATAAAGTTGCATACATTCTGCATAAATTGAGGAGAGGATATTATACTTTTTGAAACTCTGAAGAGGAAATATGAAGGGAGGTTTGAGAAAGATAATAGAAGTTTCATGCAATGTCTAAAAGATGATTAAAGGTTAGAGATAGTGAACTTGTAAGGAAAAGTTAAGTGAGTGCAGAGTTTATTTGATCTGTAGATGGAGACCCATGGCCTGAAGGTCTTGCAGATAGCTTTGCAATGACCTTTTGGATAACCTGGATTTAGAATGATTTAAAAATATCCATGAGCCACCTATGAAAAATAGCTAATGTGAACATTTCTGGCATATTTGTTCATTACCTAATGTTCTGGACTTAGGATAATATATTTCATAACACCCATGTGCCTAAGTGTTATTAGGCATGAGGAGGATAAAATGGTTTCTAAAGTGACTCACTTCCTTTGGTTTGTAAATATTTCTTTGGAAATTTATTCGTTTATTTTTCAAAAACTTAGTAAATGATTACTAATGAACTATTTCTTATAGTTGGTTTTTAAACTCTCTCACTGTGTACTTAGTTAACATCAGCTGAACATTTAGAGTTGCAAAGAAATTCCACTTCATGATTTGTGGAAATTAAAATCCAATAAACAAGGTTTCTATCTATCCTTATCTGTTGTTGAATGAAATATAAATATAATTACATTTAATATGGATAGCTAGAATATATAGTGAATATATTTTAAAAATAAAATATGTTTCAAATGCTGAATTTTCCTGTAGGATTTTATATTTTGGAGTTGAAGTAATAGCCTTTGACACAAGTGAAATAAATTTTAAGGGAATAGAGATTAAATATTGAGCCCACTTTTCCCCTTCAGAAATTAAATGCTGCTTTTGTTTTAGTTACAAAGCTCACTGTAATATTTGGTTTGAATGTTTCAATCATTTGGTTAAATGCCAGACTTTGTGACCCTGGAATGTTGAGTTGCCAGAATCTAGGCTCCTATGAGACAGTCATTTCTTAAGGATAAATTGGTGAGAGTAGGATTGGATGATGCTTTAAAATTTATCCTTCCAGACTAATAGGAATTAGTTATTCCTATTCCCCTGGGAGGAAGAAATGAAGAGGAGAAGAGAGCCCATGAATGGCACAGGAACAAAGTGGAGTCCATATGGAAAGAAATATGACAGTGAACAAAAGCATTCCTCTCCTCACCAGGAAGAAACCTTTTTGCCAACAGTTTATGGATTGTTCTTAGACTCTGATGAGGACTAATGAAATTATGAGGTCTTCTAGCCTTGATTGGATTGTGAGAGACAAAAGGTAACAAATGAATTCCTATTAATGGAGATGACTCCTCCTTGACAGATATTTTTCTATCTAAATCATCAGATTTTGTTTAACAGAGATTGAATCCTGATGAACTGGGAGGATATTCAGTATTGAGGATTTTGCCTTGAGGCCATGATTCCAGCTTGAATAGACTTAGACTGGATGAGAGCTGTACCAGATGCATTTTTTTGTCTTGATCATTAGATTTTGTTACTGCAGAGACAAAATAAAAATCACTTCAGAAGCAACAGCTGATGAGACTTTACCATGTTTGTTATGAGTAGCCAAATTCTTACTAAATGTGAATTTAAAGCACTGCAAATATAAAGAAGGGGTACCTTCTGGTGACTTATGATGTCAGATTAAAAGCCCCACCCCACCAAAGGAAAATGGTCCTATTTAGTTTGAGAGGCAAAAGCTCTAATATGTTAAAGCTTTATGTGTAATCTCAGTGTTTTCCACTAATGATAATGTTATCATTAGTTAGCTCAATTTTGAAGCATGTTTCCCTCCCCCACATATGCTATTTCTCATGGCTATGTTCCATGGACAAAAGTTCAATACTTCTGATTTCATACAGCTATCTTAGAGTGTGCATCAATGGTCATAGAGAGGACAAAAAGGGACTAAGAAAGCATCATTGTATGATTGAAAAGAATGAGGCCTGGAGTGGAGAAGAGAAGTGTAGGAGAAGTTGCCCCCACACTGTGTCAAGCATCTTCCTATTACTCATGTTATTTGAATGCAAGATTTGCTATATTGAAGCTTGGAGGTGTTCACTGATGTTCTCTGTACCACAAAATGGCTATCAGGATCCATTCCAGTCCCATCTGATTTTTCCTTGTTCTTCATGCCACAAGGCTTCTCAGTGGCGTTGTTCTGTTTGGTAAACCTCTTAGCATTCTATAACTACCAACATCAGATTACTATTGTGAAAATTAAAATGACACAATGTTTGTGAAAGTGCTTTGTCAACTCTAAAATGCCAAGCAGTGCAGATAACGTATTATGGATATATTATTGAAAATTCAGCATGATTCTAAAACTCATGCCCTTGATGTAGTTGAGTTTACTAGAGCCAACTTCCTAATAAATAGAGAAAATAATAAATAAGATACACATTATAAGAAGATTATCACCAAAAATGTATATAGTAGACCAGAATCACTGACAGGACAAATTCTGTAGCAGCCATGATGCTACTAATTTACCAATTAAAAAACATTGTGTAGGTTGATGATTTTCATAGTGGGACATGTAGCTGTAGCATAGTGAAAATATTAGTGTGATTAAAATTTAGCAAAGAGAAAGGAATATCTGTGGGTGTTAAATATAAGCTTTTTTTCTAGATACTATCAGGAATTCTTTGTACTTACTACTTTTCTAAAAAAGGAAGAAGAGAGTAAGTGGGGGAAAGCACTTGCATACTTTTACCCTTCAGAACTGCATCCCTTCATTCATACAGAGTAATCAGACACCACTGACTATTTCTGGCTCACAAATCATTTGCAAATTGCCTGGCTACCACTCACCTTTGTCATCCTTGCCTACACGTTTGTCAGCCATCAGAACCACCTACAACAGCTTCCATTTAGAATAGCTCAGTTACTAACAAATTCCTTAGAGGGAAAAATAAATGTGTGCAGTTGGGCGACATCCTTCCTTTCTCCCTCTTCCCCAAAACTGGGGCCCACTTGGCACCATGCATCATGCTGTCCAGATGGTGTGCTCTTCTCTGCTCCTGTTTGTGCACATTCCCTGCCAAGGTACTGAGTGCCAGTTTTCCAGTGAGAATCTGCTTGCAGAAAGATAACTGCCTGGGTTATGTCACCTCTCTTGTATAACCAACTACATCTGGGGCCATAGCAAGTCAAGGACTCAAGGGAGAAGAGAAGTGAGAGAAGGCAAGGAGAGGTGGGTTTTGTATGGAAAAAGGAAGTTGTTGAAAGGATGGAATGCACTTAACTGTGTGACCTTAATAAGTTATTTCAATTCTCTGAATGTCCATTGACTTTTTTCTAAAATTAAGAGGTTGAACAGGATGATAACCTAATACTTCTTACCTCTGACATTCTACAAAGTCAGGACCATTTAATATATATTGTATTTTGAGTGAGATTATTGCATTAAAACATTCTATGTTAAAGCAATGACTGAAAACAAATAATTTTTTAAAAAAGTTATGGCTGTATTATCATCAGCCAGAAATTTGGGAAAGGAATAAATCAGTTGCAGATAACATAGGAAGTAGCTTCTTTATAGCAAAAAGGTGTCTTGCCTGATGAAACATTTCAGGTGTTGTATTCTTTAGTATCATGGAGAGTTTTCTAGGCAGGTGCAGATCTCTTGTGATACAGACACTTGGTTTGGCATTGTTGATGCAGGAAAGGATGTTTCTTAATTCCTACTGTAATTTAGGTATCATGAATATAGTGGTGAATAATTTTGAGCCTGATAGCCACATAGCAGACTGTATATACTGTCTGATACCAGTAGGTCGCAGGCAATTTTTCTATAGGAGTCCCAGATTATTGCTATATGCCATCCAAATATTTCTGTTGAAGTGAATGTCATTGTAAAATGCTCCCAGAGGAGTCTGACCTCATGTTGTTTGTCAATTCTGGCCATGAGAGAGCTATAAGAATATTCTGATCAGGTTCTGGAGCTACCCAAGGTTCTAAGATTTGGGGAGGAATCTGCAACATTATCACAGGACGCTGGGCTCTCACTTAGCTCCACATTATGCTGTGTGACTATAAATAGTCATTTGTAGATTCTGTTATATAGAAGAGTAGAAATACAGAATGCCTGAGTTAAATACTGCTACTTGGATATGTAACTTATTTATATCCAAATTATGCTCCATCAATATGTTTTAATAACTATGTTGAATACACAATTTAAAAATAAAATAACACTAAATGTTTTGTCATGATATACTCCCTGTTCTTTCTCATTTAAAATTTCAGTTTGGTAAAGGGTATGAGAGAATTCAACATAAAAACCCTATTTTAACCCTACTTTAAAAAATCCTTTCTGAATATGCTGGAATTCAATCTATGATTATGTATAGAAATGTGTAGTGGACTTTGTTTTCTATGCTTTTCTTTTGAAAAACATTTGCTTTTATACACTTGTAAGTACAAAAATAACTTAGACCACAAAAGTCATATACAGCATATAGCTGGGGAACTTTACGTACTGGAAGTATTTTAGACTACTATGGCTGTGTCTTAGTCTCTTTACTGTTGCAGTAACAGAAGACCCACCCAAGAATGGGTCATTATATTTGGCTCATGGTTCTGGAGGCTGGGAAGTCCAAGAGCATTGTCCCTACATCTGCTCAGCATCTGTTGAGAGCATTCTTGCTGTCTCGTAACATGACAGAAGGCTTCACATGGCAAGATGGCAAGGGAGCATGTAAAAAGGTTTGGTATTTTGAAACCATTACTTATTACATTTTATTTTTCATGTTTATTTTCATTCATTTGAAAGGTAGATTTCTAGAGGGTTGCAGATGGAGGGAGGAAGGAAGTGAGGGAGGGAGGGAGGAAGGGAGAGAGAAAGAGAGGGAGAGAGATTGATTTATTTATTGATTGATTGATTCTATTTACTGGTCTGCTCCTGAAATGCCTGTAATAGCCAGGGCTGGGCTAGGTTGAGGCTGGGAACAAGGAACTCAATCTGTGTCTCCCACATGGATGGCATGGATCAAAGTATTTAAGCTATCACTTGTTGCCCTGCAGCATGCTTAAATAGCAGGCAACTGGGTTGGAAGTGGAGTTGAGATTTGAGCCTGGTACTCTGTTATGGAATGTAGGCATCCCAAAGCAATTTAACCACTGCACCAAACATACCAGAACATTTACTTTTTATAACAAAGCCAATACCATGGTAATCAACTCACTACCATGATTGCTAACCCATGCTTCAATGTATTCCTGAGAGTTGGAAGTCTTATGATAAAAAATAAAAACACAACTTCCTGTTGGGTCACACTGATGAACATTACCTTATTAGACATTAAGATTCCACACATAAAATTTTGGGGGGCATATTCAAACAATTAGCACACTTCCATAACATACTACCATAGAGTGGGTGGTTTAAGCAAAAGAAATTTATTTCTTTTGAGTTTAGGATACTTGAATTCCAAGTACAGGACTTGCTACCTGGGTTATAGATGGCAATATTCCTCACTATGTCCGCAAAGGCTTTTCTTGAGTGTATACTTTGGCGGGGGGTTGGTGTCTTATAGGAATGCTGATCCTGTTGCATCCAGGACTCATCCTCCTCCATTCCTTAGAACTCTACTTCCCTAGAGTTCTCATTCTAAACATTGCCACACTTAGTACTGGAGCTTCATCATCTTAATTTTGAGGTAGATACATTCAGCTTGTAACAAGAAGTTATACATTTCAGGGGGAAGTATAGAAAGTGAAGGTGGCACAGTTTAGTGATTAAAGAATATGTGAGAAACATTATGGTAAGCCACTGCCTCTGAAACTGGCATCCCACATGAGTCCAAGTTTGTCTCCTCTTCTAGTGGGGAAAGCATTGGAAGATGGCCCAAGTGTTTGAGCCCCTGCTACCCATGGGGAAGACTCTGATGAAGCTCCTACACAGTCATGGCAATTGCAGCCATCTAGGTAGTGAACTAGTGGATGGAAGGTATCTCTCCCTCTTTCCCTCTCTCTCTCTCCCTCTCTCTGTAAAAATAACTTTCAAATAAATAAATTCATCTTTAAAAAAGAATATGTACTTTGGAGTCAGTTACTTAATTTCTAGTTTTGTCACTTACTGTGTGATCTTGAGCAAGATTATCTGGAACTCATTTGCATAGTATTTTCTTATTATCTACTGGTTTGTATGCTAGGAAGTGATCATAGATTTGTGAATATGGTAGAATTAAACAATACTGTCCATGTAAATTCTTAGTAGAGTAGATGAAACATATGAAGTATTTGGTAAATTCTAGTTATCTTCTAAAATTTCTTTATAGGTTTGAGCATGGGAAATACAGGTTGTGTTTTGTTTATACTCCTTGAATTCTCTAGGAAGTAAACCAATCTTCCAGTGAGACTCTGTTTTAACAAATATTGTGTTTATCCCTAAGATTTTTAGTTATATTCATGTACTCCTCTATATGAGGGAGAACATATTTAGATGACAAGAAGGAAGAGTGGACCAAAATGACAAGGGCAGTGCAGTTGGATGTAAGCAGAGACTAAAAACATCCATTGTGTTCTGACTGGTGGGGATTACCTGTTAATCATTGTGCCATAGGAGAACTTGTTCCCTGACCGTCTCTTGAAGTTTACATTGCCTCTGAATTTCTTCTAGGTCAGAAGTGAGATACAGGGGGCTTTTGGGGACAGAATTCTTATTGTATTTTACCTAGTCTACTTTGTGGAATCTCTTCAAATCTGGGGTGATAAAAAGATTTTTCTTCCCTGTTCAACAAGCAAATGTATGTTCTTATGTTCATACACTTTTGTGACCTTATTCAAAGATATACAAAAACACTGATGTGTACTTTAAAAACTCAGTGTGTGGTTTTGGTTGTGTAAGAACTTTGAGAGCATAAATATAAAAATGTAGTTTGCTTTCTTCTAAAGGAAAAATGATTCATCAGTGTCCTTTTAATAGTTGAGAATCACAGATAATATCTTTTAATTCTTGATTTTAAAATTAATTATCAGAGCAATCTAAAGGCATCTTAAAAGCTGTCTTCCATAATCTCCTATAATGCCCTAAGTACAACCACTGATTTAACATTTTGTCAATCACAGGAAGGTTTTCCAGCTTCCAATTTAATGCTAGTGGCATAGGAATGCTGCAGAATGGGGCAGTGCCCTGAGAAAGTTAGGAACTTGATTCCTTGTCCATGGTCTACCCTAAGCCAGTAAGGACTACAGGAAAGTCACTGACCAACACCCTTAGAAGCAGACTCTAGTCTCCCAGATTAATTAATTTCTCTTGGAGCTAATATTCTTACTTGTAAAATAAGTATGTTCACCTTAAATGCCCTTGATCCTTAAAAGTGGCAAGGCTAAAATACCATATACACTCTGTTGAGTACTTTGTATGTGCTGCATCATTTAATCATAGTGACCCTTGTCACTTACATTATCCTCATTTCACAGATGAGGAAACCAGAGCCTAGAGCAGTTAACAAGTTTGCCTCAAGATTCCATAGGAGGCAAGTTTTGATCATTTCTAGCTTTAATTAACCATTATGATATCCTGTTTAATGAATGAGAATTGCTCTAATTTTCCAGACCTGGGCTTGGTTCTATGAGGGGACATAACCAGACAAAAGATAGAGGCTTCTCCTTTCCAATGAGTCAAGTCAGTTTTGGGAAACCTGCAAATAACATAGAAATAAACAAAATACTTAGACATATATTTCTAATTGTTTGTTGCTATCTAGCCATCAATTTGGTAAAGGGGCAGATATGTTTGGGTTTGAACTCTTAAAATGGGCATAGGATCACTTACGGGTATTCAAACATGGGTAGTATTTGAATAAACAAGGGTTGTATTGATAAGCATTGTAGAATGTGAACACATCAGGTTCAAAGACAAGATGAAACTTATGCCTGGTTAGTGGTGCTTGGCTGCTGTGAGTTGTGCAGATCTGTGTCCAAAAACTCATTTTTGATAATATGGGCCTGGTATAGGTATAAGGTGCCTTGGAAAACACCAGGTGGGAAGTTAGGCATTGTGGGATGTAATCTGAGCACGTGTGCAATGACACTTTCAATCAGGCAGTGTAGGCGGGGGACAGTGAAGAGAATGGGGTAACTTTTTGGATCTTTGGACTAGAAAGCAAGCAGCAGTAAAGAAAATGAGCACATTTTCAATGAAATTGAAGGTCAAAAATAGATTTGGAGACAGGTTAGTTATAGGAGAAGCAAGAAAAGCCAATATTAAAGATCAATCCTGATTTTTCTGTTGTATTTCTAATTAATGTTCACATTGCTAGGACATCACGTGCATGATTTTATTTGAAGAATAAAAGTATCATAGACTGTTCTTTCCACTGGGATCTCAGGTCTTCAAAGAAGGAGGTACCTTTCTCTGACGGGAGGAGAGAACCTCCACTTTGACTATGACCTTGTCTGAACAAGATAAGAGTCGGAGAACTCAAGGGGCTTCCATAGCCTTGGAAACTCATGACTGGTGCATAGGGAGATTACTGATGCCATAAACAGGAGTGTCAATTTGTAAAGTCAACAACAGGAGTCACTGTGCACTTACTCCTCATGTAGGATCTCTGTCCTTAATGTGCTGTACATTGAGGCTTAATGCTATAACGAGTACTCAAACAGTATATTTCACTTTGTGTTTCTATGGGGGTGCAAACTGTTGAAATCAAAAAAAAAAAAAAAAAGAAGAAATTATCAATTCCCAACTTGACTCTCACTGGGATTAAACATGACAATAGGTCTGATCTGATTTCATCATCATTTAAAAAATCATCTATTATTTTTCACTTTATGTTTCTGTGTGGTAGCAAACTGTTGAAATCTCTACTTAATGTATGCTAAACTGATCTTCTGTATATAAAGAGAATCGAAAATGAATCCTCATGTGAATGGAAGGGGAGAGGGAATGGGAAAGGGGAGGGTTGCGGGTGGGAGGGACGTTATGGGGGGGAAGCCATTGTAATCCATAAGCCGTACTTTGGAAATTTATATTCATTAAATAAAAGTTAAAAAAAAAGTATCATAGACTGGCATAATACAAAAATATCTAGTCTGATCATCATCCCTATTAACTTTTCTTTCATTCTAAACCTTCAAGAACGAGAAACTTGCTTCTTAGTCCAAGAGAGACCATCATTGAACAGCTTGGACTTGCACTGAACTTGAAATCTGACTGCCTATACTTCCATTTATTTATAGCAGTGGATAATTTAGAAACACAATATAAATAGGATAATCTCTTTTCATAACAGTCCTATAATATCTGAAACTTCTTCCCATGTCAAATTATGTCAAATCAGTCTCTATTCTCCTCTTCAACTACTTAATGCCTCCTTTTCTCCAGGCTCCTCAGTATACTATTTTCTCCTTCCATTCTTTGTGGGTCATGACATAAAGCTCTGTAATTGTCTACAAAGAGAAACAGAATCCAATGTGCTTATATCCTTGTTCATTATCACAATTACAGTAATATTTTAATGGTAGTTCACTAATTTCCTCATTCACTCAATACCTGCTAAATCAGGTCACTCTGCTGTTTGCAGAGGATAGAGAAGTGAATCCTATGGAGGAAAACCATTATCTTCATGGAAGTAGGGAAGACAGAATATATGCGAGGTAAATAATATAAGAGTGGTTGGGAGAAAAAAAATTCAAGCAAGATAGAGACATTCAACATAGGGAGTGAGAGTGGGATTATAGTCATTGGTTAAGGTGATTGGATAGGTTTCACCAAGAAGATAAGATTAAGTTAATACTTAAGGAAGTAAAGAAATGAATCATGTGGATATCTGGGAAAAGACAATTATAGAGGGGAAGCAAGAAGTTTGATTATTATGGCAAAGATGATATGTCAAAAATAAAACAACATGGCCGGTGCCACGGCTCACTAGGCTAATCCTCCACCTTGCGGCGCTGGCACACCGGGTTCTAGTCCTGGTCGGGGTGCCGGATTCTGTCCTGGTTGCCCCTCTTCCAGGCCAGCCCTCTGCTGTGGCCAGGGAGTTCAGTGGAGGATGAACCAAGTACTTGGGCCCTGCACCCCATGGGAGACCAAGAGAAGCACCTGGCTCCTGCCTTCGGATCAGTGTGGTGTGCCGGCCGCAGCACGCCGGCCACTGCGGCCATTGGAGGGTGAACCAACGGCAAAGGCAGACCTTTCTCTCTGTCTCTCTCTTTCACTGTCCACTCTGCCTGTCAAAAAATAAATAAATAAAACATAATACTAATAATAAAAACTGTGATTAGGCCAGTGTGGTGGAGAGAAGTAAGCTAGTAAGGCATTAGGAAATTAAGTCAGATGGAGTCTGATCATTAAGGACTTGGTGCTGTTAACCTAAGAGCAATAGGGGAACTGTTGGAACATTTGGAACAGATGAGTGATTTGATATGATTTTTAGAAAAAAAAACACTGTGGTTGATTGTGGTGATTAGAGAAAAAGTGGAACAACTAGATAATATTGTAATAATGTAGGTGATACATGTGAACCAGGAACAGTTGAATTCTAGATATGGTTTGAAGGTTCAGCTGACAAGATTGGCAGATGGATCAGAAGTGGGTATGAAAGTGGTGTTCATGATAACTCAGATTTTCAGCCTGAGTCATGATTTGATGAGATGAAAATGACTGGGTGAGTAGCAGGTTAGTAAGTGATAATCAAGAATTCAGCTTTGTATCTGTCACATGTGACATGCGCATAGCCATTTGAGTGAGGATCTGGGGTAGAGAAACATATGTGTCCATTAACAGCATGTAGATGGAGTTTAAACTGAGGATCTTAAATGATGCCACCAAGAAAGAGGGGGAGGTACCAGAAGAGGTCAAACAATAGCCCTGTTGGCTCCTGGAGTGTTGACCCACATGGAATTGGAAGGATAGCCTCCTGTTCTCCTACAGATCCACTTGTGCTAAACTCCTTAGGATAATATTTATTGAAGTAGACATCTAATCATGCAGAATATCAGGGATCAATACTTGGCTCCAGCTTCTTTCTAAGGCAGCCCTGGGAAGACAGTGGCAATGGCTCTAGCATTTGGGTTCCTACATCTAAACCTTATTTTTCAGATAGTCTCAAAGAAGGTTGTGAACAATGCTGTGAACCCTTTAGCATAAGTCCACATGATCAATGAAATTGATAACATCAAAGGAAGAAATGTAGTTATATTTGCTTTTTGATCAGCTCAGAACACTTTGGAAAATCAACCACAAATTCACCTCCTGGTAGCTTATTAAATTCATGTTTTTTTTTCTTTCTCATCTATGATTGCTATTAGTACCCAGACATCTCAACTGCAAGTTATTTTTATATTGCACTCATAATTCATTATTATCAGGAGATATGAGTTCATTTAGAAGAGATAAGGGCTGGCCATTAAATACTTTACCCTCATTGGGCTTCAGTATCTTCCTAATACTGTTTAATCTGAGTTTTGGACCTTTAACACCATTATCTTTATATCATCATTATATCATTTGTTCAAAGTCATGGCCTTCTTTTGCTACAAATAAAACCATAAATTACTTTGAAATTAAAATTTTTACCCCTAAATATCAGCTCAGCTGGTAGTTTAGTCTCTCCTATGTGGATCTCACTGACCCTACCATTCTCATGTTCAGTGTTCATTTGTTCATTCATTCATTCAGCAATATTTTTTGATTGTTTGCTATATTCTTGGCACCACATTAGCATGATGATGAACAGGAAAGACATGAATATGTTTCAACTGTATTTTTCTTTTAAAAATATCTGTGGATACATTTTTAAGTTTTCTTTCCCTTTTCTCCACATTTTATCATTTGCAATTATACTTAAAATTGCATTTTTGAGAACATCATAACACTTTTGAGTCATAATCTCTTTAGGAGTCTCATGTCATGAATAATTCATATCTTTTCTCTAAACATTTTTCAGACATTCATATAGTTTAGGGTGTACAATTCATGATGTCTTGCTGTCTTTTTCTTGGAAAAAAATAAAATCTGAGATAACGCACTTTTTTCTAAAATTATTATTTTCACTTCATCAGTCAATTCTTGCTCAGACGAGATGCAAAGTGGTTGTTTCATCTGGCTATTTTCTTGCCATTTTACAGACTAAATTGTCATTAATGATAATCAGGAACCTGCTTCATACTTGGATTTTATCCAGATAAAAGTTGGCCTACTCATGGTTGGTTGAAGTCTTCTTTCACTGCTGATAATAATAGGAAACTTGCTCTTTTCTTCACCACAAATTCTTACACTGTTTTGGGTACTCCATAATGGTCACTAATACCATTTACTCAGTTTCCTAGCGTATTCTGTCTTCAGGAAATGGAAATTTCCATGCAGATATTAATTTTCTGGACCTTTAGTATTTCTCTTTTTAAAATATCTTAGTTCTTCCATTATTATGTTCTAATTTTAAAATAAAATATTTTTAATTTATTTAGGCTCAGGGATTGAGTGAGATAGAAAAGAATAGAGCTCTCATCTGTTGCTTCACTCCCCATATGCCCTCAGTGGCTCGGGCTGGGCTGAGACTAGAGGCAGGAGCTGGGAATGCAATCCAGAACTCCCAAGAGAGTGGCAGAAACTCAATTATTGGAACTATCACTGCTGCCTCCCAGGGTCTGTGTTAATGAGAAGTTGGAGTTGGGAGCCCAAGCTGGGACTTACAACCAGGCAATCTGATGTGGGATGTCAGTGTCTTAACGACTAGGCTTAATGCCCATGCCAATTATGTTCTAATTTAGAGGCTGACCCATCCCAACTCACAGACTCATTGTTTTGTATTTTTCAATCAACAAATATTTATTTATCTAGAGAAATAACAAAATTAAGCATTATTAGTAGTGGAGCATTAATGGTATGTCAGGCACTTTGAAAAGTGTTTTAGTTTGGTTTAGTTACATTAAAAGTTACATATAAGTGATCTTTAGTTACATGTAAGTGATGTTTATAATCCAACTGAGACACAGAAATTAACAGAGGTTAAATTTCCAAATGGAGGGGCTGATGATATTCTGTTCTCTGGTGTCTAGCAATGGACAATTCTCAGGGAATTTACATTCCAAGGATGAAATCAAATGGTAAATAAATTAACAAGATGCCTTCAAATGGTATGTGCTATGAAGAAAAACAATCTTGAGAATGTGGCACAGACTTGGGGAAAAGGACGATAGCTTTTATAAGGTCAGTGAAGGCCTCTTAGAGGAGGTGACAGTTTAGTTGATAATTCAGGGTGCTGTCAGGAACAAGTAACAGAAAAACATAACCCCCCAAAATCATAGAAGAATTTATCTTACCTGAAAAGATATCTTAGGATATAAGGGCTCAAGGAAAAGTTAACTCAGGCACTAAGGATGTAAGGGAACATCCTATCTCAGCACATAGACTAGTTATCTCCTTGTTTTCAAGGTGACTGTAGCACTTCTAACCATTCCATCTTCGTATGCTTTAGGCAGAGTCTTTAGGCAAAAGAGATAGCCCCCATGGGCCTCTTTTTTATTATCCACCCCCTCAAAACATTTCAAGGAATATGAACTTCAGGTCTCTCTTTATTTTATCAGCAAGGAAATCTTTGTTCCTAGCAGACTTCATGTTATTATGAAATTACTATGATTGACCTAGAGTTGAAGTCTTGAGATTCAGCTGCTGGAGCTTGGGTTTGGTTCACTTTTCTTAAATAAATCAATGAATGAATAGAGGTCACACAACCAAAATTTAAGGGGGCACCAGTGCCTGTGGTGGGCTTAGTCCTGAGCAATGAGGAGTCAATTATGTGACAATTATGTGATAATCCCAGAGAAGCAAACAATAGGTGCAAAGCCCTAAGAATAGGAACTGACTCACTGTGTCCAAGGGACAGAAAGATGGTGGCTGAGCATTAATCATTGAGCATTATAGGAGGCAGAGGAATTGGAAATGGTGAGGCGTATTTGAATCTGAGTTCAAAAGCTGTAGTGCCTAGGTTCAAATGACAAACCTGCATTTATTATTTATTTGACTTTTCACACAAATTACCTGACCCCATCTGTGTCTTGGTTTTCTCATCCTTTAAATGCATATGAAAATGATACATGACTCATGGAATTGCTGAAAGATTAAAATAAGACAAAAACACCACAACAGGGCCTGGAATATGGTAGATGTCCATGAGTCTATCATTGCAATCATGAATATGTCATTGGTTCAAGGTTTAGATCATGAAGCATCTTTGAGCTACTATATATATATATATACACATATATATACATATATTATACACATATATACACTTATATTAAAATATTGCAGCCCAGGGCTGACGCTGTGGCTCACTTGGTTAATCCTCTGCCTGCAGCACCAGCATCCCATGTGGGCACTGGGATATATATACATATATATATATACACACACATATATACATATATATATACACATATATATGTGTATATATATATTATTTATTTGACAGGTAAAGTTAGAGAGAGAGAGAGAGACAGAGAGAAAGGTTTTCCTTCCATTGGTTCACCTCCCAAATGGCCGCTATGGCCAGCGCTGTGCCAATCCGAAGCCAGGAGCCAGGTGCTTCCTCCTGGTCACCCTTACAGCTGCAGGTGCCCAAGCACTTGAGCCATCCTCCACTGCACTCCTGGGCCACAGCAGAGAGCTGGACTGGAAGAGGAATAGCCAGGACCAGAACCTGGTGCCCATATGGGATGCTGGTGCCGCAGGCAGAGGATTAACCAAGTGAGCCACAGCGTCGGCCCTGGGCTGCAATAATTTAATTTAAATTTTGAAGCTGGTATAGTTTTCTATGCAGGCAATGATCAAATATGATTTCGATTTTTGAAGAATCATTATTTCTGCCTCATATAGATTAGTGTGTGTTTGTGTGTGTGTGTGTCTGTGTGTGTGTGTAGGAGTAAGTGCAGGATGGTTAGTAAGATTTTATTCAGTCATGTAGACATGTTGACTAGAATGAATGCGCTGGGAAGAGAGGTACAGCCAACAGAACTTGTTAACATCTTACACTTGCCTTTATAGTGAAGGGAAATAAGGGCTTATAAATATTTGACTCAAAAAATTGAGAAAATGGTTATGTCCTTTTTTAAGACAGGGAAAGGGCCTATAGGATTCACAAACCTGCCCAAGAATTCTTTACAACAAAATTTTTAAGAATCTTAATTTTTTTTTGTCCTCAAGTCCATTTTCCATATTTCTTAATAGAATATTTTTTAACATTTCCTATTTGGTAACTCACTTGCTCCCAATTTACACACTTGATCTGATAATAGATAAAACGACTTGTAAAGATGATCTTTGTCCAACTGGTTTACCACAGAGCAGAAGTGAGAACATAATGAATTTAGCACTAGTTTGTTGAATGTGTCCCAAAGCTTTCGAAGCCCAGCTGTTCAAGTTTAGTAAGTGATTCTTATGAAAAATGATTTGTAGTTATTTTCCAATTTTAGTTTCCCTACAGTTTCCTTCCAGTTGTTGGTGCCTATTTTTTTTGTAATAGAAATAATTTTAATTTCTTTTGCTTTGAGAGTCAGGTTAAAACAGCAGAGAGAATAGCCATTTCAGTTTAGCCCTATTGCATTACTTTATGCTAGTCCAGAAGACTTTTCAGTGGTGGGTAGATATATAGCCCCTCCCACTCATCTCTAGCAATGTCTTGCAAGGATGTAATCATGGCATCCAGCTCTGCACATCAGGTTGATTTTTTTTTCTAATGTTTTACTGAAAATCAGTAGCATTTAAACAAAGGGAGTTCATAAAGTTCTTGCAACTAGTGCAAATCTTACTGCATTTGGACAAGAACAACAAAAATATCACAAGTTACGATTTTCATTTGCAAGAACAGCTCTTGTGTTTGTTTGGCTTAGTTATATACTGCAATTCAGAGGCATGTATGAAGATAGATAGTTGTTTGATGTGCCTAGAGTCAAAACTGTCATTTGCATGCCACGAGTATTTGGGTACCTAAATTATTTTAGCAATAGTGATGTTGAAATAAGATAAACCACCTCTTTCCACTTTTCTCCCTTGTGGAAAAAATTACTACCTCAGTCAGGATATTTATGGTTGTAACATACAGAAAAATGACTTGAAATAGTTTTTGCAGAAAATCTGCGCTTAAGAATCAAAAGAAGAGTAGAAGAAATTTTTACAAGCCAAAGTCCAGAGAAGTTTTAGGAGTCTTAGGAAACAGGACTGACTTTGAATTGTTCCAGGGCTGCTTTCCTTTAAATCTCCATTTCTCTTCTTTTTTAAAACAAAACCTAGCAAATCACCTTCCACTGATAGCTTTGGAGCTGTATCTTCCCAACTTTACTATCAAGAAGTCAGTGTTCCTACCTCTGAACTCCATTTGAAAAATTGTTGAAACAAGAATACCGACCAGTTAGTTAGGTTAAGGCAGAAACCAAACCATCACTAAATTGCTGCCACAATGGAGTCAAAGTCATATAGTAAGACAGTAGCCCCTGTAGTATTCACTAAAGGAACCATTTGAAAGATGGCCAGTAGGAGATAGAGGTTAGTTCAGCAAAGAGGCATAAAAAATTGATGATACAGAAGTGGTGCACATCAGTTTCAGGCTCTTAGTGTTTATACTCATTGGGTAACTTTCTTAACATATTTAGAAATCTAATTTAAGGGGCCGGCGCCTTGGCTCACTTGGCTAGTCCTCTGCCTGCGGTGCCGGCATCCCACGTGGGAGCCGGGTTCTGGTCCTGGTTGCTCATCTTCCAGTCCAGCTCTCTGCTGTGGCCCGGGAGTGCAGTGGAGGATGGCCCAAGTGTTTGGGCGCCTGCACCCGCAAGGGAGACCAGGAAGAAACACCTGGCTCCTAGCTTCGGATCGGCACAGCACCGGCCGTAGCGGTCATTGTGCATTGTGGAGTGAACCAATGGAAGGATGACCTTTCTGTCTCTCTCTCTCACTGTCTATCTGTAAAAAAAAAAAAAAAAAAAAAAAAAAAAAAAAAAAAAAAAGAAAGAAATCTAATTTAAGATCAGCACTTTCCTAGCAGGTAACTCTTAGTTCAATTGTTTTGCTTTCTTTATGTCTTTGTTTTAGAGAAGTTTTTTAATTGACTATTGTGCTTCAAGAACCTTCCCTCTCAAGTAGTTGTGTGGAGCTCTTCATGTCATGGATCTGAATTATAATGGGAATTATTTTACACATATACAAATAACTGATTGATAGACCACAGCTGAGTTATTTATTTGGAATGGATAATAACAGATATATAAGGAATTATACTTATTTATTCATTTTTTATTTATTTGAAAAGCAGAGTAATATACAGGGAGAGGGAGGGAGAGAGAGAGAAGAGCAAGTGAGCATTTTTTGGTTCACTCCCCAAATGCCTGCAACACCAGGACTGGGCCAGGCCAAAGCCAGGAGCAAGGAAGTCTATCTAAGTCTCCTTCATGAGTGGTAAGGGCCCAACCACTTGAGCCGTCATCTGCAGTCTTCCAGGATGCATTAGGAGGGAGCTGGATCAGAAGTGGAACAACTGGAACTCAAAGTTTGCACACTGATAGGGGATACAGCTGTTCTAAGTGGTGGCTTTACCTGTTGTGCCACAATGGCAACCCTGGAATTTTACTTATAGCTGTCATAATCCCTACATTCTATAGAATAAGTGAGACAAAAGATAAGTGATTTTCTGAAGGTCACACATTTCACCAGGAAAATCAGTGCTAAAAACCTCAAGTTGCCTTGTCTTTGACAGTTTTATATTTTTTCCATTGCTCTGGTTAAGAAAAAGTAAGAATAAATTGACCAAAAAGAATGAATGTGACTTTATACAGTATGACTAACTCTACGTTAAGTAAATAATTCAACAAATAGTAAAAAAAAAAAAAAAAAAAAAAAAGACAAAAAGCACTGTTCCTCTACAGGCAAGACAAGGGCTGTTTAAATCATTGCTTCTCAACATGTCAATTTCACTTCTACAGATTGCCTTTTAGGTGCTCTGTTAGTTATCACAGGCCAGGGATAACATATGTAATTGTCCTTTTGAGACTGGCTTATTTCACGAAGTATCATGTTTTCCAGATTCATCCCTTTTGTTGCAAATGATTGGATTTCAGATCTTAGTTAAAAATAAGAGTGGGAATAAGAGAGGGAGGAGAAAGAGGGGTGGGAGTATGGGTGGGAGGGTGAATATGATGGGAACAATCACCGTGGTCCTAAAGTTATAATTATGAAGTATATGAAGTTTGTAACTGTAAAGCTGTACAGTTCTATATACATTCCTACAGACTTCTAAGAGTACAGGTTAAAAAGTTGCCATGGGACCCCAAATCCCATTAAGCTGAGTGGT
The DNA here is from genome assembly GCF_964237555.1 of Oryctolagus cuniculus. Taxonomy (NCBI): domain Eukaryota; kingdom Metazoa; phylum Chordata; class Mammalia; order Lagomorpha; family Leporidae; genus Oryctolagus; species Oryctolagus cuniculus. Next base: position 21,099,444 of record NC_091436.1, read on the forward strand.
AAAAATACCATCTTGTGTGTTACAGTGATCATATTGATAGAATTAAGTGTTAAAGCGTTCATATAAATAGGGTTAAATGTCTGGTAATAATAATAGAATTAAAAAGTAGTGAATGCTCCAACAAGGGAACCAGTCCACACAGCAGACTCATAGAATGACAGTTGCTTTGAGTAGCACTTCAAACTCAGAATCAGACCTTAAGGCATTCTGGTGTGGCTGAAAAACCCATGAGAGCATTTCAGGCAAGGAAAGCTAAGATATTAAGGCAAAAACTGTCCTACATGAAGGACCGTGGTGAATGAGACCTAGTGGAAAGAAGTGGTCATCAAAGAAAGGGGTACTTTTCTCTGAATGGAAGAGAGAACTTCCACTTTGCCTTTGGCTTTGTCTGAATACCGAAGGAGTTTGTGCATTCAAAAGGCTTGCCTAGGCTAGGCAGCTCATGTCAAGATCCTCGAGTGAGCACTGATGTTATAGATAAGAGTGTTAACTGTTAAATTAATAACAGGAGACACTTTGCACTAACTTTCCATGCAGGACCTCTGTCCTCAAAGAGTTGTATTATAAGAGTTAACAGTAAAAATTATTCTCAAAGATTTATTTCATTTTAGTGTATTAAGTGGAGGTATTCTTATATCTCATAACTTTTAGTTATGCCTAAATGTCCAACTCTGTTGCTTATTTTCCTAGATGTTTCCTTAATTAATGATAAAACTCGTTTTCAAGGACTTACTTTCTTTTAATGTATTAAGAGGAGGATATTCTTATGTCTCACAAGAAATAAGTATATCTAATTGCTCACAAAAATATATCATTCTTGGGTGCTTCTTTAAAGTTAAGTTTCTAAAAAAAAGTGAAATTAACTTCAAGATTCAATGACTTTGAACAGCCCTTGTCTTGACTGTTGAGTAACAGTTTTGTGTGTGTGTGTGTGTGCGTGCAAATTGTTGAGCTCTTTACTTAATATAGAGCTGGTCGTCTGTGTATAAAGTTAATTGAAAATGGATCTTAGTAGAAAATGGGAGAGGGAGGAGAATGAGGGGTGGGTGTGTGGGTAGGAGGGTGGGTATGGTGGGAAGAATCACTGTATTCCTAAAGTTGTATTTATGAAATGCATGGAGTTTGTATTCTTTAAATTAAAGTTTTCCTTGGAAAAAATTAAAAAAAAAAAGAATGAATGTGAAAGTGATGTTGGATGAACCTGGTTCACTCTGATGAACTCTTGCTGGCATTTGGCATAGAATATAAAGTTAACCAGAGAATATGAGGTAAAAGGGATGTGCCTTGGGCAGAGAGATGCTTACCTATGTCCTTCAGGCAGTACTTGCGTGTATAGCAGAGGAGATAGATTCCTCTCTCTCCTTTCAACTCTTTCCCATCAGACACTATTCAACACTTCTGTCCTCAAACAGCACCTCTTGTGTTTTGCCACCGATTCAGCAGCAGTTTAGTCCTCGTTTTCTCTGCCTCCCAAAAGGCCTCCTTCCAACCCATCATCACCATAGTGATCTGTCTAAAATGCAAATTGGATTGCATCATGCTCCAGCTTAAAATAGTGCAATGCCTACCCTTTCCTCTAACCAGACAGGATAAAATTCATTCCTTTCACACCAGCATGCCTCTCTGTCTCTTTAGAATTAATTCTTAACTAAACCTAGTCCCTGATTTTCTATTTTGAGCTGATCTAATCATTAAAACTGGAGGTTAGGATGACAATCTTATTCCTTTTCATGATTCTAGCAATGAGCAAATATTTATTGAACTGAATCACTTTTTAATCAGATTCGGTATAAAAACCAAGCCATTTAGTGAATAAATTAATGATTTTAGACAAAGCTGTAGATATAAAAAATTGATGTTATATTTCACTTTCTTAATATTTCAAAATTATATTCAGTGCTAGTATAGTAGTATAAGTAACAGATAAAATAAATAGAATTTTAATTCTGTGATCCAGTTTGCAGCTTGAGGGAATATCTTGGCAATTGGTGCAAAGCTAAATTCTGACCAAAGCTAGGCAAAGAATTTTTCTTTCCTGTTCAGTTTTTGATGCTCTAGGATTATTTAAGTTTTTTGCCTCTTTGAATTTCTTTTCGTGCTTTTTGCTACTTCATTTTTGAAAAAGAGTGAGTGAAACAAATAAAGAACAGTTGCTACTAGGGCAACAGACTGTAAGCCCTGATATACATAGCAAACAACCCACCACTGCAGGATACATGTCATTCTTCTTTGTCTGAAGGACAGTTTACTGATCCCATTTCTGGGGATTATGTTTAGCAGCAAAGACATTATGCTTTGCTTTGTTGCCAGCTAGAAAGTCAAAGCTGAAGCTGCCCTTTTAATTCAAGAATGACACTTTATTTTTTTAAAATGATTTTGTTTGTTTATTTGAGAGGTAGAATTACAGACAGTAAGAGGGAGAGACAGAGAGATCTTCCATCTGCTGGTTCACTCCCTAAATGGCCACAGTGGCCCAAGCTGAGCTGATGTGGAGCCAGGAACCAGGAGCTTTTTCCAGACCTCCCATGCTGGTGCAGGGGCCCAACAACTTGTGCCATCTTCTGCTGCTCTCCCAGGCCACAGCTGAGAGCTGAATCAGAAAAGGAGAAGCCGGGACTAGAACCGGTGCCCATAGGGGATGCCAAAGGCGGAAGATTAACCTACTGTGCTACAGCACTGGCCCCAACACTTACTTTTGAGTTCGTGAATTTATTTCTTGGTCTGCATATAAAATCATAGAAATATTTTTATAGCTTTACTACCTTCAGATCACTTTTAAAATAGTACCCATTAAAGGTGCCTCTGAGTAGTGTTATGTAGGGAAATTAAGAAATCTAGATTAAGCAGATAATTCAGTAGAGCAGAAGGCTGTAGGAAAGTTGAATTCAGGTAAGTTCAACAGCAATCCAGGCTGAAGTATTCTCAGGAGGAACTGTTTTGGTGTGATCCAGGTATAGAGAGAGTGGAGCTAACCTTGGAGGATAGGGTGAGGTGGGGTCTGACCCTAGATATCCTAGGTATCAAATTCAAAACATCAGCTCTCCTGTAGCCACACAGATTCTCAGAACCATTGTGCTGATATTAACTGCATTGGCCTACACTCTCTCTTGAACAGGATGAGGCTGCCCTCTTTTAGTATAGAGACTCTGAGTCCCTAGGAGGTAGACTGATATCCTCGTTTCTGATGAATTAAGCTTCTCTCTGTCTTCATACCCTGGACCATGTCTGCCACCCAGAGACACATTATTGAAATTTATTGCATAAAGTAAGACTTACTATGTTCATCAATATTTGTAGGTCAGCAAATAGGGTTTGTTGTTTCATAGAGTGATATCTCAGAAAGCTGATTTTTAGACATTGGTCCTGCCTAACTCTTGGCTTGTTTGACCTTAATTCTTCTAGTTGTTGGTATCCATCTTCAGGCTCCAGTCCATATGTGTTCTGCCCTCATGGCTCCCACAAATATCAAGGCTGTTGGTGCTCAATCTATAGCAGCTCCCCAGGTGTTCTGCACAGGCACGCCTGCACTTCAATCCCTCTCATGATTTTTCTCTGACTATTCTTCTTGGCCCATTCCCTATGCTTCTGCGTTTCATTTGTATTGGGCCCTATGGGTCTTTTCTAGCATTGAGTCATAAGACCCATTGGGATCATCCATTATTTACGAACCAGACATTTACATTTCCCCAAATCCAGTCAGCTAATATGACTTGCTCATAATACTTTAGGCTCCTTCTCAGGCCTACTTCTTCCTCTTCATCAAAATCTCCAATCCTGTTTGCCCATATGTGGGCGGTTCTAGCTTCCTATAGGCATCTCCTGGATGCAGTCTTTGCCATCCACAAACCATCTGGCATTTTGATGTAGACAGTTCTCTTCTATATACTTTTTCCAGTTGCCAGCTTGATGACTTATATGCAATTATAGGTCACACTATTCTGAAAAATATTTTGCCCACCCAGTGATCCCAATATTCTTGCCCATGGGTAAAACTGAACTGTTTTTGTTGTGACTTGGTTTTTATGGCACTCTTGTGTGAAAAGTCTTTCCTTTGCTTTCTGCCAGTTGTTAGGGCTCAGTTCTGGCATCTTTTACCACTTGTGCAAAATTTTGTGTGACTCTTCCATTCTTCAGAATGGAAGCCATGCTTTGTTGGGTGATTTTTCTCTTATTTCACCAACAATGATCTTATGTTGTCAGATGTGTTCTAAGTGTATTGATGTTAGAAATCTTGCCTTGTTTGTCATTGGTGTCTCCTTGGGATGAATTTCAGTATATACAACACCCTCTAGGCTTATAAATATATGCCCTGAGCTTTAAAAATACATTTTTATTTCACCATTTCTAATTAAAGATGCCAAAAATTTTAAGTCTCAGTAAGATATTCACTGTTATTTGCAGATGTTTTGAAATCCTTTTATTGTAGGATCCTTGAGCATGCTTCCCAAAATATAAAATGGCTAAGGAGAGAGGGAATTCCTTCTGTTCTATTAAATTATTGCACAAGCATACAAAACCAAATTAATGCTTTACTGAGAAAAATTGAGTAGGGATGACTCAGTGTCCAAAGATTTTATCATTATCACCTTTATTCCTATATTTCTATAGTTGCAAATAAACTCTACTTATTGCTCTCCTTTGTAGAATTTTCAGTGCTCATCATTGGTCAATTAGTAGCAGTCATAAGTAACAGTAGAAGTGGTAGACATCATTGTAACAAAAGTAACTATTATCTTCAATTTATGGTGTTTTTTTAATGTCAAGCACTGTGCTTGGAATGATGCATGCAATATTTCATGCACCCATATGAGTTATTATTATATGCAAGAGCACTGAACTTGCTGAAAAATGCTAAAATCTTTTCTAAGGACTATAGGTAATATTGTTACATCTCAAATCTATCTACTTTCAAAGATAGTCTTTTAAACACCAAGGCTGGTGTTGTGGTGCAGTGAACTAAGCTGCTGCCTGAAACATTGGTATCTCATATCAGAGCACCAGTTCTTGCTGCTCTGCTTCCAATCCAGCCCCCTGATAGTACACCTGGGAAGTCAGTGGAGGATGGCCCAAGTACGTGGGCCCCTGCCGACTGGGTAGATAGAGCTCCAGGCTCCTTGATTCATCTTGGACAAGCCCCAACTATTGTGGCCATTTGTGGAGTGAACCAGTGGATGGAAGACAAATTTGCCTTCAAATGAAGAATTTATAAAACCAAAAAGCTAAACATTTCCTTCTATAAAAAATCATAAAAAAGTCCGAGTCCAGAGTAACATTATTTCAGTGAAATAAATGGAAAAATCTGTACAAGTTTTACTAGCCTTTTTTAAAATTTGTTTTGTTGGGACCTTATTTATTCTGTGATTGCATAAGGTTAATTGAAGCCTGAATTTTCTGAAGGTACTGATGTATGGTCTACAGTATTTTGGAGGGTGAATTTGAGTAGTTCAGAGGTCCAGTGTCAGATAATCAGCTCTTAAACTCCATTGCCCTTTATCAGGCTTTCACAGTTTTTGGGATACTGATATTCACAGAAACTAGTTGTGTGATATTCTAGAGTTCACCTTAATCTGGACTTTCACAATTTGGGGCAGTCAAACAATTGTGTGAAAGTACTGAACACTAAATGTACAAATTATTTACTAGTGCATTATTTTTTATATTGTTGTTGATTGGAGTACATTAAAGACTAAGGCTGTGAATCCAGTCTGACCCAATAGTTTCATTTATTTACAATTTCAGTCAGAATACATCCTTTGCAGTGTCACTGCAGTGTATGCTGAAGATCTAATGTGTGAAGCTTGTCCATAGTCAAACCAGTTGCTATTTGTAGTTCACTGATTAGTCCTATGTGGTGTGTGTGAGTGTGATTTGTTCTTGGCACCAATTCAGGAGATGAAAAACAGAAACATTTAACACATAAAATAAAAGAGTATTTTGCATGGGCCATTTGAAAGCATAAAATTGTTTAGTTGTTTTCATAGTGTATGCATTTTTTCTTAGCAGATTGCTCTGATTAAGAGTTAATAGTGGTATAATTATAGAAACAATGTTCTTCTACTATTACTGCAGAGCCTTCAGTCCTGCTTTGAAGAAGTCTTTAGGATGTGTTACAGGATTCTTCAGAGAATGTTCTTGCTCAAGTTATAGTGCCATGATTTGGGGGATGGGTCTGAAAAAGTGCAGAGGTGCTTCTGGACATTGCCAAGACTGTAGCTTCCAATATTTTTGGATGCCAAAGCCATGGCATCATCTGATACACTATGTTATGTCTCCAGCCTACTAAGTGGGTAGCTGTTTACTTTCCCCCTTAATACATCCTGTGTAGATTCAATTCGTAGACATTTTTGTTCTTGATGGCTTACAGACACTTAAATTTTGTCACATTCATGAATCCTAACTTTTGGCCAAGTTCTCATTGCCCTGGGACTAAGGATATACCTGAGGATTAGTGAAATGCTATACTTGAAATTGCCCCTTTTCTTCAGCCTGCGGGTGTTTTTCTTCTCAAGAGGGATTCAAGTCTCTTACTCAAATTAATCTCTGGACAGCAGTTTCAGAATACAGATTTGCACTTTGGATCTAGTTAAAATCTTAATGCATTCACAAGTTTGATCTGAACTAATTCTGTACATTACTGTCAGCTAAGCATTCCTTGACCTCTATATGTTATACTCCAAATGCATTCTTTTGTGAAACATAGTAGTCCTTGCATTCCAGTTAATGCAAACAAGAAGTTCAAGAAAATTAAAGTGGTTTTCACAACAACTCTCTTTCTTCTCCCTGCTTCTAATTATACTCCCTCCTTTTCTGCTTTCTTCCTTTTCCCCTTCCTGCCTCCTTGCTTCTTCCTTCATCTCTCACTCTCCTTTTTTCCTGCCTTTCCTTCCTTCCTTTCTGTCTCCCTTTCTTCACCTCTCATTATTTGCTCCTTCCCTTCCTTCCTGCAACTTGATTTTCCCTTTAAGGGTGTGGGGATCAGCCTTCAGTGCAAATCAGAGTTCACCTGCCTCAGTTGGACACTCAGCTTTGCTGTATTAGAGCTGTTGTGCACACTGACTTTTGGTTAGTATCTAGTAATAATGTATTAGAATTTCAAATCTGTAATAACTGTACTTCTAAAAAAACCCTACAAGTCCTTGCTACTTGTTGCATATAAATACTGTTTTTGAGTTCTGTTGAATCCATGCTCATTTTCAGTCATGGTTAGAGTCACATAGCACAGTATGTATTCAGGCTTTTCTCAAGTTATGCTTTCTGGTGGTGTAATGTGCTTCATTGCACCTAATCTTTATTTCTGTCAGAAAATAAACATTGGAAGTTGGAAGAATTGGAATTACAGCATGTTCTGAATATTTACCTATTGATTCAGAATTTTTGGACAGAAGGATTGACTTAGCTAAATGCTCAATATCAAGTAATGAGCAAACTTCATGTGTAAAAGAAACTTTATTAAATGTCAACCATATGACCTCTACTGTTCTCAGTGAAGTGTATAGTGGGAACAGATCTACCCTGGTTCTCTTGGAGCTTTTAGTGTAGTGGGAAAGACATTCACTGGATAAGGAACTAGCTACAAGTACAGTACAACTTGTGAGCAGATTGGAAGGATATAATGGAAAACTTGCTCCCTACACCATGAAATCTTGAGAGAAACATTAAAACATTAATCTGTGGCAGATATAAACATTACACTGTATGAAGAATATTTTAATCAAGATAACCTTGAAATGTAAATTATTTTTATAATGAAATATAATGATCTGGGAGTATTTAAATTTTTGTAATATTTAAACAGGTCTTTAATAAGGAAAATGCATAATGAACAACAGCAAAAGATAAAAAGATGAAAAAAGCAAAAGAAAAACTATAAACTATGGGAAAATAGTAGTTATGAAGCTCATCCCTCTTCGATTTCTGTCTTAACTGCCCATGTCAGGGCCTCTCCTAATTGCTAATTATTATTTAATGAACTCCAAGATGCATTTGAATGCTTTAATATAACCCTTAAGAGACCTGTGATGTACATCTAATTTATAACTAACAAGGGAGCAAGCTTGGATTTCTATGTGAGAGTCATAAACCTAAGGTTGGTCCAGCCCAGTACTGTAGGCTCATTTTGGCATATTTTGCCACATAATTATGTCAGGTCTGGTGAAAGGTTTAAAAATGGGCCTCACTTCGTTTCCCAAAGAAACCTTTTACTTAAGGATACAAGCTTCATGCATTTCATAGCTACAACTTTAGGAGTATAGTGATTCTTCCCACCATAACCTCCCTCCCACCCACACTCCCACCCCTCATCCTCCTCCCTCTCTCATTCCCAGTCTCATTCTCCACTAAGATCCATTTTCTATAAACTTTAAACACAGAAGACCAAATCTATACTAAGTAAATGGTTCAACAATTTGCACAGGATAAAAAAAGACCTGTTCCTCAACAATCGACACAAGGTGTGTTCAAAGCATGGCATTTTGAAATTAATTTCACTTTTTTTTAAAGCAACTTAATTAAGTATAAAGAAGCACCCAAGAATGATACATCCTTTGCAAGCATGTAGACATAATTATAATACAACTCTCTGAGGACAGAGGTCCTGCATGGAAGTTAGTGCACAGTGTCTCCTGTTGTTGCTGAACAATTAGCACCATTATGTATGACATCAGTGATCACTTGAGGCTCTTGACATGAGCTGCCTAGCCTATGCAAGCCTTTTGAAAACACAAACTCTTTCAAAATTGAGACAAGACTATAAACAAGGTGAAAGTTCTCTCCTCTCTTCTTTGATGACCACTTTTTTCCCACTGGGGTCTAACTCACAAACGTCCTTCATGTAGGACACTTTTTGCCACAGTGTCTTGGATTTCCATGTCTGAAATGCTCTCATGGGCTTCTCAGCCAAGCCAGAGTGCCTTAAGGGCTGATTTTTATTGTCATTCTATGAGTCATTCTACGAGTCTGCTGTGTGGACTGGTTCCCGTGTTGGAGCATTCACTCCTTTATATTTCTGTTATTATTACAAGACATTTAATCTTATCCATATGATCAGTTTAATACATAAGATGGTATTTTTATCACGCAGCTTAAAGCGATTTGGGGTCCCATGGTAAGTTTTTAAACTGTACCATTAGAAGTAAGTCATCTGTAGGAATGTATGCAAAACTATATAGCTTTACAACTAAACTTCATACACTTCATAATTACAACTTTAGGAACATGGTGATTGTTCTCACCTGCCTGCTTTCCAATGTCTTGCATGGTTTCCCCAATGTTCTTGATAAATTTGATGTTGTTGGGTCGTAGATTTAGATCTTTCATCCATGTTGAGTGGATTTTTGTGTGAGGTGTAAGGTAGGGGTCTTGCTTCCTACTTATGCATTTGGAAATTCAGTTTTCCCAGCACCATTGTTGAAGAGACTGTCCTTGCTCCAGGGATTGGTTTTAGCTCCTTGGTCAAATATAGTTGGTTGTAGCTGTTTGGATTGATTTCTAGCATTTGTAGTGTGTTCCATTGGTCTGTCCATCTATTTTTATACCAATAGCAGGCAGTTTTTATTACAACTGACTTGTAGTGTGTCTTGAAATCTGGTATTTTCATGCCTTTGACTCTGGTTTTGTTGTGTAAGATTGATTTAGCTATTCAGGGTCTCCGATGTTTCCAAATGAGTTTCAGCATCATTTTTCTATATCTGAGAAGCATGTCTTTGGTATTTTGATTGGTATCACATTTAATCTATAAATTGCTTTTCAAGGAATGGACATTTTGAATATTTTGATTCTTCTAGTTCTTGAATATGGACTATTTTTTCCCATTATTTGTATCTTCTTCTATTTCTTTGTTTAATGTTTTGTGATTCCCATTGTAGAGATTTTTGACATCCTTGAATAAATTTATTCAATCATATTTTATTTTTTGTAGCTATTTGAGTGGGAATGATCATTAAAATTCATTCTTAGCCATGGCATTTTCTGTGTATACAAAGGCTGTTGATTTCTATGTATTGATTTTATATCTTGCTGCTTTACCAAACTCTTCTGTGAGTTTCAATAGTCTCTTAGTGGAGTCTTTTGTATCCCCTATATATAGAATATTGTCATCTGGAAATAGGTGTAATTTGACTTCCTCTTTCCCAATTTGTATTGCTTTGATTTCTTTTTCTTGTCTAATGTTTCTTGCTTAAACTTCCAGGAATATATTGAATAGCAGTGTTGAGAGTGGGCGTTTTTTGTCTGGTTCTAGATCTCAGTGGGAATGCTTCCAACTATTACCCATTCAATAGGAAACTGGCCATTTTTTGTAATAGATAGCCTAGACTGTGTTGAGGAATGTTCCATCTATACCCAGTTTTGCTTGGAGTTTTCATCATGAAGCATTGTTTTATTTTATCAAATGCTTTACCTGTGTCTATTGAGATAATCTTATGGTTTTTGTTCTTCAGTTTCTTAATGTGATGTATAACTTTGATTGCTTTGCAAGTGTTTAATTATCCTTGCATTCTGGGATAAATCCCACTTGGTCTGGTTGAATGATCTTTCTGATGTGTTGTTGGATTTGATTGATTAGAATTTTGTTGAGGATTTTTGCATCTATGTTAATCAGGGAAATTGGTCTGTAGTTCTCTTTCTGTGATGCATCTTTTTCAGATTTAGGAATTAAGGTGATGCTGGCTTCATAAAAAGAATTTGGGATGACTCCATTTCAATTGTTTTGAACAGCTTGAGAAGAATTGGAGTTAGTTCTTTAAATGTCTGATAGAATTCAGCAGTGAAGTCATTCTGTCCGGGACTTTTCTTTGCTCGGAGGGTCTATATTACTGATTCAATCTATATCTTGGTTATGGTTTTTTTTTTAGGTTTTCTGTGTCTTCATGGCTCAATTTATGAAGGTTTTATGTGTCCAGCAATCTATCCATTTTTTTCTAGATTTGTTGACATCAGCTCTTTGTAGTAATTTCTAATGATTCTTTTTATTTCTGTGGTGTCTGATGTTACATTTCCTTTTTCAGCTCTAATTTAATTACTTTTGATCTTTTCTCTCCCTTTTTTGGTTAGTTGTGCCAGTGCTTTATCAGTTTGGTTTATTTTTCAAAAAACCAGCTCTTCATTTGCTGATTTTTTTTTTTTGGTTTCAATTTTGTTGATTTCTTCTATAATTTTAATTGTTTCATTTCTCCTACTAGTTTTGGGTATGGTTTGCTGTTGTTTTTCTAGATCCTTGAGATGAATTGATAGATTATTTATTTGGTGTCTTTCCAATTTCTTTATGTAGGCACCAATTGCAATAAAGTTTCTTCTTAACACTGCTTTTGCTGCACCCCATAAGTTTCAATATGTTGTATTGTCACTTTCATTTGTTTCCAGAATTTTTTGATTTCTCTTTTGTTTTCTGTTATGACTCACTGTTCATTCAGGAGCATGTTGTTCTGTCTTGACGTTGTTTGCGTATGTTCTAGAGATTCCTGAGTTGCTGATTTCCAGCTTCATTTCTTTGATGTCCGAGAAGATGCGTGGTATGATTTCTATTTTTTTGAATTTGCTAAGACTTGCTTAATGGCCTGTGGACAATCCTAGTGTGCACTGGTGAGAAGAATACATTTTCTACAACTGTTGGGTGAAAAATTCTGTAGATATCTGTTAGTTCCATTTGGTCTATAGTGTCAGTTAACTCTGCTGTTTCTTTGGTGATTTTCTATCTGGTTGATCTGTCCATTGCTGAAAATTGGGTATTGAAATACCCCATTACTATTGTATTTGAGTCTATGTCTCCCTTTAGATCCATTAATATTTCTTTTAAATTGCCAGGTACTCTATAATTAGGTGCACATATGTTTATAATAGTTATATCTTCCTCTTGAATTGATCTCTTAATCATTACATAGTGTCCTTCTTATTCTTTTAACATTTTTTTGCTAAAGTCTATTTTGTCTGATATTAGATTGGCTACATCAGATCTCTTTTGGTTTCTCTTAGCATGGAATATCTTTTTCCATCCTCTCACTTTCAGTCTGCATGCATCTTTGTTAGTGAGGTGTGTTTCTTGTAGGCAGCCAATAGATGGGTTTTGTTTTTTAATCCATTCAGCCATCTGTGTCTTCTGACAGGAGAGTTGAGGCCATTTACATTCAAGGGGACTATTGATGAATAATGACTTTACCGTGCCATTTTTCCATAAATATCCCTATTCTTTACTTTAGATTTCCTTTGTACCTTTACTGAAAGATTTTTCTGTAATTAACTTCTTTCATGATGATGACCATGTTTCTTATGTTTCTATGTGCAGCACATCCTTAAGTGTCTTCTGTAGGGTGGTGACAAATTCTTTCAATTTCTGTTTGTTATGGAAAGTCTTTATTTCACATTCATTCATAAATGAGAGCTTTGTAGGGTACAGTTTCCTGGGTTGACAGTTTTTTTTTTTTCTTAAGCCTTGAAATATATCTCGCTATTCTCTCCTAGCATGTAGGGTTTCTGATGAGAAATCCTCTGTGAGTCTAATTGGATATCCTCTGAAAGTAATCTGGCATTTCTCTCAAGTACATTTTAGAATCTGTTCTTTATGCTTTACTGTGGAGAGTTGGATTACAATGTTTTGTGGTGAAAATGTTTTCTTGTCATGTTTGTTTGGGTTCTATATGCTTCCTGTACTTAGATGTCCCTTTCTTTCTCCAAATCAGGGAAGTTTTCAGTTATTTTTTTAATAAAATGACCTTTTAATCCTTTCTTTCTTTTCATGTCTTCAGGAACTTCTAGGACTGTATGTTGGATCATTTGATAGTATCCTGTAGATTCCCAACAGTGTTTTATAGTTTTCTAATTTCTTCTTCTTTTTGTTCTGACTGTATAATTTCCTGTGATTTTTCTTCTAAGTTGGATATTCTTTCATCTGCTTCACCAATTATGTTGTTAAGGCTTTGAACTGAATTTTTTATTTGTTCTTTTGAATTCCTCATTTCTGAGATTTCATTTTGATTTCTCTTATGATCTCAATTTGTGGAAGAAATTTTCTTTTGTGTCCAGTACAGATCATTAGTCATTTAGTTATTTCTCATTACTTCTAAGTATGATATGATCAATTTTTTGAATTCTATTTCTGGCATTTCTTCAATTTCTTCATCTTCATAATCTAGTACTGAAGTGTTGTATTCTTTGGGGGGCATCATGTTGTGTTCCTTATTCTTGTTTCTTGAATTGTGCATTTTTTATTTGGCATTTAAGGAGATAATGATTAATTTCTTCTTTGTTCTTTCTTGTGGTGGCTTTTATATTTGGACAAAGTCTCTGTGGATTAGTGGAGTGTCTACTTTTTCAGTGAATACCTAGAGGTGTGTGGTTTGTGTTGCCAGGGATCTCTGTTAAGTGTTTTAGAGTGAAGGGAGTGTCTAAGGTGACACCCATTCTGGGCATGATAAATATCTCTTTTTATTTCCATATCAGAGACGAGGTTTGTTCTGCTTTGTTGATATCGACTCCGCTCAAAGGAGACCAATGCCTGAGTGCTAGTCCCAGTGGGTATAATATTCATCTGTGCTGCCACAAGGACGACACAAAGGATCTGTGCTGTTTTTGGTGTAATGGGCCTAACTTTTTAAGAAGAGCTCTATAAAAACCTGGTAGTAGTTATGGTTGAGTATGGGAACACGCAAAATGAAGTACTGAGAGAAGGCATTATTTTTCAGCCTATCTAATATAGTCATTAGGGCTCAGTTTCAGACTGTCCTACTAATAGTACTTAAATTTTAAAAATGCTCATGTAGGGAAAAGAAAATCTTTAGCTTCTTTTGGACAAATGCCTTACTAAACAGATGGACATTGCTGAATTCCAAGACTACTAGTTCATTTTTGTGTTTTGTTCTAGAAGAAGAAATATTTCTGATTTCCACTATCTTTATCCAAGAAATTCTGTTTGTTTTTTTTTTTAAGATTTTATTTATTTGTATTTGAGAGGTAGAGTTACAGACAGAGAGAGGGAAAGACAGAGAGAAAGGTCTTCCATCTGCTGGTTTATGCTCCAAGTGGCTGTAATGGCCAAAGCTTTGCAGATCCAAAGTCAGGGGCCAGGAGCCTCTTCCAGGTCTCCCACACAGGTGCAAGGGTCCCAAGCATTTGGGCCATCTTCCACTGCTTTCTCAAGCCATAGCAGAGAGCTGGATAGGAAGTGGAGCATCCGGGACCTGAACCAATGCCCATTTGGGAAGCTGGCACTGCACATTGTGGCTTAGACTGCTACACCACATAGCCAGGCCCTGAAACTCTATTTTATCACCTGCTAAATCTAATTTTAGAAATTTTATTCAGTATATAAGAAGAAAAACATTAGTAATATCATAAGACTACAGACCTAATAAAACAACTCAGATAAACAGGAATGCCTTGAAGTGTACTTGGAGGGAAATTGTTTGGCAGGTGTGAAGCCTCTGCACTATTAGAGACATTTTTGAAGATTTTCAAGCAAGCTATAAATACTGTTCATCTTTTTTTTTTTTAATCTTTTATTTAATGAATATAAATTTCCAAAGTACGACTCAGGGGTTACAATGGCTTTCCCCCCCTACCGTCCCTCCCACCCACAACCCTCCCCTTTCCCACTCCCTCTCCCCTTCCATTCACATCAAGATTCATTTTCGATTATCTTAATATACAGAAGATCAGCTTAGTATACCTTAAGTAAGGATTTCAACAGCTTGTTCCCAGACAGAAACATAAAGTGAAAAATAATAGATGATTTTTTTTTAAATCATGATGAAATCAGATCAGACCTATTGTCATGTTTAATCCCAGTGAGAGTCAAGTTGGGAATTGATAATTTCTTTTTTTTTTTTTTTTTTACAGAAGATCAGTTTAGTGTACATTAAGTAAAGATTTCAATCGTTTGCACCCCCATAGAAACACAAAGTGAAATATACTGTTTGAGTACTCGTTATAGCATTAAGCCTCAGTGTACAGCACATTAAGGACAGAGATCCTACATGAGGAGTAAGTGCACAGTGACTCCTGTTGTTGACTTTACAAATTGACACTCCTGTTTATGGCATCAATAATCTCCCTATGCACCAGTCATGAGTTTCCAAGGCTATGGAAGCCCCTTGAGTTCTCCGACTCTTATCTTGTTTAGACAAGGTCATAGTTAAAGTGGAGGTTCTCTCCTCCCTTCAGAGAAAGGCACCTCCCTCTTTGAAGACCTGTTCTTTCCACTGGGATCTCACTCACAGAGATCTTTTTGCCAGAGTGCCTTGGCTTTCCATGCCTGAAATACTCTCATGGGCTTTTCAGCCAGATCCGAGTGCCTTTAGGGCTGATTCTGAGGCCAGAGTGCGATTTAGGACATCCGCCATTCTATGAGTCTGCTGAGTATCTCACTTCCCATGTTGGATCACTCTCCCCTTTATTTATTCTATCGGTTAGTGTTAGCAGATACTAGACTTGTTTATGTGCTCCCTTTGACTCTTAGTCCTTTCATTATGATCAATTGTGAACTGAAATTGATCACTTGGACTAGTGAGATGGCATTGGCACATGCCACCTTGATGGGATTGAAATGGAATCCCCTGGTATGTTTCCAACTCTACCAATTGGGGCAAGTCAGCCCGAGCATGCCCCAAATTATACATCTCTTCCCTCTCTTATTCCCACTTTTATGTTTAACAGGGATCACATTTCAGTTAATTTTCAACACTTAAGAATAACTGTGTGATAATTACAGAATTAAACCAGTCATATTAAGTAGAACAGACAAAAAAAATACTATGAGGGATAATATATTAAGTTGTCCATTAGCAGTCAGGGCTATGCTGATCAAGTCACCATTTCCCATAGTGTCCATTTCACTTCAGGAGGTTTCCTTTTTGGTGTTCAGTCAGTTGTCACCGATCAGGGAGAACATATGGTATTTTTCCCTTTGGGACTGGCTTACTTCACTCAGCATGATGTGTTCCAGATTCCTCCATTTTGTTGCAAATGACTGGATTTCGTTGTTTCTTACTGCGGTATAGTATTCTAAAGAATACATATCCCATAATTTCTTTATCCAGTCTAGCGTTGATGGGCATTTAGGTTGGTTCCAGGTCTTGGCTATTGTGAATTGTGCTGCAATAAACATTAGGGTGCAGACCACTTTTTTCTTTATCAATTTAAACTCCTTTGGGTAAATTCCAAGGAGTGGGATGGCTGGGTTGAACGGTAGGGTTATATTCATGTTTCTGAGGAATCTCCAGACTGATTTCCATAGTGGCTTGACCAGTTTGCATTCCCACCAACAGTGGGTTAGTGTCCCTTTTTCCCCACATCCTCGCCAGCATCTGTTGTTGGTAGATTTCTGTATGTGAGCCATTCTAACCGGGGTGAGGTGAAACCTCATTGTGGTTTTGATTTGCATTTCCCTGATTGCTAGTGACCTTGAACATTTTTTCATGTGCCTGTTGGCCATTTGGATTTCCTCTTTTGAAAAATGTCTATTGAAGTCCTTGGCCCATCTCTTAAGTGGGTTGTTGGTTTTGTTTTTGTGGAGTTTCTTGATCTCTTTGTAGATTCTGGTTATTAACCCTTTATCTGTTGCATAGTTTGCAAATATTTTTTCCCATTCTGTTGGTTGTCTCTTCACTCTCCTGACTGTTTCTTTTGCAGTACAGAAACTTCTCAGTTTGATGCAATCCCAATAGTTGATTTTAGCTTTGACTGTCTGTGCCTCCCGGGTCTTTTCCAGAAATTCTTTGCCTGTGCCAATGTCTTGAAGGGTTTCTCCAATGTTCTCTAATAACTTAATGGTGTCAGGACGTAGATTTAGGTCTTTAATCCACCTTGAGTGGATTTTTGTGTAAGGTGTAAGGTAGGGGTCTTGCTTCATGCTTCTGCACGTGGAAATCCAGTTTTCCCAGCACCATTTATTGAATAGACTGTCCTTGCTCCAGGAATTAGTTTTAGATCCTTGATCAAATATAAGTTGGCTGTAGATGTTTGGATTGATTTCTGGTGTTTCAATTCTGTTCCATTGGTCTATCCATCTGTTTCTGTACCAGTACCATGCTGTTTTGATTACAACTGCCCTGTAGTATGTCCTGAAGTCTGGTATTGTGATGCCTCCGGCTTTGTTTTTGTTGTACAAGATTGCTTTAGCTATTCGAGGTCTCTTGTGCCTAATACTGTTCATCTTATCAGTTGAGGCCATACAATTTATGTTAAATTGTAGATACAAATGTTTTGCAATATTTTTCAACACATCTAATACTAAACAAATTAGGTGTTTTGATTATATCCATATGTAGGTAACTCATATTTTAGTTGTAACTCTATTAAGACCATTGAGTTCTTATAACCAGCAAATGGTTGGCTCTAGACATAAAGTCCAATCTGTGGATTTTCCTGAATGAAAGCAGCTTTGTTATTAAATGATTAAGTGACAGTTCTCCCTGCCCCCATTCTAAATCTTTGGATGACATTAGTTGCTAGTGACATGGGAGGACCACATGCTATTAATCTGGTGACCTTGGAAATCTCATACAATGTGTGAGTATATCAGTGATGTACCTGTGTCTACGAAGCAATCACTGTTAAATCAGTGCTTTCCATTCCCCCTGGTAGAGCCAAATAAGAAATGGCTTTATCAGAGACCTTTCCTATCCGTGTCCTATAAGGTACTTAATGTTACTATAATAGACACTGACTTGGAAATCAGACAGAATGGGATTTGATTTTTAGACCTGCCAATTATTGTGTTTTGTTGACAAGTTATTAACCTCCTGAGTAAATTGACTCTTGTGTATAATGGGGACTGATTAGGAGCTGCCAGATACAGGTGATAGATATAAATGAGATAGGATACAGCACTGCAGCTCTACGTGAGAAATGTTGAATCCTGAATCTTGAGTTCTGTTAGATATTATTGTCTGGTTTATACAAATTGTATCAAATGCTGCCAACTGATTGATGAGCCAGAAATCAAATGCTCAATCACTGAGAAATTAAAGATAGAAACGAGATGGATGCTGCAGTTTAACATCCAAAATAGGTTTTTCTTTTTCCTTTTATGATCACAGAAATAACAGCTTCCTTATATTGTGCTAGGAATCAGTCACTGTGCAGAGAAGGAATAATTGATGCTGGAGAGAAAGGACAAAATACAAGGCAGTATCTCTGAATAGGATCTTAGAGGTGAGATAAATGGGTGCAATGTTCAAGAAAACTACAAGTCCTTGTCTGCATCTTCCACGATCTGTCCTCAGATAAATTGATTTTTTTTAAATGGGTAAAGTACGGTCTTACCTCCAAGCCCATCTTAACCCCATTTCTCATGCCTGGAATGTTTCTAACTCTTACTGTTTAAGGGTTATATGTCTTTCAAAAGATGCATTAGGTTTTTTTTTTCTTGTTAGTGAAGCCCACTCCAACACAGCTACTATCTAAAAAGAGCACCTGGGAGATGCTATAATAAAATAAAAATATAATAAATAATAATAAAAGTTGGAAACGAATTTGACTTTGCTTTCAGTTAAGTTTGCATATCCATTTATATAATTTTTATATTCTGTCAAAAGAAAGCTTTGGAACTATAAGACCTATGTTTAACTGAGTTAAAATAAAATTAAAAATATATTTCCTCAGTCACACCAGTCATATTTCATGTACCTATTAGCCATATTTAGATAGTGGCTGTGGTTTTGGACAGTGCTAATGTATATCTATTTCATTTATTTCAAGATAAATTTTAAAATATTATAGATATAGGCGGAATGCAAAGATGCTTGAAAAAGCTTTTAGACAACTGAATTAAAAAGTGTTTGTTTTGGTTAAAGATTAAACTTTGTGTATACTAGAGACCTTCACAATGTGCATGGGAAATGAATATTATGAAAAGACTATATTAAAATTTGTTTGCACCAGAACTTGTCTTTAATTCCATTTTTCCCCAAGATTTTTAAAGTACCATTTTCTTGCCCATGTATAATGCTTGTACCCCACAGTGCTATATAAGCACAGATCCTATCCTTGCTTTCATGAAACATTTAGATCCACTAGGGGAGTTAGACACATAGTCACAACATAGGGCTAAACAGACAGGTTTGAACACAGAGCTGATTAAAACTGTACACTTTTTAGAGGAGAATAAATTTGAGTAGAATTTCTATTCAATAATAATAAACTTTTGATTGGAGAAATGATAAATCAGTGCTATTTGGAAACAGCAGGAAAGTATAAGGTAATATTAATGTGTACAGAATTCAACGTAGTATTATGTTGCTATTCAGCTATATTGTGCAGAAACACAAAGAAACAAAGAATGCTCAAATTTATCTCAACTGGTTAATCTCCACTTTTGCAATTTCAAAAGTGATATTATGAGAAGTATGATACTGCTTATTAGTTAATTTCTGCTGACATTCCTTATATTGAATTTTATTTTTTTAAAGATTCATTTATTTGAGAAACAGTGACTTGATAAGCCCTTGTCCTGACTGTTGATGTACAATTTAATACTTTATCCCTTTTAGTATTTTTTTTTGTTCTACTTAATACTATTGGTTGAACTCTGTAATTAACACACAATTATTCTTAGGTGTTTAAATGAAAAGTGATCCCTGTTAAATATAAGAGTGGGAATAAGAGAGGGAGGAGATGTACAGTTTGGGACATGCTCAGTCGGACTTGCCCCTAATGGTAGAGTTAGAAATGTGCCAGGGGATTCCAATACAATCCCATCAAGATCGCATGTACCAATGCCATCTCACTAGTCCAAGTGATCAATTTCAGTTCTCAATTGATCACACTGATAGGTCGAAGAGTCAAAGGGATCACACAAACAAGACTAGTATCTGCTAATACTAACTGATAGAATTAGAATCAAAAAGGGAGAGAACGATCCAACATGGGAAGTGGGATACACAGCAGACTCATAGAATGGCAGATGTGCTAAACAGCACTCTGGCCTTAAGGCATTTGGATCTGGTTGAAGAGCCCATGAGAGTATTTTAGGCATGGAAAGCCAAGACACTCTGGAAGAAAAAAGGACCTAAATGAAAGATCTCTGCAAGTGAGATCCCAGTAGAAAGAACAGGTCATCAAAGAAGAAGATCCCTTTCTGTGAAGGGAGGAGAGAGCTTCCACTTTGACTATGACCTTCTCTAAATAAGATCGAAGTCGGCAAACTCAAAAGGCGTCCATAGCCTTGGAAACTCATGACTAGAGCCTAGGGAGATTTCTGATGCCATAAACAAGAGTGTCAATTTGTTAAGTCAACAACAGGAGTCATTGTGTGCTTACTCCTCATGTGGGATCTCTGTCCTTAATATGTTGTCCAATGTGAATTAATGCTCTAACTAGTACTGGAACAGTATTTTACACTTTATGTTCTGTATGGGTGCAAACTGTTAAAATTTTTACTTACTATAAACTAAATTGATCTTCAGTATATAAAGATAATTGAAAATGAATCTTGATGTGAATGGAATAGGAGAGGGAGCAGGAGATGGAGGGGTGCAGGTGGGAGGGAAGTTATGGGGGGAGCCACTGTAATCCATAAACTGTGCTTTGGAAATTTATATTTACTAAATAAAAGTTTCAAAAAGATTAATTTATTTGATTGAAAGGCAGAGAGAAATGACACACACACACACACACACACACACGCACACAAAGAGAGAAAGAGAGAGAGAAAGAGAGGTGGATGGAGAGACCTTCTGTTCACTGGTTCACTCCCCAAATGGCCAAGCCAGGAGCCTGGTATTCCATCTGGATCTCTCAAATGGGGACAGAAGTCCAAGCACTTGTGTCATCATCCACTGCCTTCCCAGGCACGTTAATAGGAAGCAGGATTGGATGGGGATCAACAGAGACTCCAGCTGGTTCTTCCATATGGGATACTGGTGTTCCAAGAGGTTTCTTAACCTACTGCATCACAATGCTGGCCACCTAAGTTGACTTCTAAAATTCTTGAAATTTTAAAATTAATTTTATTTGTTTGAAAGGCAGAAATACACACACACACACACACACAGAGAGAGAGAGAGAGAGAGAGACAGAGAGAGAGAGAGAGAGAGACAGAGAGACGGGAAACCATATTCTGCCTGCTGATTTATGTCAAATGCACACAGCAGTTAGGGGCTGGGCCAGGCCAAAGCCAAGGGTCCAGGGCTCTCACTCAATCCGTATCTCCCAACTGGAGTGAAGATCCAGAGCCCGGTATCAAACCCAAGCAGTCTGGTGTGGAATGCAGGTATCTTAACAACTATCTTAACTACTAGGCCAAATGCCCACTCCAATATCAGAGAATTTTATTTTCTTAATAAAATAGAATATGTAGAAAATAAGAAAAATATGTGTTCTGGAAGAACTAGCACAGTATTGGTTTCCCTGCCCCTCAAAGTTTTGTCCATAAAGTTTTTTCTGAACCATATTTGTTGATGGAAAATTGTGTAGGTTGTAGACTCCTGGAAGAAAGGGGAAATTTTGGTTACTGCTTCAATTTCCTTATTTAGTTCCTGGTACAGTTATAGGCTTTTTATATCTCTTTGAGCCAATTTTGGTAATCTATGTTGGTGTCTCTGCCTTTCTTTGGTTGCTAATTTCCATGTACTTTTTTTTGGCTCCTTAAACATTCTGTGCTATTTTGTTTCAGCCATAGCTTTTTAAAATAACATGCAACCAGCTTTGTAAAACAGAATCTAAGAATAGGTATCATTTAATCCATGCCTTTTAATCTTCTTCTTCAAAAATCTCACCCAAGAAATTTCAGAGCTGCTGGTGTGTGATTTTCCCCCTTTTTGTCTCCTTTGTAGTTGCTTCTGGTAGCTAGATGAACATACTGACATCACGTTCTTGTGGGCAATATTTAACTATAGTGAAACTCCTCAGGCACTGAGTGGAGACCATCCCTTCAATTATTTTAGGTATACTGTTTTACTTATTTTTGGTAAGTCTGATCTTATTTTAACAATTATTTTACACATTTTTCTATTTATAATACCATCTTTGTTTTTTCTGACTTGGATAAGAAAAAACTTTTTCCTGATATTTTGCATTTTCATGCTAATGAAATATTAGTACAATGAGAACAGAATCAATGTAGTTCATGGATACAATTTGAAGAATATAATGATATTCCCTTCCTCCTGTCCACCAATTTCCCCCTCTCTCCCCTCCTCCTTTAATTCCTTCCTGTCTTCATTCTTTTTTTTTCTGTTTCTTTTTTTTTTTTTGAGATTTATTTTATTTGTTTGAAAGAGTTACAGAGAGATGTAGAGCAAGAGAGAGAGAGAGGTCTTCCATCCACTGGTTCACTCTCCAAATTACCACAATGACCAGAGCTGAACTGATCCAAAGCTAGGATCCAGGAGCTAGGAACCAGGAGCCAGGAGCCAGGAGCCAGGAGCTTCTTTCGGGTCCCCCCAGGTAGGAGCAGGAGACTCAAGAGTTTGGCCATCTTTAACTGCTTTACCAGACCATAGCAGAGAGCTGGATCAGAAGTGGAGCAGCTGGGACTCGAACCAGTGCCCATATGGGATTCTGGCATTGCAGGTGGCAGCTTTACCCGCTATGCCACAGCGCCAGCCTCTCTTTTGTAGTTTTAGAAATAACGTATTTTTCGTGAACATTATAGTCAAGAGCTTAATGCCCAAATAGAGATAAACAATAAAAAGCAAAAAAACCCTAGTTCAGTTGTAATACAGGCAAGGGCCGTAAACAATAGCCAAAAGGAAAGACAACCATTTCACTCATAAGCAGTAAATTTTAAAATAATCCCATATCATTAAAATTATATTAGTATAATATTCTTAACCATTGATTTGATAAAGATATAAAACAAAATTTGACAAAAATGTATATGCAGCAATACTGATATATAGTCATTCTTGTTTTTTTATTTTTTAATTTTGGCACCCACTTATAAGAAAGAACATACATATTTGTCATCAAGAAGTCATTATTTATACCTTTGTCTTGAAATATTTCCTCTACATTTTTTCCCTGCAACTTCATAGTCTCAGGTTTTAAATTTAAGTCTTTGTTAAAGTTGATTTTTGTGTATGGTGAGAAGTATGGATTTAACTCTATTCTTCATATATATATATATATATATATATGATATATATATATATATCCAGATTTGCCAGCACAATTTATTGAGATTATCCTTTCTCTAGTGTATGCTCTGAGCACTTTTGTCAAAAAAATTTGGCTGTATATACATATCTTAATTTCTGGGCTCTGTTCGATTGATATGTGTTGGCTTTTATGCCAGTAGCATAAAGTTTTAATTTCTATAGCTTGGCAGTATGCTTTGAATGCTGGTATTGGTTCCTCCATCTTGATTTTTTTCTCTCAGAATCACTTTGGTTGTTCTGGGTCTTTTGTGATTCTATATGAATTTAATATTTCTTTTTTTCTAATTCTGTTAAGAATGCCTTTGGTATTTTGTTAGGGTCTGTATGCAGTCATATGATTGCATTAGGTAGTATAGATATTTTAATATTTATTATTCAATCCACAAGCAAGAAATATCTTTTCAGATTTTTATGTACCTGCTGATTTCTTTCATCAATATTTGATAATTTTCTTTGTAGAGACCTTTCACTTCTTTGGTTAAATTCCTAAATATATGACTATTTTTGTGGCTATTGTGAATGGAATTTCTTAATTTTTCTTTCATTGAGTTCTTCAAAAAAACTACCTATTTTTTATGTTGGTTCTGAGAAAAAATTTATGATATTGGCAGGTAGCATGTAATAGACATAACCTTTAGAATTTTGAGTATATTCCTTCTGCACCTATTTTGTGGAGGGTTCTTATCATGAAGCATTGTTAAATCTTATCAGATGATTTCTCTGCATCTATTGAGATGACCATATGGTTTTGTGCTTCATTTTGTTGGTATGATTTATGACGTTTATTGATTTGTGAATGTTGAATCACCCTTGCATTTCTGGGATAAATTTCACTTGTTTATGATGTATGATCTTTTTTCAATCTGGTTTATTGTGTTTATTTACTAGTACTTTGTTGAGAATCTTGACATCTATGTTCATCAAGGATATAGGTCTGTAGTTGTCTATTTGTGTAGTGTCTTTGTTCAGTTTTGGCATTAGAGTAATGCGGGCAGCATAAAAAAAATTGGCAGAGTTCCATCCTGTTCAATATTTTGGAATAGTTTGAAAAAATTTTTAACTTTTATTTAATAAATATAAATTTCTTAAGTACAGCTTTTGGATCACAGTGGCTTTTCCCCCCCATAACTGCCCTCCCATCCACAACCATCCCATCTCCTGTTCCCTCTCCCATTCCATTCACATCAAGATTCATTTTCAATTATCTTTATATACTGAAGATCAATTTAGTTTATAGTAAGTAAAAATTTTAACAGTTTGCACCCACACAGAACATAAAGTGTAAAATACTGTTCCAGTACTAGTTAGAGCATTAATTCACATTGGACAACATATTAAGGACAGAGATCCCACATGAGGAGTAAGTACACAATGACTCCTGTTGTTGACTTAACAATTTGACTTAACAAATTGACACTCTTGTTTATGGCATCAGAAATCTCCCTAGGCTCTAGTCATGAGTTTCCAAGGCTATGGACGCCTTTTGAGTTCGCTGACTTCAATCTTATTTAGAGAAGGTCATAGTCAAAGTGGAAGCTCTCTCCTCCCTTCAGAGAAAGGTACCTCCTTTGATGGTGTGTTCTTTCCACTGGGATCTCACTTGCAGAGATCTTTCATTTAGGTCCTTTTTATTTTTCCAGAGTGTCTTGGCTTTCCATGCCTAAAATACTCTCATGGGCTCCTCAGCCAGATCCGAATGCCTTTAGGGCTGATTCTGAGGCCAGAGTGCTGTTTAGCACATCTGCCATTCTATGAGTCTGCTGTGTATCCCACTTCCCATGTTGGATCGTTCTCTCCCTTTTTGATTCTAATTCTATCAGTTAGTATTAGCAGATACTAGTCTTGTTTGTGTGATCCCTTTGACTCTTCGACCTATCAGTGTGATCAATTGAGAACTGAAATTGATCACTTGGACTAGTGAGATGGCATTGGTACATGCGATCTTGATGGGATTGTATTGGAATCCCCTGGCACATTTCTAACTCTACCATTAGGGGCAAGTCCGACTGAGCATGTCCCAAACTGTACATCTCCTCCCTCTCTTATTCCCACTCTTATATTTAACAGGGATCACTTTTCATTTAAACACCTAAGAATAATTGTGTGTTAATTACAGAGTTCAACCAATAGTATTAAGTAGAACAAAAAAATATTAAAAGGGATAAAGTATAAGTTGTTTGTCTATAGTCAGGACAAGGGCTTATCAAGTCATTGTTTCTCATAGTGTCAATTTCACTTCAACATGTTTCCTTTTTGGTGCTTGGTTAGTTGTCACTGATCAGGGAGAACATATGATATTTGTCTCTTTGGGACTGGTTTATTTCACTCAGCATGATGTTTTCCAGATTCCTCCATTTTGTTGCAAATGACCAGATTTCATTATTTTTTATTGCTGTATATTATTCTATAGGGTACATATCCCATAATTTCTTTATCCAGTCTACTGTTGATGGGCATTTGGCTTGATTCCAGGTCTTAGCTATTGTGAATTGAGCTGCAATGAACATTAAGGTGCAGACTGCTTTTTTGTTTGCCAATTTAATTTCCTTTGCATAAATTCCAAGGAGTGGGATGGCTGGGTTGTATGGTAGGGTTATATTCAGGTTTTTTTTTTTTTCTGTTTTTGCTTAGTTTGACTAAAAGTTTGTGTGTTTTGTTTGTCTTCAAAAAAGCAACTTTTTGTTTTGTTGATCTTTGTATTGTTTTTTTTTTAGTTTCAATTTTATTTATTTCTACTGTGATCCTTATTATTTCTTGCATTCTACTGATTTAGGTTTGGTTTGTTCTTGTTTTTCTAAATCATAGAGATACATCATTAGATAATTTTATACATTTCTCTTTTCTAACATGTAAGCACTTAATGGTATAAACTTCTCTCTTTATACTGCCTTTGCTCTATCCACAAGTTTTGATATGTTGTTTCTTTTCACTTTCATTTATTTCAGGAAAATTCTGTATTTCCTTTTTTAATTTTGTCAGTGATCCATTGATCAGTAGTGTGTTTTTTAACTTTGATTATTTATGAATGTTGTATTTTTCTTGTTGTTTTCTGCTTCTCTTTGTTCTCTGACAAGAATCTTGAGATGATTTAAATATCTTTAAATTTACTGACACTTGATTTGTTGCCTAATATATGGTCTATTCTAGGAAATGTTCCATATGCTAATGAGATGATTGTGTATTCTGTAGCTGTTAGGTGAAATGTTCTTAAATATCTGACAATTTTCCCAATATCATATTTTGACTCTAATGTACTTTTATTGATTTTCTGTCTGGATATCTGTTCATTGATGAGAATGTGGTGTTGAAGAATTGGAGTTTGTCTCTTTTATGTCTAGTTTATTTGTGTATTTCTATTTATGATTGTATGTCTTCTTGCTGAATTAAACATTTTATTAAAATATAATGTCTTTTCTTTCTTTTTACAATTTTTGTTTTAAAGTCTGTTTTATCTGATATGAGGATATCTACTCTTGTTTGTTTTTGTTTTCTAAATGCCTGATATACTTTTTCTAGTCCATTACTTTTAATCTTTGTTTATCTTTATTTGTGAAGTGAATTTCTTAGAGGCAGTATATGGGGGGGGGGGGGTCTTGTTTTTTTTTTTTTTAATCCAGGCATCCTAAATCTTTTGGTTGTTGAATTTAATCCATATACATTGAAGGTTAGCACTGATAGATAAAAACTAACACCTGTCATTTTGTTGATTGGATACTTTTTATACCTGTTATATTAGTTAATTTGATGGAGTCATATGTTTTCATGATATTTACTTTTTTTGAAGATTTATTTTATTTATTTGAAAGAGTTACATAGATAGGTAGAGACAGAGACAGAGGTCTTCCAGCTGCTGGTTCACTCCTCAGATGGCCACAATGGCCAGAATTGCACTGATCCGAAGGCAGGAGTCAGGAGGTTTTTTCAGGTCTCCCACATGGGTGCAGGGTCCAAAGCACTTGGGCTATCTTCTGCTGCTTTCCCAGGCCATAGCAGAGCTGGATCGGAAGAGGAGCAGCTGGGACTAGAACTGTCACCCATATGGGATGCCGGCGCTTCAGGCCAGGGCTTTAACCTGCTGAGCCACAGCGCCAGCACCAATATTTATTCTAATGCAGGACTCCCTTCATAATTTCTTGCAAGGCTGGTCTGATGGTGGTAAGTTGTCAGTTTTTGCTTATCTGGAACATACATTATTTTCCTTCACTTCTAAAGGATAACTTCACTAGATATAATTTCTTGGTTGGAAGTTGTTTTTTCTTTTTTCTTTTAAGACATTGAATATATCATCTCACTTTACTTGTCTGTAAGATTTCTGCTGAGAATTCTGATGTTAGTCTAATTAATTTTCCTTCATATGTAACTTGACATTTTTCTCTTACGCTCTTCAGAATTCTCCCCTTGTTTTTAACTTTTGACAATTTGACTGCAATATATCTTGAATATGTTCTTTATTTGTTGAGACAGCTTGGGGTCCTTTGAGTTTTCTCTATCTGGATGTCCAGCCTTGGAAAAATTTTCAGCTATTGTTTAATTTATAAGCTTCTCAACACCTTTTTCCTTCTCTTCTCCTTCAGTAATACCTATAATATGAATATTTGGCCATCTATTGGTATCCCAAATTTCATATTGACTCTCTTCATTTTAATTCTTTCCTCTCTATTTTTGTCTGATTGGGGTATTTCGAATGTCTTGTCTTTGAGGTCAAATTCTTTCCTCTACTTAGTCTGTTCTGCTGTTAAAGCTCTCAATCATAATTTTTATTTCACTGATTTATATTTCATCTCCAAAATTTTTATTTGTTTTTTCTTAATGATTTCTATCAATTGGTGTCACTCATTGGCTTCCTCATTTTTAAAAACTATCTGTATTCTCTTGCATTGCATTGATTCTTTTTTACAATCATTACTTTGAATTCTATTTCTGGCATTTCACAGATTTCCTTCAGATTGGGATCCAGTTCTGTGTTCTTTTGGAGGTGTGATGATTCTTCACTTCTTTGTGTTTTCTGTGTCCCTATGATGATATTTGTATTCTGCTGTAATAGTCTCTTCCTTATCAAGTCCATTTCTTAAAAAAAAAGATTTTATGGTTTAGCTGGAATTCAGAGTAGCACTTGGCTTGTTTCTTTGGTTTTGGTTCTAGGTGAGCTCAGAAATGTAGGCTCTGAGTGATTTCTTTTGTTTTAATCATTGTCAGTTGTGTCTATATGTGACACTGTGGTCTAGTCTGCTATAGTTTTTAGTGTTAGAAATGTGACTTTGAGATGAATGTGAGGGAAATGAATAATAGTTAGAAATAAAAAAAAATTGAATTCTACTTAATTGCTTCTGCTTTTGAGTGTCAAAAAATTTTACTCCAGTTTGAGTCCAATATTTTAACAAGAATGCCCAAATTCAAGATTTTCCAAGATATTCCCAAGTTGATCAATATCTTTTTCCTATTCTCAAAGACACATTTTTAAACTTTTCTCCAAATTTTCTCTTCCTATCTCTACATGTCTAAAATCATAAAAGGTCTGGGATTTTACTCTACTTACAAGCCAAAATGGTAGTTTGTCACATTTTTGTAAAGTGGAATACAGAACCTGAGTGAGAGATGAACTTTGTTATAGTAATAGCAATAGCCACAGGATTAGCTTTTTCTTTCCCAGTTCCTGGAGCCCTGTTTCCCGAAGACTGAAACCAAAAATGGCCAGGTGACTCCTGAAACACAGAGGGCTTCACTCCAGGGAAAGAGACCTGGAACTTAGCTCGAATAATTTTTGTAGGCAGTAAGCATTGATGCCTTTTGACCAGAAGACATTCTCTCTGTCTTCCAAGGCTGCAAGCAAAACTGTTTTTGCTCTACAGATACTGTATATTATAGAGACTCAGCATCTCTGCTTACAAGACATTTAGAACACAAAGGAATGCTCCACAGAGAATTCTCCATAGAGAATGCTCTATAAAGACTATATATTTTTCCTGTAATATTATTAATTTTAAAACATATACTAAAATACTGATGTGATAGTTAGGGGCAAACTAACAGAGTTGTCACCATGTTTTATCAGTTACTTTGGTCACATATACTTCTACCATTGTGTTTTTTCCCAATTGTGCTCTTTGTTTTGGCTAAAGTATCTTATTGGTAATATTATCTGAAGGAGTATGCAGATAATAAATTTTCTTTATGCTTCCTTTTTAAAAAATATAATTCTTTAGTAATTATCAGAGGCTGGGAGGGTGAGGGATGTGGGGATGGGGGGATGTTGGAAAAAGGATACTGAAACACAGATAGCACTACAGTTCTAGTGTTACACAAGTCTGGTGTCTGTAGTTCATAGTAATGTGTTTTATACTGCATAAAGAACTGAAAAGGAGGAGCTGCCAGTCTCCATATATAAAAAGAAAGATGATAATGCTAATTGTCTTATTCGATCAGTTTACATTATTTATGGTGTTGAAATATAGTGTAGTACCCTATAAAATATACGAATATAAAAAATTTAGATGAAAATAGAATGTGTTTCTTGATTGGTAATATATTGAGCATAAAATTATAGACCAGTAGTCCTTTTCATTTATCACCTTGAATATATAACATTTTTCCATCTGATTTCTACTAGTGCTTATTTAAGTATGTTGTCCATGCCGTTGTTACACTTTATAGGTTTGTTTTCTTTGTTAGACTTTTGGAATTTCTAATCTTCTTTGATGATTACTGTAGCCCGTTTTGATGTATCTTTTTGGAAAAATACTTTATCCAACCTTGTCATTCAGTAGATTTTAAAATCTGAGAACAAATTCTCTTTCCAGTTCTGTAGATCCTCATCCACGTCTCTTTAATATTCTCTCTTCTCTATTTCTTCTACTTTCTACTTTAGAACTATTCAGAAAATATTAGTGATTATTTGTCTTCCTTATTTAATTTTTTCCATGTTATTCATTCCTTTCAATAGCTTTATAATCATATGGGAAATATTCTTAATTTTTCTTTGAATTCAAAGAAATGTATTTTAATCTTTATCAAGTCTACCATTTACCCTATCAGAATTTTCAGTTTCAATAAAAATATTTTATTGCCATAATAGCTATATTTTATTATTACCTTCTCTTTTTTTGGAATTATCTTTTTTATTTTTTAATGCTAGCCTTGTTATATATTAATGTTAGCCATCACAAAACACACCGAACACCGGAGTAAGGGAAAGGGTTTATTGTGGAACACCCAACAGACTGGAGTGAGGTGGCGGCGAAGGGAAAGAGAGAGAAAGAGAATATAAGAAAGAAACAGAGAGGAGAGGAGCTAGCAAGGAGAGAAGAAAGAGAAGAGAAATGAGAGGAGCCGAGAGAGAGAGCCAAGAGACCAGAGGAGGAGGCTAGAGAGAGGAACCAAGAGAGCAGGAGAGAAGGGCCAAGAGATCATGTGTTCAGCAACAGGCCTTTTAAAACTTTGCCCAAGGGTAGGCAGGGAAACAGGAGCAGTGAATCCCATTAGGATGGGGGTAGAGCTTGACCACAGAGGTTGGGCTATGTGGCCACCTGGCTAAAACTGTGTCAGTTTCCTAACAAGCCTCTCTTTGATCTCTTTGGAAATTTTAAGCATATTCTTTGAAAATACTTTTATATTCCTCTCAAATTATATTTCTTAAGATATAGAGTTTCTTACTTAAATATCTGTTATTTGTCATGTAGCAATGCAGTAGTTTTTCTATTTTCTAAACCTGCCCAGCTTTGTCCTCTGGGGCTTGATTTTTTTTTTTTATAAAGATTTTATTTATTTATTTGAGAGGCAGAGTCACAGACAGTGAGAGGGAGAGACAGAGAAGAGAGGTCTGTTGGTTCACTCCTCAAATGGCCGCAACAGCTGGAGCGGCGCTGATCCAAAGCCAGGAGGAGCCAGGAGCTTCTTCTCGTCTCCCACCTGAGTGCAGGGGCCCAAGGACCATCTTCTACTTCCTTCCCAGGGCACAGCAGAGAGCTGGATGGGGAGAAAAGCAGCTGGGACAAGAACCAACTCCCATCTGGGGTACTGACACAGCAGGTGGAGGATTAACCCACTGAACCACAGTGCCGGCCCCTGGGGCTTGATTTTTATGCAGATTTCAGCCTCCTGCCACTTGTAGGGCCTAAGACTTAGTTTCCTGCCTTCTTTTTTGTCAGTGACCAAACTTACATTCCATGTGTAATCTCAGCTTTCATGAGACTTTCTGTTATATCTGTTGCTTACTTCTGTGGATTTTTTTTTTTTTTCTAGCAACTGGAGGCTTCTTTTTTTGGCTTTCGAGCCCAATTAAATGCTTGTTTTCAAAACTTTTCTTCTGATTTTATAAATTTTGAGAACAGAAGATATTGTTTTAATGTGTATTTAATTAGCAATGTTTAGTGTAAATTACTTAAAGAAAATTTTCAGTAAAAAACATTAAGTATTATAAAAAAGTAGCAGATTGAGAAGAAAATTTTAAAATACTTTTTGAATAGGGGTGACTTAAAATTGTTCACTGAAATAAATAATGGAGGAAACAGAGACAATCAATTTGGCCAAAGTAAAGGGAGACTCACAGAAGAGACTAAGGGGGATCTGTGCTGTATGTAAAAAATGAGAACACAGATTTGGCATTGCGTGCAGATGTCATGAACTAAGGGATCACTTCAGTGAGGTTAGGTTGAACCCTAGCTGGGTGATCTACTGTTTAAAGCCAGAAGTTTATGTCAATACACCTTCAGATAACCAGTTTCTAAGGAATGAACTCTACTCAGCTCTCAAAGGATTGGTGTGTAAACCACAATATCAGTGTTTTACAATGGAAAGTATTCATGTCAAGAAGACTACAATGTTACTTAAGAAATGGAATCACAAGCAGCAGGTTGGTTGATGTGCAAAGAATCAGAATAATGGGAACTGGTTGATTTGAATGGTATATTCACATACTCAGCTATAATAGCCCAGAGCACAGTGTGGGGCTCTGTCAAGAGAACTGGCGTGCCTGGATCCATGGGCGAGGGGGCTGCTGTAGAAGCACAGTCATAACTGCTCTTTGACGTAACTTGTCCTTGTGCCATGCTGAGTGTTATTTATATATTAAACCAATGGCCAACAGTTACAACCACAATTAGTGCTATTTCTATAGCTACACTCACAGCCACCATTACTTCTTATTAACAATGTACACAGTCTATTTACAGATTTTGATCCGGTCAGTAATATGAAGTATGATCTACTAGCCTTATTTTACAGATGAGAAAATTGAGGCATAGAGAAGTTAAGTTAGATAAATTGAACAAAATTACACAAGTAGCTTAGGTAGCATTTAGATGAATGTATATCTCCAAATCTCATGTCTTTATAAGCAAGTTGATTAACTACAGCCCTAGATAGGCTAATGATTTTCTGAGAGGATACTGAAGGCACTGAGACTAGATGTTCCTGAAACACTTTAGCCTCTCCTTCCTGAGGGACATTTCTTGTACAGATGGCTAATCACATTAATTACTTTTCTCTCAATTTCATTCTCAGCATGCAAACTTGAAGTTAGGAGGAGTACCTTGCTGACACTCCCATCTGCTTTACTAGAATATCTCTATTAGCAGGAGATATATCTTCTGAAACAAGAATCAGGAGGGAAGGAAAAGAGATGAATGAAATAGTGAGAAATTTGGAAGAAGACAAGAGGAAAGCCAAGGAATTTTAAGTGTAGTAACTTCTATGTTCTATGTGACGTACTAGTAGACTTTTCTCTGACAGTGAAAATTACATTTTAATGTCATTGCCTGTAGTGGTGTTGATGGCTAGGTAGTATTAAGGAATGAATGGGAAATAATTATATATAAGAATAAATTTACAAAGATAAACTAATCCACAAAATCTACTTTGGTAATATTCAACTGCTGAGGAAGTTAAGAGTAGCTAATTTTGATGTGTAATGGACATCTCTTTTGGGATTCTGTATAATCTAATCTCTCCTACTATAATGAAATACTTGAGACATGTCATGTGTAAAGAAAAGAGGTTTATTAAGCCATAGTTTTAGTAGCCAAAAGTCCAGTATGAGATGGCTCCATTGATTTGACTTGTGTAAAGACCATCTGACTACATCATGAGATGGCAAATGGCATCATGGTAGAAGTGCATGTGATGTAGTGAGACAGGAAGCAAGAGAGATTCAAGAGCCAAGCCTGCTCTTTATATTACAATTTATTCTTGTGGGAACTAACTGGGAGTCCCTTGGAATCTAAGAAGGCAGCATGCCCTATGATTTAATCACCTTCCACTGGCCTCTCACAGATTTCACCATCTCTCAATATTGCAATACTGAGTCCCAAGCCTACCACATGGACTGTTGGTACACTGTGGGAACACTCAAACCATACCCAAGCCATAGCAGGGATCAAAAACACAGATAAGGCCAGTAAATACAGATCTGAGAACCATCAATTTGATCCTTACTTGATACTTAAGGAAATGTATGAATGAGATGTCTCAGGCAGAGTGCATACATGGAGAATGCAACAGGGTAAAATGAAATCCTGGATATGTGGGAAGGATTGGATCTGGAAAGAGTAACCCTCAGCCAAGACCAAGAAGAAGCACTAAGAAACCACCACAAATGGAAAGACAAGAAAGTCAGTGTTCAGGATGGGGTACGTGTTCTGTGTATGCTTGATTCATCATCATAGGTGCCTTTAAGGTAGCACAAACTCATAAACAAATACCCATAGAATGCAAAAATCAGTGATTGCATCTTATAACAAATCCTTTGAAATGTGTATGGTCTGGTGACACGAGAAGAACACTGAATTTTATAGTCAGGAGGCCTAGGCTTATTCTCAGTTATTAGGCTGTCTGAGTGATTTTTTTCTATCTATTTTCCTAGAGTATAGTGTTTGTGAAACTTTTTACACATATGAAGCCACTATGCAAAAGTTAATCATTATTAAGAATTTTTAAAGTAAGAAGCTTAATTACTCACATTTAAACTTCATTATGTACACATTTAAAATTGGTGATGGGGAAATATTTTTTATAACTGTGGTTTCATAGATTGATGTGTGGAGTAAATGACATTGGAAAAAATTTGTATTAAAACCCTACACACTTTACATCTGTAAAAGTTTGGTTTAAAAATTAAAAAAGGGGCCGGCGCCGCGGCTCACTAGGCTAATCCTCCGCCTAGCGGCGCCGGCACACCGGGTTCTAGTCCCGGTTGGGGTGCCGGATTCTGTCCCGGTTGCCCCTCTTCCAGGCCAGCCCTCTGCTGTGGCCCGGGAGTGCAGTGGAGGATGGCCCAGGTGCTTGGGCCCTGCACCCCATGGGAGACCAGGAAAAGCACCTGGCTCCTGGCTCCTGCCATCGGATCAGCGCGGTGCGCCGGCCACATCGCACTGGCCGCGGCGGCCATTGGAGGGTGAACCAACGGCAAAGGAAGACCTTTCTCTCTGTCTCTCTCTCTCACTGTCCACTCTGCCTGTCAAAAAAATAAAAAAAAATAAAAAAAAAAATTAAAAAAGGGAAAAAGTTTAATTTATATATAAATTCATATTTTAGAGAATATTTTATTTACTTTTAGGGATATTTATTTTACATTTATGTCCATTTTTATTCCCTTTATTTTGAGGACAATGTTATGAAGTACATTTGGAAATGTCTTCCTAGAGAACTCTTTCTGATGTTATTAAAAGTATAATTTTCTAATGAGGCATTTGCTTAAAAAATTCCTTATTCTCTGATATTGTTATTGTACCTTTTGCTCCATTCGTATATCTAGGTTTATCTTTTCATAGTTATTAAATAACCTATTTATATATATTCATATAAGATAAAATTTATGTAACAAACAGCTATTTTGCCTTTTAAATCCTATCAGAATCTGTTTTCTTATGGTTGAGTTAATTTTATTTGTATTTTTGTGATTAATAATTTGTATTAATTTTGAGCATCATGGTTTATCTCTGCTGTTTACCATGGGTTTTTGTTTGTTTTCATTTGAAAATCAACTTTTGATGAATTATTTACCTTATATAAAACTGTAGACATATTTTTCATTGTCTTCTGGCTTCTGTTTTTTTCTGAAAACAGTGAAATCTGCTGTCTTTCAAATTTTCATTTCTTAACTGACCTCTATTTCTCCCATTGACTTTTAAGATTTTCTTTGATTTTATCTTCTAAAGTTGCGTTCTGATGTGTCTTGGTGCTCATTTATCTCATATTTCCCTCCTTCTCAGTGTTGACTATAAAGGTCAAATATCCCTTATCTGAAATGTGTGGGGCCAGAAGCATTTTGGAATTCAGATTTTGGATTATTTTCCATACAACATGAAGTTTCTTGGGACTAACACTAAAGTCTAAACTCAGAATACTTTTGTATCTTATACAGCTTATACATGTAGACTGAAGAAAATCTCTGCAGTACTTTTAGTGACTGTATTTTCAGTGTAACCCCAAAATGAGTTCACAGGTGGAATTTTCTGTTGGGACATCCATCAGTGCTCAAAAGCTTTCAAATTTTGGAACAATTCCAACTTTAGATTTTCAGATTAAGGATGCTCAGTTTATACTTAAACTGTCAAATATCTGTTATGGAAAGTTCTCAACTATTATCTTTTCATTTCTATGTTGCCATTTTCTTTGTTATCCTTTCTGAAACACCTGTGTGGGATTTCTGTTTCTCAATTGACTCTTCATGTGCCAGGGGATTCCAATACAATCCCATCAAGATTGCATGTACCAATGCCATCTCATTAGTCCAAGTGATCAATTTCAGTTCACAATTTATCACACTGATAGGTCGAAGAATCAAAGGGATCACACAAACAAGACTAGTGTCTGCTAATACTAACTGATAGAATCAAAAAGGGAGAGAACAATCCAACATGGGAAGCAGGATACACAGCAGACTCATAGAATGGCAGATGTCCTAAATAGCACTCTGGCCTCAGAATCAGCCCTTAAGGCATTTGGATCGGGCTGAGGAGCCCATGAGAGTATTTTAGGCATGGAAAGCCAAGGCACTCTGGAAAAAAAGAATACCTAAATAAAAGATCTCCATGAGTGAGATCCCAGAGGAAAGAACAAGGCCATCAAAGAAAGAGGTACCTTTCTCTCAAGGGAGGAGGAGGAGAGAACTTCCACTTTGACTATGACCCTGTCGGAATAAGATCAAAGTCGAAGAACTCAAAAGGCTTCCATAGCCTTGGAAACTCATGACTAGAGCTTAGGGAGATTACTGATGCCATAAACAAGAGTGTCAAATTGTTAAGTCAACAACAGAAGTCATTGTGTACTTACTCCTCATGTGGGATCTCTGTCCTTAATGTGTTGTCCAATGTGAAGTAATGCTATAACTAGTACTGAAACAGTATTTTTCACTTTGTGTTTCTGTGTGGGTGCAAACTGATGAAATCTCTACTTAAGATATACTAAAGTGATCTTCTGTATATAAAGAGAATTGAAAATGAATCTTTATGTGAATGGAATGAGAGAGGAAGCGGGAGATTGGAGGGGTGCGAGTGGGAGGGAAATCATTGGTGGGGAAGCCATTGTAATCCATAAGCTGTACTTTGGAAATTTATATTTACTAAATAAAGTTAAAAAAAATGAAAAAGAAAAGTGCAAGTAATTAGAATACCCAAAAGCGACTATTACAAGATTTCTGGGAAGAGATTAATTTTTTAGGAAAAGACTTTCAATGTTTTTGTAGAATGAATATTCATGAGCACTGTTTATATTTGTCCATTTTTTTTTTGACAGGCAGAGTGGACAGTGAGAGAGAGAGACAGGGAGAAAGGTCTTCCTTTGCCGTTGGTTCACACTCCAATGGCCGCCGCGGCCGGTGCGCTGTGGCCGGCGCACCGCGCTGATCCGATGGCAGGAGCCAGGTACTTATCCTGGTCTCCCATGGGGTGCAGGGCCCAAGCACTTGGACCATCCTCCACTGCACTCCCTGGCCACAGCAGAGAGCTGGCCTGGAAGAGGGGCAACCGGGACAGAACCCAGCACCCCAACCGGGACTAGAACCTGGTGTGCCGGCGCCGCAAGGCAGAGGATTAGCCTAGTGAGCCACAGCGCCGGCGTATATTTGTTCTTAATTCCTCAATATTGTGTCTGAAAGCTTGCATATAGGCTAAAAAATATGTACATAGGTAAATAAACTAACTCTGTACTGCTTTCAAAAAAAATTTATTTGAAAATCAGAGCTACAGCGAAAGAGGGATAGAGTAAGAAAGATCTTATGAAGATGGCGGATAAGTGAGGGTGCACACTGATAGTCCAGGAAAAGATAGTTTAATAAAAGTGGAGTTACTGTAGTCTAAGGGAAAGGCTTGAGAAAAAAATTGCAGAGGAAACACTTCTGGATCTAGTGCATGTGACACAGAGGACCTACGGGGAGATCAAGAACAACCATGGCTTGGAAGCCCAGACGCAGAGTCGGCACAGCAGCGCTTGAAGGGGAGGTGAGGCAAAAACCTCGGTAGCCTAAGACATTGGCGGGGAAATGGCAGAAAGAGCCTACAGGGAACAAGGCTTGAAGCCCTGCTGGGGAAGGTTCACTAGGCTGACTGGAGGAGAGAAAAAAATGAATAAATAAAGAGAACTGGCACAGACACGAGCCTCTCTCTCCACTCACCTTACAAAGCCAAGCAAGACAAAGAGCAGGCGCCATTTTGGACATACATAAAGTGGCGCCCGCCATCAGCCAAGCAGAAAAACCTGACTCTAGTGGGGAGAAATAACAGGAGGTTAGGACCTAGTAAGGTGTGGAGTTAATGAACTGAGACTGTGAAAATCTGAGGTTGGGCTCTCTGGCCACACCCATCACAGCCTCTAAGGATCCATCAAAACCAGACAGTCCACTTAATCTAGAGTCATAGTGTAACGAGAAAAACCACTACAGCAAAGAAACCAAAGAATATTGCCACAACGCCAAGGAACAAACGCAGAAACTGAGGAAACAAGAACAAGGAAGTCACTATGACGCCCCCAAATGAACAAGACACCCCAATTCAAGATTATGAAGATGATGAGATAGAAGAAATGGAAGAAACAGATCTCAAAAAATTGATAAGAACACTAAGAAATTCTCAAAAACAAGTCCTTGAACTACAGAAATCCTTACTGGACAGGATAGAAAATCTCTCTCGTGAAAATGAAATTTTAAGGTGGAATCAAAATGAAATGAAGCAACTAGTAGAACATGAAACTGTGATAGTGACGAGAAATCATAATGAAATGAAGAATTCAATGGATCAAATGACAAACACATTAGAGAGCCTTAAAAACAGAATGAGTGAAGCCGAAGAGAGAATATCAGTCTTAGAAGAGAGAACAGGAAAGTACACAATCAAACCAAAGAAAAGAAGAGGATATTAGAAATCTAAAAATATTGTCAGGAATCTACAGGATACTATTAAAAACCCCAACATTCGGGTTCTAGGAGTTCCTGAAGGCATGGAGAGGGAGAAAGGATTAGAAGGCCTTTTTAGTGAGATACTAGCAGAAAAGTTCCCAGGTTTGGAGAAGGACAGAGACATCCTAGTACAGGAAGCTCATAGAACCCCTAATAAACATGACCATAAGAGATCCTCACCATGACATGTTGTAATTAAACTCACCACAGTGAAACATAAAGAAAAGATTCTAAAATGTGCAAGAGAGAAACGTCAGATTACTCTCAGAGGATCTCCAATTAGACTCACAGCAGACTTCTCATCAGAAATCTTATAGGCTAGGAGGGAATGGTGAGATATAGCCCAGGTACTAAGAGAAAAAACTGCCAGCCCAGAATATTATATCCTACAAAGCTCTCATTTGTGAATGAAGGTGAAATAAAGACCTTTCATAGCAAACAGAAATTGAAAGAATTTGTTGCCACTCGTCCAGTCCTGCAACAAATGCTTAAAGATGTGCTACACACAGAAGCATAGAAACATGGCCATCAATATGAAAGAAGGTAAAGGAAAAAACCTACCAGTAAAAGATCAATGGAAGCTCAAATCATATACTAGAAAATATATTTGGGAAAATGGCAGGGTAACGTTACTACTTATCAATAGTCACATTGAACGTTAATGGACTCAACACCCCAGTTAAAAGACACAGACTGGCTGAATGGATTAAGCAACAAAACCCATCTATTTGCTGCCTACAAAAAATACATCTTTCCAACAAAGATGCATGCAGACTGAAGGTGAAAGGCTGGAAAAAGATATTCCATGCCAACAGAAATGAAAAAAGAGCAGGTATAGGCATCTTAATATCAGACAAAATAAACTTTAACACAAAAACTGTTAAGAGAGACAAAGAGGGGCACTATATAATGATTAAGGGTTCAATTCAACAGGAAATGTAACTATTATAAATGCATATGCACCTAATTACAGGGCACTGGTTTATTTAAAAGATATGTTAAGGGACTTAAAGGGAGACTTAGATTCCAATAAAATAGTACTGGGGCACTTCTATACTCCGCTCTCAGAAATAGACAGATCAACCTGACAGAAGATCAACAAGGAAATAGCAGATTTAATCGACACTATAGACCACATGGATCTAACAGATATGTATAGAACTTTCAATCCTACATTTAAAGATTTTACATTCTTCTCAGCAGTGCATGGAACCTTCTCTAGGATTGACCACATACTAGGCCATAAAGCAAGTCTCAGAAAATTCATAAGAATTAGAATCATACGATGCAGCTTCTCAGATCACAGTGGAATGAAGTTGGAAATTAGTAACTCAGGAATCCCTGGAGAGTATGCAAACATATGGAGACTGAACAACATGCTCCTGAATGAACAGTGGGTCATAGAAGAAATCAAAGAGAAATCAAAAACTTTCTGGAAGTAAATGAGGATAACAACACAAAATGTGAAAACTTATGGGATATGGCAAAAGCAGTGTTGAGAGGAAAGTTTATAGCAATAGGTGCCTACATCAAGAAACTGGAAAGGCACCAAATAAATGAGCTTTCAATTCATCTCAAGGATCTAGAAACCAGACCCAAATCTAGCAGGAGAAGAGAAATAATTAAAATCAGAGAAGAAATCAACAGGATTGAATCCAAAAAAACATTACAAAAAATCAGCCAAGCGAAGAGCTGATTTTTTGAAAAAATGAATAAAATAAACAGACCATTGGCTCAACTAACTAAAAAAAAGAAGAGAAAAGACCCAAATCAATAAAATCAGAGATTAAAAAGGAAGCATAACAACAGACATTGCAGAAATAAAAAGAATCATCAGAAATTACTACCAGGGGATTCCAATTCAATCCCATCAAGGTGGCATGTACCAGTGCCATCTCACTAGTCCAAGTGATCAGTTTAAGTTCACAGTTGATCATAATGATAGCATTAAGAGTTAAAGGGATCACATAAACAAGACTAGTGTCTGAAAATACTAACCAATAGAATTAAAAAAGGGAGAGAAAGATCCAACATGGGAAGCAGGATACACAGCAGACTCAGAATGGCAGATGTCCATTAAATAGCACTCTGGCCTCAGAATCAGCCCTCAAGTCATCTGGATCTGGCTGAAGAGCCCATGAGAGTATTTTAGGCATGGAAAGCCAGGACATTCTGGCCAAAAAAATATGACCTAAATGAAAGATCTCCACGAGTGAGAACCCAGTGGAAAGGACAGGTCATCAAAGAAGGAGGTACCTTTCTTTGAAGGGAGGAGAGATCTTCCAATTTGACTATGACCCTGTAGGAATAAGATCAAAGTCGAAGAACTCAAAAGGCTTCCATAGCCTTGGAAACTCATGACTAGAGCCTAGGGAGATTTCTGACGCCATAAACAAGAGTGTCAAATTGTTAAGTCAACAACAGGAGTCACTGTGCACTTACTCCTCATGGAGGATCTCTGTCCTTAATGTGCTGTACATTGTGATTTAATGCTATAACTAGTACTCAAACAGTATTTTTCACTTTGTGTTTCTCTTTGGGTGCAAACTGTTGAAATCTTTACTTAATATATACTAAAGTGATCTTCTGTATATAAAAAGAATTGAAAATGAATCTTGTTAATGGAAGGGGAGAGGGAGCGGGAGAGGGGAGGGTGGTGGGTGGGCAGGAAGTTATGGGGGGGGGAGCCATTGTAATCCATAAGCTGTATTTTGGAAATTTATATTCATTAAATAAAAGTTAAAAAAAAAAGAAAGATCTTCCATCTGCTGGTTCACTCCCCAGTTGTCCACATCAGTTGGGGCTGGGCCAAACTGAAGCCAGGAGGCAGAAATTTCATCCAGGTCTCTCACGTGTATGACAAGGCACAAGCAGTTGGGCCATCTCCTGATGCTTTTGCCAGGCCATTAGCAGGGAGCTCGACTGGACGTGGCACAGCCTTGACTTGAACAGGCATACATATGTGTTGCTTGCATTAAAGGTAGCGACTTTACCTGCAACTCCAGCCTCTGTTCTTTACATCTTAACCTGCATTCATGTTTTCTATTTTTTATAGCTCCACTTTACAGTCTGGCTGATTTTTTTCAACATTGTTTTCTGTCCACTTGCTTTCTTTTTGCTACATTTATGCACTGTTTTAGTCATTTCTTCTATTTTAGATTTCAGTATTATTGTTTTTTCTTTAGTTTCCAGAGATTTGTTTGAGCCTTTCCTAAGTTGCATTTTAAAATCATATTGGTTCTCCAAAATTGTTGCTTGGTCTTGGTTCTTGGACTTTTCTCAAAGAATGGTCCCCAAACTCCAGTCTTCACTCTCATATAAAGGAAGAAACCAAGACCTCGTTCTGCACAGAGTCTTCTTCTCTGGTATGTTTAATTGTGATGTTTTACAAACATGCCTGCAGTTTAAGATCACACTTTTAAAATAACATTCTCTCCTAATGATTACTTGATCTCTGCCACTTGATGCGAGAATCAGCAAAACCTGTTGGATCTTATTTGGAACTGACATTCTATGTTGTAATTTTTCTCCTGTTGATTTTTGAATTTCCTTTTTGTTTCAATGGAAAGGAAAGATGATACTCAGTTTCAGATGCTAAAATCATACAAGTTGCTTTGTTATAATAAAACTGTGTATACACATACACACACACATTGATTTTTTTTTCCAGGCAGAGTTAGACAGTGAGAGAGAGACAGAGTTATAGACAGTGAGAGAGAGAGAGAGACAGAGAGAAAGGTCTTCCTTCCGTTGGTTCACCCCACAAATGGCTGCTTCGACCAGCGCGCTGCACCGATCCGAAGCTAGGAGCCAGGTGCTTCTTCCTGGTCTCCCATGGGGTGCAGGGCCCAAGGACTTGAGCCATCCTGCACTGCCCTCCTGGGCCACAGCAGAGAGCTGGCCTGGAAGAGGAGCAACCGGGACAGAATCCGGCGCCCTGACAGGGACTAGAACCCGGGTGCTGGCGCCGCAGGCAGATGATTAGCTTAGTGAGCTGCGGCTGCAGCCCAAGACACACTGATTTTTGTACTTTACTTCACATTCTTATTTCTTAATCACTTAAGTACATTCTTGGAGTCTTTTCATGTCATCTTTTGGTTTTAGTTAGCATGTTCATTCCCCTGTTGTATCTTTTGTTACCAGTCACTGAGGGGAGGGCAGTTGCAGGAGCGAGTTTCATGGGTTGTTTTCATCAGCTCAGTATAGAAATAAAAAGCCAGGAAATACTTTGCAAACAGGCAGAAACCTTATTTGACAGAAAAGTGTCTGATCCAAGAGAAGACCAGGCAGAGTGCCTGAGTGGGACACTGGCCTTTAGGAAGTGCCCAGGGTTTTAAAGGCATTCTAATGGGATGCCCATTGGACAGAGGGATTCACAAACAGTGTGTTGATTGGCTTGGAGCTCATGGAGGTAGCGGGGGTCTCTTAAGGCAGCCGGTCTCCTTGGGGGCTCAGCCCCCTCCTCTGCTAGCTCTGGGTGAAAGATTGGAGGTGTGATTTAAAACTGCAAGGTCACTTATGCAGCACCAGAAGCTGTGCTGGTCAGTCTGGAGATAAGCTTTCCAGCCACAGCGGGCAGCCTGTTGTGAAGGAGATTCTGCCTACGTCTGAGGGGCCCAGAAACCTCCAGCCCCACTGTTTGGCCTCATCTTCTGACTCTTTCTTGTATCATTTCCTTGTATGGGTATAGTTTATTCAGGTTAGTTTACCTTGCAGTTATTTATCTGTGAGATTCCTGTGTGATCTATGTTCTTACAAACTAGTTATGTCATTTTGTGTACCTGTTTACTTCTGACAGAAATACAAATTTACGTTGATCTGAGAGCAGTTTTTTTAAACTCATTTCCTAGATTGAGTGTCCTGGGTCAATTGAATACTACACATTTGAATCTCATGTCTAATTATAGATATACAGTTTTAATGTATCTTGGGAAATTAATTTTCCTGTACTAGTATTTTGAATAGACAACAAACTTCCATGCTACTTCTAGTCCATTTTTCCTCGAAAATGTTGCTAATATAGGGTCTTGGCTTCATCTAAGTGTTTTATTTCTGTGTCTTGTGTTCCTGGATAGGTATTGAAAGTCTAACTTTCTGCTGTCAAATCAATATTGTGATCTGACTGATTTTTTTCCTTAACAGTAGTAGAGACATAAGCTTTTATATTACTCTTTCAATTATGAACCTGGTATTTCCTGTTATTTAAGATTACTTTTATATTTTAAAGCTGTTATATTTACCATGCATTTCTTTATATTTGGAATAAAAGAAGAGTCTGAAGCAACTGAGTCAGCCTGTCCTAGAAGAGTCACTATCTATTAGACTAATTTTGATTAATATATATTTTTGAAAAAGTAGACATATTTTTAAAAATGTACATTTATTAAGTTTATCTATGTAATTTATTTTTCCTGGCCCAACTGTTCTGAAGTGTACTGTAGCTCAATGTTTTGGACTAATTTACCAGAACATATACACATTTTTTTAATGGAAAAATTTCCATTTTTTTCTCTTTTTTCCATTTTGCCTAAACTATGCTGTAAAACTCGCATTCACACTATGTAATTTGGGGCCAGAAGTTTGACTCAGTAGTTAGGCCTTCACTTAGACATGTGTACTCCATATTGGAGTGCTTGGATTGTAGTCCAGGCTTCACTCTGCCTTCCAGCTTTCTACTAATGCACACCCTGGGAGGTAGCAGGGGATGATGATCAAGTGCTGGGGCCCTGCCACCCACATAGCACACCTGATTGAGTTCCTGGTTCCTGGCTTTGGCCTTGTTCAGCCCCCACTGTAGTGGGCATTTGAGAAATGAACTGGCATATGGGAAATCTCTGTCTCTCTCTGCCTGCATGCCTCTTCCTTTTAAATAAACAATTAAAAAAAATAAAAACCAAAATACTTTGAAACTGAATATAAGAGAAGATAAAAGTATAATTTGGCTATTCTTTTTCTTTTTTTTTTTTTTTTTTTTTTTTGATGGACAGTGAGAGAGAGAGAGACAGAGAGAAAGGTCTTCCTTTGCCGTCGGTTCACCCTCCAGTGGCCGCCTTGGTCGGCGCTGCGGCCGGCGCACCGTGCTGATCCTGGCAGGAGCCAGGAGCCAGGTGCTTTTCCTGGTCTCCCATGGGGTGCAGGGCCCAAGCACCTGGGCCATCCTCCACTGCACTCCCTGGCCACAGCAGAGAGCTGGCCTGGAAGAGGGGCAACCGGGACAGAATCCGGCGCCCCGACCGGGACTAGAACCTGGTGTGCCGGCGCCGCTAGGCGGAGGATTAGCCTAGTGAGCCGCGGCGCCGGCCTTGGGTATTCTTTTTCAAACCTTATCACAGTAGACTTCCCTGGGATTTTGATATTGTACTTTTCTTTTTTTGTGCTTGTAGTAGTACTTTTTTGTACTTCACTGGTTTCTTTTTTTTTTTTTTAATTTTTTTTGACAGGCAGAGTGGACAGTGAGAGAGACAGAGAGAAAGGTCTTCATTTGCAGTTGGTTCA
The DNA here is from genome assembly GCF_964237555.1 of Oryctolagus cuniculus. Classification (NCBI taxonomy): domain Eukaryota; kingdom Metazoa; phylum Chordata; class Mammalia; order Lagomorpha; family Leporidae; genus Oryctolagus; species Oryctolagus cuniculus. The sequence goes on from NC_091436.1 coordinate 21,144,411, forward strand.
CCCTCCAACGGCCACCGCAGTCGGCGCGCTGCGGCCAGTGCACCTTGCTGATCCGATGGCAGGAGCCAGGTGCTTATCCTGGTCTCCCATGCGGGTGCAGGGCCCAAGTACTTGGGCCATCCTCTACTGCACTCCCAGGCCACAGCAGAGAGCTGGCCTGGAAGAGGAACAACTGGGACAGAATCTGGCACCCCCAGCTGGAACTAGAACCCGGTGTGCCGGCGCCACAAGGCAGAGGATTAGCCTATTGAGCCACGGCGCAGGCACTTCACTGGTTTCTAAAATGATAATGTATTTTTCCCCTGGTGCTGTTTCTCACCCTCCTGACTCTTCTGTTCCTTTTAGAATTTTGTGTGCCCTTTCGACTTGAACACCTCTACTCTCCCATCCCACCCGCAACTGTACTATGTGGTGCTCCCCTGTATGAGGAGATGAACATGAGCAGCCGGGATTCTCTTATGGATTGAGTTGTGTCCCCCTAAAATGAAAGGTTGAACTTCTAATCCCCTAGTATTGTGAATGTGACCTTATTTGGAAATAGGATCTTTGTAGATGTAATCAAGTTCAGATGAGGTCATTATGATGGCCTTGATCCTATATGACTGCTGTCCTTACAAGGAAAGGAAAACACTAGCTGAAGACAGAGAGAGGAAGAATGCCATGTAATGACAAAGGCAGATGAGTGAGAGGTAAGCCAAGTAATGCCAAGGATGAACAGCTTCTTCCAGAAGTTAGAAAGGGGCAAGGAAGAATGTGGTCCTACAGGCTTCATGGAGAGTGAGGCCCTGGTGACATCTTGACTTTGAACTTTTGAATTCCTGAACCATGAGATGTTACCTCTCCCTTGCAAGCTGCCTAGTTTGGGGTACTTTGTTCCAACTGCTCTCATTCCTTGCAATGAGGTTTGGGGTCTCTTAAACCTTTCTACAAGGTAAAGATCACAAAATCTTGTCATTAGACTAGAAAATTTTTTTTTTATTTTTTATTTTTTTGACAGGCAGAGTGGACAGTGTGAGAGAGAGACAGAGAGAAAGGTCTTCCTTTGCCGTTGGTTCACCCTCCAATGGCCGCCTTGGCCGGCGCTGCGGCCAGCGCACTGTGCTGATCCGATGGCAGGAGCCAGGAGCCAGGTGCTTTTCCTTGTCTCCCATGGGGTGCAGGGCCCAAGCACCTGGGCCATCCTCCACTGCACTCCCTGGCCACAGCAGAGAGCTGGCCTGGAAGAGGGGCAACCGGGACAGAATCCGGCGCCCCAACCGGGACTAGAACCCGGTGTGCCGGCGCCGCTAGGTGGAGGATTAGCCTAGTAAGCCGCGGCGCCGGCCAGACTAGAAAATCTTTTAAGATCTTAAGCCTCGGACTCCATTTTTGTTGCTTTGTATCCCTTCACCCTTGGGCTTCTTTCCCTATGCTTCATGAGAGAGTCTTATAATTACATGAAAAAGTCAAATCATTGCCCTCAAGTTTTTCACTCAGAATGGCTCACAGCTCAGGAAATACTTTGGGTTACTGCTCATACATTCTTCTTTGGCTCTCCTTACTCCCCACTCCCAGAGAGCAGCAGGAAAGAAAGTGCTGAGACATTTTAAAAAGGTGAAGCAGCTTATTATGTTGTTCCTATCAAGTGTTGCCTGAAGATATTTTTGCCTTGCATGTCTGCTTATGCTAATCCATGATGAATTGAACAAGAATAACCACCAGAGTTTTCTTTAGAGTCCACCACCTCAGTGCTTAAAAAAGAGTATGTTCTGACCCTTCTGAAACCCTTTTGTAGGTAATAGCTCTATTGTACATCACTGCCCTCTGAAAGAACTGAATCCTTTGGATTGCCTTAAAATGCCTTGAAGTGGGAGAAAAGTGGATTCGTTCTGCTCCTTTTACAAAGTTCACAGTGACTGACTGCCTCAAATGATCACACTTATTTTCCTTAGTCATTTTTTCCAAGTAAGTACAAATACGATTCTGATTTCCTTTTTTCCCAGTGACCCTCATCCACACACTGGCCACTTTTTTTTTTTTTTTTGGTGATTTCTCCTTTTTGTCTAACCCACCTGCCTGTCTCCAATCAGTTTCCAAAAGAAAGCTCTGCATAAAGCATGTACCTTTTCATAATAATATTAGGGATTGCATAAGATGAAAAGACATAGTAAGGAATAAGTTGCTTGTCCAGTGAGTCACTGGGATGTGTGGGTGCTAGGGGACAACGGAAAGACCCTTGCTTGCAGCTCTCCATCTGCCTTCAGTTATGTCCCCTGAGTAGAAAAAAGTTTTCAGACAGGTTCCTGTGCTGCTCATGTTCTCGTTCTAGGTACAATTTCTTCCTGTTGTACCTTTTGGGAAGTTCATGCTGTGCACAAGATGACACTAATGATAAATAAATTTTGACATGAGTTTAAAACTTGATAGTATGATCTATAAGAAAATTCTACACTTGATCTTAGCCAAAAGGCTGAGAAGCTACTATAAGAAAATTCTTTTTAACTTTTTTTTTTATGAGTCTAGTGAGTTTCTAATCTGTAAAACAGGTATAATAATGCCTACCTTGCTGATTCAGTATAAGGATTAAATGATGTAATGTTAATTTTTGGCCTCTTCAAAGTAATTACTCTAAAAGTGCAATGAGTATTTTTGTTGATATTGATGATAAAATTTGGATCCATGCTCATTTCCAGGAACTGAAAATATTCTGCCTTAGTTTCTTGTATAAGGGTTTTTAAAATATTTGTTTATTTGAAAATCAGAGTTACACACAGAGAGAAGAGATGGAGACAGAGACAGAGAAGGAGGGAGGAAAGGGGGGAAGAGAGAGAGAGAGAGAGCGTGAGAGAGAGAGAGAGAGTGAATGAATGAATCTCCATCAGCTGGTTCACTACCCAAATGACCTTAACAGCCAAGGATGGGCCAGGCAGAAGCCAGGAGTCAGGAGCATCTTCTGGATTTCCCATGTGGGTGCAGGGGCCCAAGCACTTGGGCCATCCTCCACTACTTTCCTAGGCACATCAGTAGAGAGCTGGATTGGTAGCGGAGCAGACTGGTCTCAAACCCACATCCAACCTATTTAGGGTGCTGGTAGTGCAGGTGGTGGCTTTACTTACTGTGCCACAATGCTGGCCCCCTGAATAAGTGTTTTTTTTTTTTAAAGTATTCTACTTCGCATATAGAAATCTTTTTCTACATATGAACGATTTTGCTATTACTTCTTAGACACCATCTTCCTTTAGGAGGGAGGATTGGAGGTGTGGGAGAAAGATGATTCCTTTCATTTCTTGATTAGCTGGTAGCCCTCACCAAAATAGATTCACCTTGCTGAAGTGAAGTGGCAGACAGGACTCAGGATGCAGATCACCTGAGCTTAAGGGTATTGAGACTGTAATAATGTGAAAGATTTGCTAGAGAGCCTTGGAAACATAGTGGCACCAAGATGGGGATAGCACTGCATTTATGCTTATTAATGTACCTGTCTCCCCACACTTCTGTGAAGTTACTATTGTGCTAATTTTGCAGTTGGAGAGTCAAGGTGCTGATCTTGCACTCTCCAAAGGCAGCCATCCAGTTAGAGGGAAAATCTAATACTTAAAGAATCTCTTTCATCTTTCTTCATAACAGCACCCTGCTAATGGTACTTAAATAAATTCCTTTCTTTGTAGTTCCAAAATTAACTTAAAACAACATAGAAATGAATAAGCTTTTTGTTTACACTGAAGGGTAAATTTCTGTCCCTTGAATATTAAGAAAATGATAAATGAATTAGGAGATTTATATTCTGTTGGTTAGGAAAATGCCAATTTCATTAATTAGCAGATCATAGTTTATTATCTTCTGATTTTTTTCCTTTTCTTACATTACCTTTTTCTATAAATATTAGCAGGTTTGTATGAAGTTCATGGCTTTTTCTCCACACAATTTTTCAAATAAGAAATAGGAGAAAGCAAGTAAGAATTTCATTTTCAGGTGTTATTTTCTTTCTGCCTCTATTCAATCAGTGGTTTGCTGGTTTGTTAATTTCATCTTGTCATGCAATGAAAGTGAAGTAGGTCTTTATAAAATATATCATTGATTTTACCTATCTCTAAAAGTGAACATGAAAAATTGCATAGTCTTTAAATGTCTTGAACATGGAAAAATGCCAGGGAAAAAGTCATAAGGAACCAAAGTATATTTAATCCATATTCTTAGTGTCTCTGTTTGGACTCTGTGGCACAAACAGCATATAATTTGGCAATTAGATAATTGACCTGAATTCCAAAGTCACATCTTGCCACCTATCAGAAAACAAGAGCTGTTTAGCTTTGCAAAATTTGAAATGGTTGAACTCATTATTTCTAATTGGCTTACTATGAAGAATATATTCAAAAACGTGTAGCAAAACTTGGTCGATTGCATAGTTTGATGGCTAATTTTATGTCAACCTGGCTAGGGCCTGGTAGTCAGATACTTGGTTAAATATTACTCTAAAGTCTTCTGAGAAGATATTTATAGATGGGATTAACATTTAAATTAGTGGATTTTGAATAAAGTATATTACCCTCCTTAATGTAATTGGGTCTTGTCCAATCAATTGAAGGTCATAATAGAAAAACACTGACAACTTCAGAGGGAGAAGGGATTCTGTTTGTAGACTTGTATCTCTGTTCAGATTGCAGCTTTTCACTGTCTCCAGTCTGCTGCCTGACCTGTAGGTTTTGGAGAATCTCATAAGCCAATTCCTTAAAATATCTTAATATCTGTCTCTGTTTCTCTCTATCTCTTTGTCTCTTTCTATGTGTGTATCTGTATTCACAAACTATTGGTTCTCTTTCTATGGAGAACTCTAATACACATACATAAGAAATGTTTTTGGTGAGAACTTGTTCTTTTCAACAAAACATTCAATTTCCTTCTGTTCCTTTTCTATTTCTGAAAAGGGCATAATTTTTCATAAAGATATCTTCTCACTCCCATTTTTGTTTTTTTTTTTAGCTATATTTATTTACAATAACATCCACCATTTTTATGTCCAATTTGATGATTTTTTACATTTTTATACAGTAGCACAAATCATCAACATCATTATGGTGAAGCATTTCTATAATACCAAACTTTTCAACTATTCATTTGTGGTCAGCTCTGTTCCCTAACCTCCTGGCCCTAGGCAACCACTGATCCACTTAGTATCATTACAATTTTATTTTCTCTAGAACTTAGTAAAAAATGAATTCATAGAGATTATACACTTTGACTTCTTTCACTTATTTTCACAGTTTTTATACTGTTGCTAGTATTTCTACCTTTTTCTATTTTCTATTTTATTGTGGAGTAATATTCTGTAGAATAATACTCACCATGTACTTATGCATCAGTTGGTTGGATTTCCATTTTTAGCTATTACGAAAAAGCTGCTATGAACATTTTCATGAAAAATTTTTATGAACACATGTGTTTTCCCATGAGTAGATGTATTTAGAAGTTTAATTGCTGGGTACCAGAATAAGTATATATTTATCTTTACAAAAGAGTGCCAAACTGTTTTACAGAGTGCTGTATGAGAAAGCATTTACATTTCAATGTATAAGCTTTTGAGTTGCCTCACATTCATATATACACTTGGGAATTTCAGTCTTTTAAATTTTGGCTTATAGTATCTCAAAGTGGTTTTAATTTACATTTTCCTAATGGATAATCATTTTACATATTTCATGTACTTTCTTTCCATCTCTATTTATTCTCTGTTGAGTTCTCTATTCTTTCTATATTACTCATTTAAGAGGTCTTTTTTTTTGTTTTCTCATTAACTTGTAAGAAGTTTTTATATGTTCTGGAAAGAAGTTGTTTAACAGATCTCTATTTCATAACTATCTTGTCCTATTCTGTGGATTGCCTTTATTTATTTATTTTTAATGATTTATTTTATTTTATTTGAAAGGCAGAGTTACAGAGAGGTAGAGACAGAGAAGGGGAGCTCTTCCGTCTGCTGGTTCACTCCCCAAATGGCTGCGATGGCCAGGCCTGGGCCATGCCGAAGCTATTAGCCAGGAGTTTCTTCTGGGTCTTCTGCATGGATATTGGGGCCCAAGCATTTGGATGATTCTCTGCTTCTTTCCCAGGAGCATTAGCAGGGAGCTGGATTGGAAGTGGAGTAGCTGGTGCTAGAACCAGCTGCCATATGGGATGCTGGTACAGCAGGTGGTGGCTTAATCCACTATGCCACAATGTCAGCCCCTGCCTTTTATTTTTTAAAAATATTTTTTGAAAAAGAAAAGCTTTCACTTTTACATAGTCCAGCTTACCATATTTTTTTTTTACAGCTTTCATATCCTCTTAAGAATTTGGCTTAAACAAGGTCACAAAGATTTTATTTTATATTTGCTCCTAGAAGTTGTAGATTGCTAGTACTAAATTTGTAGGTCTGTATTGCATTTTTAGTTAGATTTTGTATTTAGTATGAGGTAAAGTCCAAGATAGTTACTTTTATTATTATTTGTACCCTGAATACCCAATTGTCTCTAGCCATATTTGTTGCAAAGATTACTGTTACAAACTGAATTACCTTGGCACCATTGTTGGAAATCACTTGGCCATATATGAGTAAATGTGTCTATTTCTACACTCTGTATTTGTTTCTATTGATCTATGTGTCTATTTTTACACTATATTATGCTGTTTTGATCACTAAAGGAGCAAAATACATATTGAAATCAATTTAATATGTCTGCTACCTTTGTTATTCCTTTTCCAAATTGTTTTGGCTATTTTTTTAAAGATTTATTTATTTATTCGAAAGTCAGAGTTACAGAGAGAGAGCGAGGTCTTCCATCCAATGGTTCACTCCCCAGATGGCTGCAACGGCTGCAGCTGCGCCAATCCGAAGCCAGGAGCCAGGGGCTTCTTCTGGGTCTCCCACGCGGATGCAGGGGCCCAAGGGCTTAGGCCATCTTCTAATGCTTTCCTAGGCCATAGCAGAGAGCTGGATCAGAAGAGGAGCAGCTGGGACTAAAACCGGCACCCATTTGGGATGCCGGTGCTTCAGGCCAGGACATTAACCTGTTGCGCCACAGCACTGAACCCGTTTTGGCTATTTTATGTAAATTTTTTGTATTGAGTTGTCAATTTCTGAAGAAGTAAAAAGAGAAGAAATTAACTTTTAACCTACTGAGTTTTGAACATGCTGAAACCTAAATGTTTTTCATGAAAATCTTCATAGCAGCTTTATTAAGTTGATCTTTAATTACTTTTAACAAAGTTTTATAGTCCTCATTGTATAACTTATGCATTTTTCATATTTTGATGCCATTGTAGATGGTGTTTTGAAGCAAAATTTATTTTTGGAGCAGCTTTATATTAACTAAATAGTACAAAGATAGTAGAGTTGCTCTATACCCTACATCCAATTTACCTTATTTTTAAGCTCTTCAATTAGTATGGTATATTTATTATAGCCTTAGGCCAATGCTGACATATTATGTTAACTAAATCCCACACAATGCATATACTTTGATTTACACATCCTGTTACAAAGGGAGAGAAAGACACCATTACAACTTCGTAACTGTGTTAATTGCAATAAGAAACCAAAGTCTGGAGTTTGGCAGATAACTAAAAGAGGGTTATCACTTAGATTATTTAACTCATTTATTTATAGCAGTATGAAATCACAGGTATTTATTTTATATAGTCAGCCCTCTATATCCATGAGTTTTATATCTGTGTTTTCTTTTTCTTTTTTTTTAAAGATTAATTTATTTGGAAGTCAGAGTCACACAGAGAGAGGAGGAGAGGCATAGAGAGAGAGGTCTTCCATTCGCTGGTTCACTCTCAAATTGGCTGCAACAGACGGAGCTGTGACGATCCAAAGCCAAGATCCAGGAGATACTTCCAGTTCTACCACGCAGGTGCAGGGACCCAAAGACTTGAGTCATCTTCTGCAGCCTTCTCAGGCCATAGCAGAGAGTTGGATGGGCAGTGGGGCAGCTGGAACTCCAAACAGTGCCCATATGGGATGCCGGCACTGCAGGTGGTGGCTTTACCCACTATGCCACAGTGCCTGCCCCTATATCTGTGTTTTCAGCCATCTCAGATTGCACATATTCAGGAAAATAATTTCACATAACCTGAATATGTACAGGCCATTTTTCTTGTTAATATTCCCTAAACAATATAGTATAAACACTATTTATACAACATTTACATTGTATTTGGTATTATAAGTAATCTATAGATGATTTCAAGCATGTGGGATGATTTGCATAACATATATGTAAATACTGAATTTTATGTAAGTTACTTGAGCATCCACTGAATTAGGCATCCATTAATGGATGGATCATGGAATCAAGCCCCCATGGTTACTGAAGGATGACTATACTTTAGGTTACAATCCAATACTACATTATTTTGTTGCTTGAAATTCACCTGTTTTGACAATTTTGGAACTCTTTCATTTGGTTCCCATGTTTCTTTGCATATCCATGTCATTGCATATTTTTACTTTGAGCATTTCCTTAATTTTTTGCACTGTAAGAGAATTGAGCCTCATCCTTTATATATCTTGTCCTCATTTTAAATGAGCCATTTCTCTAAGGAAGCTTAGTTTCTTTTAAAGAAGAGTGGAGAATTATAATTGGAGAATGGTACTAGAAATAAGATCTGGGCACTAAATATACTTGTAAATAATATACTTAAAAACGTATTTCTAATTATTCTTGGTTTATAGGTGCATAATTCAAATAGGTATTTTGATGTGGCATCTAGTGACATGGTATGATATAATAAATATAGTAGCAATTTTGTGGGTTGCTTGGATTTATATAAACAATCATGTCATCTGGCATGTGGACATTTTTTCTTTCTTTTTTCTAATATGCCTATCATCTATATCATTTTCTTGTCTTATTGCAATAGAGTGTCTCAGTCTTTTGATATGATGTTTAATGAGACTATTGTGATGAACATCCTTGCTTTATTCTTTTTTCTTTTTATTTTAAATTTATTTAACAGGTAGAGTTAGAGAGAAAGGTCTTCCTTCCATTGGTTCACTCCCCAAATGGCTGCTACATCCAGAGCTCTGCCAGTCTGAAGCCAGGAGCCAGGTGCTTCTTTCTGGTCTCCCATGTGGGTGCAGGGACCCACACACTTGGGCCATCCTCCTCTGCATTCCTGGGCCACAGCAGAGAGCTGGACTGGAAGAGAAGCAACCGGGACTAGAACCCGGTGCCCATATGGGGTGCCGGCGCTGCAGGCTGAGGATTAACCAAGTGAGCCACGGTGCTGGCCCCTATTCTTTTTTTTTTTTTAAGAATTATTTTATTTATTTGAAAGACAGAATTATAGAGAGAGGTAGAGACAGAGAGAGAGGTCTTCCATCCAATGGTTCACTCCCCACATGGCCGCAATGGCCGCATCTGTGCCAATCCTAAGCCAGGAGCCAGGAGCTTCTTCCAGGTCTCCCAAGTGGATGCAGGGGCCCAAGGGCTTGGGCCATCTTCTACTGTTTTCCCAGGCCATAGCAGAGATCTGGTTTGGAAGAGGAGCAGCCGGGACTATAACCAGCACCCATATGGGATGCCTGTGCTTCAGGTTAGGGCATTAACATGCTGTGCCACGGTTCTGGCCCCTGCCTTATTCATAATATTAAAGGGAAACATTTAATTTCTCCCTAAGTTTTCATAGATACTATTTATCAAATTGAGGGAACTGACATAGGCAATAAAGCCCATGAAACTAATTGTTCTTCTTTTAAATCATTAGTTATCCTTGAAGAGGTTAGTGGAAATGAGAAAGAAAAAGGTGTTTTAAAACTTAGCATTGATATTTCCTGTTAATCATGTCTTTGAATAGATCTAAACTTCCATGTGATGTCATTTCCTTTTGCTTAAGGAATTTCCCTTAACATTTCTTAAAATGTTGTTCTGTCAAAGATGAATTCTCTCCATTTTTATTTGTCTAAAAAACTCCTTATTTCAATTCACTTTCGAAACTTTTGTTGAGTAGAATATTCTGTGTTGACAATGTTTCTTCCATTTCAGTGAGTATGTCACTTTGTTTTCTTCTGGCTTATACAGTTTTTTTTTTTTCTTGTGCAAGAAGTTTGTTATATTCTTTGTTTATATAGATTGCCTTTTTGTCCTATGACTATTTCACTTATTTTCAATTTGTAAAATTGATTAAAATGAACCTTTATCCATCTCCTTAATGAAAAATATCCCTGTTTCATTTCAGGTAGTTTCTGTTACAATAGCTTCAAGTTCACTTATCTTTTCTTCAGTAGCCTTGAATCTGTTGCCAACTTCATTTATTGCCCTTTTTATTTCACATGTTGTCATCTTCATGTTTAGAATGTTGATTCTTTTAAAAAATAATCTGTTTTATATATTTTCTCATTTGTGTATTCTTTCTTACATCCTTGAATATGTGGATTATATTTTTAATAGTGACCCTAACATTCTTATCTGTTAATTATATCATTGTTATTTCTGAGTTTCTATTTATTGATTTATTTGTCTCTTTTTAGAGTGCTATTTTTTGCTTTGCATGACTGGCTCTTTTTATTAGATGCTGGGCATTGTAGATTTCACATTATTTGATGATGAATTTTTGAGAGCCCCCCCCTCACACACACACACTCACACACACACACACACACAGAGAGAGAGAGAGAGAGAGAGAGAGAGGAAAAGAAAGAGAGACAGCCAGACACTCCCATCTATTGGTTCACTAACTCAATACCTGCCTGCAATGGCCAGGAGCTGAGATGGGGCCAAGGTTAGGAACGTGGAACTCAGTTCAGGTCTCTCATGTGGATGACAGAATCTCAACCACTTGAGTCAACTCTGCTGTCTCCCAGGGTACAATAAGCTGGAGCCAGAAACTGCAAGCCAGGGATGGATTTGGGACATGGGCATCTTAACTACTAAACTAAATGTCTGTTCCCTGATGATAATTTTATGTATCTTTTTCAGTAACATTGGGCTTGGTTTGGAGATTCAGTTAGGTTTACTTGGAATCAGCTAATTTCCAGCTTGTCTTTAAGAATTGTTGTTTGTGGACCTACAACAGCGTTTATTTTTGAGTTAATTTGCCCCATCACTAAGGCAATAACTATTTGACTAATGTCAGTGATTGTTTTGCTGGTTGCTTTTTTTTTTTTACCCAGAAACCTTTTATTTAAGGTATACACACTTCATGCATTTCATAAATACAAATTTATGCATGTGCTACTCAGAACTTAGCTGATGGCGTGATGGTTCCCTTTTGTATTGATATATCTTGGGGCTTTCTTGGCAGTTTCCTACTTTTCAGTATTCTGCTCCACAAAAGCTTGCCACTCTGGCCTGCCTTAATAACATACTCTATCCCTTCATTTCCACAAAACTGCTGGGTTCTTCTTGGATTCAGTTTTTCTCCTGGCTTGGAAATTGTTCTGAGGTTATGAAATGAGTCCATTGCAGTATTTACTTCATAGTCCTCTGCTGCCTGTTTCCAATGTCTGAAAGATGTTCTTTTTTTTTTTTTCTAAGCACCTGGGTATTTAATATGGCTAGGTAAATCTGATCCCCTGTTTCCCAGCAAAGACAGTTGTTAAAGTTTGTAATGTTCTTATGACACTCAATCTCTAAGTGTGTTAACTTATAGCCATACACTTACCCAATATCATTACTCTTGGATTCAGAACCTGGTTTCTACACTGATAGTGTTTTGTTCTAAAAGTTAAATCAAGCCACCTCTCTGTGTTCTTCCCTGTAAGGAAGTTGCATGGGATACTTTTCACATCACCTCCATGTAGCACTATAGTTGCTCCCAAGTAGACCCCCATTCTTAAGATACAAGGTTTTTAGACTTCCAGAAGACAACCCTGATAGTCAGACAGGACAGGCTGATATAATGGCTGATGCTGAATATCTCTATAGGATATACAGAGCAAGGCGCAACATGGTGCCAGAACTCTCAGGAAGAGCAGTTTCACAATTCAGCTCCAGAAGATTACATTCGCATCAGAACTGATGCGGGTGTCATTTCCTGCAGTTTTACAGCACAATCCTTACTGTAGTGTATGGCAGACTTGAAATGCACCATGCTTGATTAAGCAGACTCTTTATTCAGCTGATGAGAGCTTGGGCAGCAGACCTGGAAGACCACTCCCTTGTCAATAAGTCCATAGCACTCTGGAAATGCTTCCTTCTTGTTTGCTCCAGAGTCATCAGCCTTAATCAAGAGTACGATGGAAGTTAACTGTGAAGAACAGAAGGCACTGCTTGTTAGAAGGACTAAAGGAGAATGAAACAATTAACTGCTTCTCTGGAAGATGATACATTATGTAAGTTTCTTATAGATCGTAAGGCTGTGTGCAGATGTGATTCTCGGCTTTGCCTCTTTTTATCTGTATGATCTTAACTCTTCTATGCCTTAATTTCCTCATCTTTAACACAGGTATAAAAATAAGAATGGAAGGAATACATAAAATAAGTTAATATATAAAGACCTTGAAGAATATCTTATACTCAGGACACATTCAAATATTAAAGATTTTAAAATGATCTTTATTTAAAAACTATTAATATTCTGTTCAGTGCATCTCATGTAACCTCAAAAAGTAAGTAGTTCCTTGGTTACATCTGTTTCAGTTCTTTTATGGTTCCAGTTCCTCAGTTGCCTGTACTTCATCCTAAAAGACTTTGCTGTCAGTTGAGCTTCCATGCTGCAAACTATAGCCTCCATGGTGCAAAATAATGCACTCTCCACTCTCGAGATGTTCCTCCTCCTAGGAACATTTGTATTTTTATGAGATTCTGGAAGATATAAAAATTTCTTAGTTCAAATAAATTGGTTCGACTATTCAGGCAGGGCTCCTATGTCGTGGAACTCTTGGAACCACACTTGGAAGCCAATGAAGGAAATAATCTGGTATAGTGGTTTTAAATTTTACTCATTAGACTTTCAGAATATGGAGTGGATAGAGAGAGGATTCAAAGGACTTTCAGTTCCCCCTGGGCTCTTTTATCCAGATTCTGTGTTGGGCACCTAACTTAAAAAGAAGATTGAAATCCTCAGGATTAGAGTAGGGAACTTTTTCAAGCTTATTTTGCTTTAATTTATTTTAAATGAATGGATTGACATATAGCAAAGGAAAGATCATTTCCAATAGAAAGGTATCCACATCTCTGTGGCATTGACTAAATGAGCCTGATTTTGGGTAAGCGTAAAGTCATGATCAAGATATTCATTACTGTTTACCATGCCTGCCTTCACTTCATCTTTGCCAGGTGATTTGAAGCCCGTGAAACTCAGGGAAAACAAACTGTGGGTTGTGTTACTGACACAGTGACTCTTGGGACAGATGAATTCTTCCAAAGTCCTCTTGAATTTCTTACCACAAAAATGTTTATTTAGCAAATCTAAAGGAGATTTGCATAAAATTATTTTTCTGATTATAGAAATAAGAAAACAAAATCACATTTTTCTTTCCATCCTCTGCTTTTGCCATTTTGATTCTTTTAATCTACTAGAACTGGAAGAAACCTTGTACAGGCCACCTTGAGCAACATATGTCATAGAATCCTACATTTGAAAATGTTATAAATGGGAATATATTGCATGCTTTCTTTAAAATACAGAGCACATCCTATAGAGACTGGCACCTGAAAATTGCCTGTGTTAAGTTACATAAAATGCCTGAGGTAGTGTAAGGTAAAGGTTAGGTTCTCAAGTAAAAGTGACAGGAAACATCAGCACTGGCAAAGTTGCTGGGGAATAGAGTGCCTAAACTGCTAGGTATTTACCTGATCAGAAGCCACATTTCCCTTCTTCTGAGCAGATCTAATACTCATCCACTTTTTTCATCTAATCAATTAATGTTTACGGCTTCTAAGATTTTGCGTGGTTCACTGGCCTCTTCTCATGAATCGTATCATTAACACAGAACACAATAATCCTCATCAGTTCATATCTGGGATGGCTGGGTAACAGAACTGAGCAGGATGTTGGTTCTGATTTCAAGCTGGGAAGAGATCAAAAGCTAGACATGATCCCCAACCCTGGTCAACACTTTAAACAAATTCTTATGGGAATTTGTAACAATTGTGAAAAAAAATTACTGTGCCCATAAGTTGGTAATGTAGATTCTAGAAAATAGGGTTCTGTGGTCAAACCTTCTCAGCAAAGCTACATTCTACATGCATGTATCTATGAAAATATGTATGTATCTATCATCCATCTATCTATTATCTCCCTAAAGAAAATGACCAAAATTCACCTTAGATAAACTGAAGCAGAAGAAGTAAAAGAGGGAATAGTGGGTGATTTCATGGCTCATGTAACTGGGAATACCTTGAGGGAGTTGACCTCTGGACTCTTTCAAGAACCCCATCAATATCATGAGGTCTTTTGTTTGCTAACACTCCACCAAACCCTGACCCCAATCTCTTGGTTGTACCTTTATCTACTAATTTTGTACTTTTTTGTGTGGATGACTTTCTTTAGTGCAACAAAATGATGGCGGTCATGAGTCCAAGTGAAGAACACACATTCACACACATTTTAAAGCTGATACCCTCTCAGAGTAGTGACTTCCAAGATGAATTACAGAACCGTTTGAACTAGAAATATGAAAGTAAAAATCTCCAAACAGGCTCTCTATTGACTGTTTTGATTGCAGTCTAACTCTGGTATATGGTATTAGCCAGAACCAGCATGACTGTGGCATTGAGACTTGCCAGAATTTAGGTCCACAGCTACTGCTTGTAATCAGATAATTAGCTTATTACGCTTATTATGACTGGAAACCCCACCAGAATTGGGTAGAGAAGGTAAGAGGAATCTCATCAGACGAAAAAGGTCATTGTTGGGAAAAGATGTCATGTGGGAGAAGGGGTGCTGTGCACATAAAAACAAAAGGTATCTCTAAATAATTTCGCACAATAGAATCACTCAGGGAAACTCAGTGATGCTGACGTAGTTTATCTGAAATGTGACCTCGCACTGGAGTTTTAAATAGTTCACTAGGTGATTCTAATATGCAACCGTGGCTGAACACCACTTGTCTAGTTGTTTTACCAAGTCATCCTTTCATACATGAGCAAAAATTAATACTTCTAAATATCAGTCTTTTGCTCTAAACAAAACCTTGATTCCAAATGAATGCATTCAAGACTTAGTGAAATTTTATCTCAGCTTCTTTTTCCGGTCTTATCATCCACCGTGATTTTAATCATGCCCTATGTTCCAACAAATGTGGGACGTTTACTGGTCTGCAAACATGTGCGAAACAGCTATAGTGATCCAACATAGAACAGAGCTGCTCAACAGAATGGCGGGAATTTTTTCCATAAGGCCCGATGTGGCGGCCATTAGTCATATGTGGCTATTGAGCACTTGACATGTGGGTAGTGTGACGGAATGTTTTATTTCAGCTTAATTTAAATTTCAGCAACCATGAGTGAATAAGTGGCTACTCTGCTTCAGCAGAGCAGGCATAAAGTTTTATTCAGTTCATCTGTATCAACACTTTGTCAAAATGTTCAAGGTCTCTAGTATCTAATTCCCTTTCCTGATGTCTCCAGCTAAAAGGTTTCTTGTTGTTAATTACTGATCACTGTAACTGAACCCTGTATAGGACATTTAACTCCACTGATTCTCCTGTGGCCAACATCCCCAGATAATAGAAATTTCTTGAAAGAAGAAACTGAGTAGAGGGCTGATGTTTAATTAAAAAAAAAAATTGTTAAGCATTGTTGAACAAATTGTGCCAAGCATAGAATTCTGTACACACTTATGCACTACAGAAACACAAAAGTACATATTTTATAGATACTAGATACACACAAATGGAAGTTCATATGTTCCAAAGTGCTGCCAGTTTGAGGGGAAAGCACATGTCCTTCCTGACTCTCTGAGAGAAATTGGGTCAGTAGAATAGGTAGGCGAGAATGACTAATACATGAAGTGACCACAGGGTGTTAGTCTATTTTTATTTGGCTTGGAGGCAAAGATAATTGCAGTGGTCAGAAGTTCTAATGATTTTATTAAAGTAAACGAGGGGGTGGGGCACTCAGTATACTCTAAATTAACACTTCCTGAATCAATTCTGGGAACTGTCCTGGCAAAATAGTTATAAATTCATCCTGACCCACGCTTTTTTCCAGAATTAGTTTGTAAAATGATGAACTCTCACTTCCTAAATTTTATGCAGATGCTACTGTTACTGGGGAAATGTCACTGTTAGAGAATAGAAGGCTATTATTCCACAGAGTGTTTCAGGCTGACTGAATCAGGTCTGGAGCATTATTGAAATGGTAAGATAAACTGAACTTGTTTCTGGCAAAATAGAAAGTTTTTCTTAAAAACATAGTCCTTTCTTGATCATGGACAAATGTCATGGACTCATTTTCAGTGAAATTTTATCTATTAACAATGAGGAGATGGGCAAGGCTATATCTGGGCTCTGACTGGGAGCCCTGCAGCTGAGGTTTCCTTCCCTTGAGATCTCCTGTAATGCAAGCAGCTAAAGCTGGAGGTTATTAACATTTTGAGAACACTGCAAACTGACACTGTGTAATGTTATGACATTTCTTCCCAAGACATTTAATCTCTTTTAATCAGTGTTTATGTTGGTGATACTTCATGGTTATTTGCCTTCACATAAAAATGGAACACTTTGGCACGTCATTAACATAAGACTAATTTACTTTTTACCCATTGTAAATGTTTCTAGATCTTTTTTCTCCTTTTCTCTCCTCTCCCACTCTCCCCCGTTTCTTTCTCCTTTCTTTTTCGTTTGAATGTTTTTGACATTAGCTTTTATTCATGTTTTTGTTAACACTTTGATTTATTTCCCTTTGCTGATATTCTTCATCACTGGTTTAGTGGTGAGGTTCCCCACACTATCTTCTCAATAAACTTTAAAGTGTAAAATCTGGAGGAAAAGCAGTCTCACTTCTCTGAAGTGTTCAAAGCCCTGCTGCTCTTGGTTAGGAAGAGTTTTCTCCTTTGAATGCTGCTCCATGGATGACTTTGTTGCATGTGGTTCTTCTTCCTGTCCATTGTTTAGATATTGTTGTAAGCTTCTAGCATTGTGTTCAGGCTTCCATTTCTCTTTCCTTTTTGTCTGTGGTGTACTTCCTATGATTTCAAAGCTACTTCAACTTTTCCTCCTCCCAAAACATTTTCATCCAATGCAAAAACTGATGATTTATCTTATATGCGGAGAATAATTTTATTTTAGCATACAAGATGGTTGCACATTTTAATTCACAAAGCAGCATAATTTTATTTTAAAAATAATTGCATATACTTTCTTATGCATCTCTTATTTTGCCAACCGGTTAAAACCTAATCTCAGTTTTAAGGCAAGGTTTCTGAACCTTGATTTGTTTGAATTTGGAGCTGGTAATTCTCTGAGGGAGTTTTCCTGTACATTGTAGAATGTTTAGCAGCATTCCTGGCTTTCTCCCACCAGGTACCAGTGGCATATTCCAGTTGCAACAACCTAATATGTCACTGACTTTACCAAAAGTATACTGGGGAGGGGGAGAAATAGCTCCCTGATGAGACCCACTGGTTTAGTGGAGTGCCCTATTCCTTTCTGCAGGTTTGCGTTAAGTTCTGTGGCAGGTACTTAAGAACATAGGCTGAAGAGCTGTTCTTGGAATCATTTAACACCTGCACAGACTAATTTTTACACCTGCACAGAGGAGTCCCCACTTTCTGTAGCTGGGCTCCTTCTGCATCTACCTAGATCTGACAAAATGTTCTCAGAGACATTGTCTCCACTCTGTTCTTTGGCATAAGGGAACCTCTTATTGCTGTGTTACTTTGATCTGCAAGATGCTCTGTGAGGTGGCCTCATGCTTATCTGCTGTGCCATTCTAAGATGCCAGGCTGAGTGACAGGAACATGGGGTTCTTACTCCAGGATTTTCTCTGGGACTAGGAGCAATTCTGTCTGATTCCCAGTTCCATCTGGGAACACCTTGCTATAGGACACTGAGATCAGGATCCTACCAGCATTTGAGCTTTGTTTCTGCTATGAAATCTCCTCTACAGTACTAACCATCTTTATATAGTCTGAGGGCTTATAGTGTGTAAGTTATATATTTCATAAGGTATGTTCTCTGCTTTTCTGCTATATTACATCTTCCCTGGGGCAATGAATTCCACTAAGAGTGGGAGAAAATAAAAAGGAGAAAATAAAGAGACAAATGGGATTACATCAAACGAAGAAGCTTCTGCACTTTGTTGAGGAACACTCAACACTCAACAAAGTGAAGAGGAAACTGAAAAATGAAATATTTGCAAATTATGCAACTGATAAAGGATTAATATCCAGGATCTATAAAGAGCTCATAAACTCAACAAAACAGTTAAGAAATGAGTAAAGGACAATTTTCAAAGGATAAAATACAAATGGACAACAGATATATGAAAATGCTCAGGATCTCTAGCCATCAGAAAAATGCAAATAAATACCACAGTGAGGTATCACCTCACCCCAGTTAGAATGACTCTCCCATAGAAATCAACAAACCATAAATGCTGGTGAGAGTGTGTGTACCCTAATCCACTGTTGGTGGGACTATAAACTAGCACATAATGGAAGACAGTATGGAGATTAATAAGAGATCTGAAAATAGACATACTATATAACCCGGCCATTCCACTCCTGGGAATTTACCCAAGAGAAATGAAATCAGCATATGAAAGAGTTATTTGCATTCCCATTGTTATTGTATCTCAATTCACAATAGCTAAGATATGGAATCAACTCATCTGGATAAAGCAAATGTGGTAAGCTGTAAAAATGAATGAAATCCTGTCTTTTTCAACAAAATGGATGGAACTGGAAACCATTATACTTACTGAAATAAGCCTCCAAAAGACAAATATCATATGTTTTCTCTCATATATGGCAGTTAATATAGATACCAAAAAACTATATAGAAATAAAATGGTCATTTTGGGATATGATTTGGGATATGTCATCTTTAGCCCTTATTTATACTCCTGTGGAAGTATGGTCTTCCTACTTTGTACTTGTTGCATATTAGGCCTGTGAATATAGGGTGGATTAAAATTATGTCTTTGCAAAAACTAATGAAGAGAGGGAAAGAAGTAAGTAGCATGTGAGGAGTAGGGGAGTGAGGGAAGTGCAGTTGTTTTCTTGCAACCATGTCTATGGAATGCATAAAATCTGTTCTCTTTATATTAATTTAAAACTTTTATAAAGAAAACAGAAAAAAGATGAAGTTTGGTTAAAATCAAGTGTATTCAAAAATCATCACTTTTTTTTTCTGTTAACATTTCTATAGGAATTGTAGTATTTAGAAACCAAATACAATGTCAGGCCATGTATGTTTATTGTCTAGAAGGATGATTTAGACTGTGGGAAATGCAAAGAGTCACAGTAAGAAAAGACTTGAGACCATGATGGACTCCCAAGCCAGTGTGCTGTGGGTAGGACTCCTGAGATAGAGTTGGGAATCCTTCATGAAGTAGTATAATTTTATCTGTGTATTTTTCCTAAAGTAAAATATTCTGATATATATATATATATATATATAATACTATACAATTCAGAATCACTATTTTCTTTTATCCATTAAAGTACACTAATTATATTTTTAATTGACACATAGTTCTACATACTTAGTATAATATGATGTTTGCATTCATTTATACAGTGGGGAATAATCAAATCAGTTTAATGTGCATACCAACTACCCTAAACTTGTATCATTTCTTATCATAAGTACATTAAAATTCTCTGTTCTGGATTTTTGAGATATTATGGTTTTGCTTTGTTTTAATGAGCCAAGGATTCCTTAACTCTCCACTGCACATTTTATTGTTTGGTCACCGTTGGTCTGCTCCTTGCTATAAATTCCCTGAAATATATTTAGTTGATAAACTTCTTTTATAAAGCATTAGTGTAAGTGGTCCATGAGTTCATGTAGTTTACATTTCCATAAATTGTCTTGTGTTTGTTAGTTTTTCACTCAACTCTCTGTTTACGATATGATGGGTCCAAAGTGATATCTCTTTTGTGTGGGGAGCAACTGGGAGTAACTCGGACTAGACTAAGTTACTGGAATTAAGACTTATTCTATGCATCTGCTGTCCCACAATATGGCGCTGGGAGAGGAGAAAACAGCTTCTACGCAGCTGCCTCTTGCCAACTTGAGTGATGACCTCCAGGAGCTGATCCTGCTCCTGATTGGAGGAGAGCAGCGTACTCGGTGTGTGGGTAGCAGAGTTGGGATTGGCGGAAGAGGACTATAAAAGGAGGAGAGAGACAACATGCACCAGGAACATCTAAGGGGAACATCTATCTGAAGGAACACCTGTGCAGCCCCCGAGAGAGCCGGCCGGCAGTGTGCCGCTCCCCCACGGAAGTGGGGAAAGTGGCTAGGGGGAACCGCCCTTCCACGGAGGTGGAAGGGTCGGTAGCCAACCCGGGAAGAACCAGCAGCAAACCCGGGGAGGGCCGAGCAGACAAAAGAACAGCGCAGGGTCCTGTGTCGTTCCTCCACGAAGAGGGGGAGAGACACTTTTGTTTTTAAATTGTATTCCTCTGATTACTAATGAATTTGCCTACCCATTTGCTTTTTGTTAAGACTTTGAATTTTATTAGCTAGAAATTAATCCAAATTTCTTTTTTCTTGTATTTAAAATTTGGAAGCTTGTGTTTTTTTTTTCCCTATGACTGAGTTCTTTGTGCATGCTGCATAATAGTTTCCTTTTGGTTTATGACATGGAAAAATATATCTCTGTGACTTTTTTTTTTTGTTAACTTTATCCACAAGTATCCTTAATTTTGAAGTGATTAAAAGAGATTAAATCTATTAATTGGTGCTTTTGGAATTATGTTTCAGGAGTTCTTATCTAACTGTAGGGCACATTGTCTTCTGCCTTTATAGTTTTTCTTAATTTATTTCCTTAATATGAATGTATGTGGCTTCCGACTTGCATGTGCCAAGAGGTGTAGATTTTTATCATAATGAGTTTTTCTGTCATCATGGGCTGAACAGTTTGATTTTCAGTGACATATTTATTATATATTAACTTCTGAGATATTAATATCAATCATGGGAATTCTGGTCTATAGGTCAGTTGGTCACTTTTTGTATTCCTTTCAAACTTTTTAATACAGTAACCTTGTAGTTCTGAGTAGCTATTAGACAAAGTGTTCAACTCCTTTACTTGTCATGTTGCCGTATAGAATTATAATTAAAGATTTTTTGAAGAGGATTTATTTATTGGAAAGGCAGAGCAATAGAGACAGGGACAGAGAGAGGGAAAGGGAGAGAGAGAGATATTGATATTGAGATCGAGATCTTAAATACACTGGTTCACTATCCAAATGGCTTCAACAGCCAGGGCTGTGCCAGGCCACAGACAGGAGCCCAGAGCTCCATCTGGGTGTCTCACATAGGTGGCAAGGATGTATGTACTTGATCACTTCCCACTGCCTTCCTACACTTATTAGCAGGAGGCTGGTTCAAAACTGAAGCAGCAGGGACTTGAACCTGGTGCTCCAGTATGGTGCCAACTTCGCAAGTGGCAGTTTAACTGCATTGCAGTGTAAACCCCTTGTTTTTAAGCAAATAAATATAGATTATCTGTCAAACCACATACCAGTATTTCATAGGTAAGTCAATGAAAATAGTAGTATTAGGAAATGATATGTCTGTTGCATTATGGAACAGAGCTTAAAAACTGACTAGAAATGAGCATTAGAGTAGAAGAACTCTTAACTTTTGGGCTCCAGGGCTTAAAAGCCGTGTGATTAGAAAATATTAGCTTCTAGAAATGTTATAATTGAAAACCATAATAAATGAATTTAAAAGTTAATGAGTGTGTTGCATAGTTAGTAGAAGTAACTAAATTGAGAACTTTAGTTTATAGAAGAGTTCTATTAGTGAACTATATATAAATATGAAATTTTTTTGTAGAATTTGGAGGCACATGTTGATAAACATGGAAATCAAATAAGGCCAATATATATCTATTCAGAATTCTGGAAGGACAAATTTATATTGTCTATATAAATCAGTAATAATAATTATGTTCAATTTCTAGAGTAAAAACAAAGCAATAAATTTCTAAATATTTGCATAACAATAGCTGCAAACTGGAAGGAAGTGAATAGAATTATTTTAGAAGGATCTTGAGTTGGGATTAGGGTAAAGACACTAATTACTTTTAGACTTTGTTAAGTATTAAAACTTAAAGATAATCACTACAAAAGGAAATTTGGTTGTTTATATTTTAAAGTTTGAAAAGGAAAAAAACGGGATAGCAAAGCTTAAATTTAAGTCCTGAAATTTAGATAAAAAATGCATTTCTTGTTTTTTCAAGATTTATTTTATTTATTTGAAATGCAGAGTTATGGAGAGAGACAGAGAGAGAGAAGTATATATATATGTATATATATGTATGTATATGTGTGTGTGTATATATATATATATATATATATATAGAGAGAGAGAGAGAGAGAGAGAGGGAGAGAGAAAGAGGGAGAGAGATCTTCCATGCACTGATTCACACCCAAATGGCACAGTGGCTGAGGATTGGGCCAGGCCGAAGCTAAGAGCTAGGAGCTTCATCTGGGTCTCCTTCTTGGGCAACAGGGGACCAAGCACTTGGGCCATCTTCTGCTGCTTTTCCAGGCACATTAGCAGTGAGCTGGATCAGTAGAGTAGCTGGGACACTAATCAGTGCCCATATGGGATGCCAGCATTGCAGGTATTGGCTTAATCCAATACATCACAATGTGAGCCTCAAGGTACATATCTTAACCAGACAAATGGAGGTATCAAAAATCCACAATAGGGGCCCACATGTGGCATAGTGGAGTAACCCTACGTCTACAGCTATGGAATTCCATGTGAGTGCCGATTTGTTTCCCAGCTACTCCTCTTCTGATCCAGCTCTCTGTTATGGCCTGGGAAAGCAAAAGAGAGCCCAGATGCTTGGGTCCCTGAACACACATGGGAAACCCAGAGGAAGCTCCTGGCTTCTGGCTTTGGATAGGCCCAGCTGCTGCCATCTGGGGAGTGATCTAGCAGATGGAAGACCTTTTTCTCTGTCTCTCCCTCTCTCTGTCTATAACTCAACCTCTCAAATAAATAATTAAATTAAAAAATAACTACAGTAACATTCAACTCATTAATTGAAATAATGAGTCAAGAATGGGAAAACTGACTACAGTCACTGCTTCTATTTGTTATTTTCTTGACATTTCAACTTAGGCATTTGAGAAAGAAATAATATAAAATTCAAAATGATTAGAAAGGAATTATAAAACTATAATTACTTTTGTACATAATAAACCCAAAATTTTATACAGGCAAATAATTAGAAATAATTCAAGTTAATAAAGTTCTTAAAGGTAAGATTAATATCTAAATATAGTAAGAGCTTAAAAATCAATTAAAGATGCAACATTTGGCATTATGAAATATGTCGAACAAATGAAACAAAAGATGGGCAAACATTTATAGAAAATTTAAAATATTTATGAAAGATAGAGATAAAGATAGAGAAAGATGATTATTTGTATGTGTGCATTTAGGTACACAAAAATTCCCACATAACTATATAGCATCTTCATGATTAATGATATCCAAAACATTAAAGTTCTAATTCTAATCTAGAGATTAATATGATATGTGGATTAATCTAAATACTTACTCTATTCCTCATGAAATTTTCTGAACTAAAGCTGGAATATTATGGAAGATTAAATTCCGAGAACAGAGAAGACATTCGTGAAGAAGCACGTGGTGTGAGCTGCTCCGCCAGATGTCAATGTCCACACAGAACTATATTAAGACAGTGTTGAAGTGACATGGGGATAAACAGATAGACAAATGGAAGAAAAGAGAGTCGACTAAAAGATCTGCACACACATGAAAATGACATAGGGCCATGATAATTCTTCAGATCACTGGGAAAAATGAAATATTATAAATGGATGCTGGGGTTATTTACAATCCACTTGGAAGAAAAAGATTGTATCCCTATTGGAAAAGAAATTAAACTGGGTTAAAAGCAGATAATATTTTAGAGCCAAGTCAGTACATGTTTTCCTAGAGGACCATACAGAAAATATTTTTGGAACTATGGGCTCTGTCACAACAATGAACTATGTCATTTAATGTGAAAACAACATATAGGTTAAAAGAATGGATGTTAATGTTTATTGCAGATAAATTCACAATAGCTAAGACCTGGAACCAACCCAAATGCCCATCAACAGTAGACTGGATAAAGAAATTATGGGACATGTACTCTATAGAATACTATACAGCAGTCAAAAACAATGAAACCCAGTCATTTGCAACAAGATGGAGGAATTTGGAAAACATCATGCTGAGTGAATTAAGCCAATCCCAAAGGGACAAATATCATATGTTCTCCCTGATTGGCGACAACTAACTGAGCACCAAAGGGGAAACTTGTTGAAATGAAATGGACACTATGAGAAACAGTGACTTGATCAGCTCTTGTCCTGACGGTTGATGTACAATGTAATACTTTATCCATTTTAGTATTTTTTTTGTTCTAGTACCATTGGTTGAACTCTGTAATTAACACACAATTATTCTTAGGTGTTTAAATTTTAACTGAAAAGTGATCCCTGTTAGGAATTTGGAAAACATTATGCTGAGTGAAATAAGCCAATCCCAAAGGGACAAATACCACTTGTTTTCCTTGATAGGTGACAACTAACTGAGCACCAAAAAGGAAACCTGTTAAAATGAAATGAACACTATGAGAAATGGTGACTTGATCAGCCCTTACCCTGACTGTTGATGAGCAACTTGATATGTTATCCCTCTTAGTATTTTTTTTGTTAGTTCTACTTAATACTTTTGGTTGAATACTGTAATCAATACACAATTCTTCTTAAGTGCTGGAACTTAACTGAAAAGTGATCGCTGTTAAATATAAGAGTGGGAATAAGAGAGGGAAGAGATGTGCAATTCGGGACATGCTCAAGCTGACTTACCTCAAACGGTAGAGTTAGAAATATACCAGGGGATTCCAATTCAGTCCCATCGAGGTGGCATGTACCAATGCCATCTCACTAGTCCCAGTGATCAATTTCTGTTCACAATTGATCATAATGATAGGACTAAGAGCCAAAGGGATCACATAAACAAGACTAGTGTCTGCAAATACTAGCTGATAGAATCAAAAAGGGAGAGAATGATCCAACATGGGAAGTGAGATACACAGCAGACCCATAGAATGGCAGATGTGCTAAATAGCACTCTGGCCTCAGAATCAGCCCTTAAGGCATCCGGATCCGGCTGAAAAGCCCATGAGAGTTTTTCAGGCATGGAAAGCCAAGACACTCTGGGGGAAAAAAAAACACCTAAATGAAAGATCTCCGCGAGTGAGATCCCAGTGGAAAGAACAGGTCATCAAAGAAGGAGGTACCTTTCTCTGAAGGGAGGAGAGAACTTCCACTTTGACCATGGCCTTGTCTAAAAATTATCAGAGTCAGTGAACTCAGGGGGCTTCCATAGCCTTGGCAACTCATGACAAGAGCCTAGGGTGATTACTGATGCCATAAACAAGAGTGCCAATTTGTAAAGTCAACAACAGGAGTCACTGTGCACTTACTCCTCATGTAGGATCTCTGTCCTTAGTGTGCTGTACATTGAGATTTAATGCTATAGCTAGTACTCAAACAGTATTTTTCACTTTATGTTTCTGTGTAGGAGCAAACTGTTGAAATCTTTACTTAATGTATGCTAAACTGATCTTCTGTATATAAAGAGAAATGAAAATGAATCTTGATGTGAATGGAAGGGGAGAGGAAGTGGGAAAGGGGAGGGTTGCGGGTGGGAGGGACGTTATGGGGGGGAAGCCATTGTAATCCATAAGCTGTAGTTTGAAATTTATATTCATTAAATAAAAGTTTTAAAAAATTCTATCACTTCCTTAATATTAAAAAACTCCGATGTCCATAAAAAACAAAAGAATGGATGTGTCTCCGTTTTGATAGGCTGTGTTTACAAGCCTGCAAGCTTACTGACTCCTAGTATAGAAGGTCAAACAAGAGGATATGTTCAATCTCAAGATAAATATGTAAAGCAAGAAAAAAAAGTTGAAATCTTTACTTAATGTATGCTAAACTGATCTTCTGTATATAAAGAAATCGAAAATGAATCATGATTGAATGGAAGGGGAGAGGGAGTAGGAAAGGGGAGGGTTGCGGGTGGGAGGGACGTTATGGGGGGAAGCCATTGTAATCCATATTCTGTACTTTAGAAATTTATATTCATTAAATAAAAGTTAAAAAAATATTTCTGTGCACACACATAGACCTACAAAAAAAAGAAAAGAAAAAAAGTGAACAGTTGAGATAAAACATTCATAAATTTGCCCAAAAAAAGGAAAACTTTGTTTATTGAAAGACTACATGATTCACTTTTCATATGTTATGTATGTCCAGAAATTTATTTATTTCAGATTTTTCAAATTGCTTTTTATCATAGTCTCTAAAGATTGCTTGTACTTCTGTGATATCACATCTCCGTTTTCATCTCTACTTTTATTTCTTTGGCTCTTCTCTCTTTTTTCTTGAATAGTCTAGCTAAGGATTTGTCAATTTTTCAAGAACTACAATTTGTTTCATTGATTTTTATATTGATTTTTAAACCTCGATTTTATTTTTTTCTATTCTGATTGTTATTATTTCTTCTACTAATTTTGAATTTGGTTATCTGATTTTTCCCCATTTTTTGTATGTAGGTCCTTATTGCTATACATTTCCCTCTCAATATTACTTCTATCAATGGGTGAGTGAATAAGGAAAATAGTCTTTATTATTATTCAAACATATTATTTATGGTTGAATATGATTCATGGTTAAATTCATTATTTATGGTTGAATACTATTCAACCATAAAAAGATTGATAAGCTATCATTTGCAGCAAAATGGATGGAACTGGGTGGGGAGCACTATGTTAAGTAAATCAGAAACAGAAAGACAAGTATCACGTATTTTCTCTTGTATGAGGAAGTGTAAACATTCATGGATGTGGATGTAGAATAGTGATTAGTGGAGACTGGGAAGGATGGGAAGAGATTTGAAACACAGAAACAGAAGTAAGGATTGGTATTCAAAATATAAAAAGAAATCCTATTATTAAAAAGAAAAGTCAAACAAATAACCCTGTAGAAAAATGAACAGAAGATATGGACAGGTATTTTTCAGAAGGGGAAAAACAATGGACATTAATGCTATAAAGTGAAATTAACTTCATTATGGTAATATAATGTAAAATTACAGTTCACTTACTCTTGTTCTATTGATAAATATACAAAATCTGACCGCCTGTACTGATGACAAATATGTGAACCAGGGGAAACTCTTGAATGATGCTGGTGAGAATTTACTCAAGCCACAATCAGTTTGATACACAAATTAGTACTCTCTGCAAATTTGAATACATACATGTTGCATTACTCAGAAATTCTATTCCATTATGTATTATATATGATAAAGAAATTCCTATTTATGTGTCTAAAATATGTATAGTAATATTTGCATCAGCATCATAATAGCAACGCTTTGGCAATAACACCATGTCCTTAGGAAAATGCATGAGTAAATTACAGAATATGTATAGTGGAACTTCTACTCAGCAGTGGAGATGAACTACACCAGTGTGCACTGACACGAGTGGACTTTCAAAAGTAAAATTGAGTGATAAAAGCAAGACATGCAAGAATACATATATAGTCAATTTTTTAAATCTCAAAAACAGCTAAAAATATACAAAAAGTAAAAGCAAGACTTTGATTAAAAATTAAATCTAAGGTTAGTTGGTTCTGAAGGTGCAGAATGAGCAAAGACAAGGATAGTGAATGTTACTGATCATA
This sequence comes from Oryctolagus cuniculus, assembly GCF_964237555.1. Lineage (NCBI taxonomy): Eukaryota > Metazoa > Chordata > Mammalia > Lagomorpha > Leporidae > Oryctolagus > Oryctolagus cuniculus. The sequence continues at coordinate 21,172,278 of NC_091436.1, forward strand.
TTTGGTTTTCTTAATTGGTGGTGATTTGTGATTTATAAATTTATTTTCAAACATGCATATATCATATACATTCTTTTTTTTTAAAGATTTATTTGAAAAGCAGGGTTAAAGAGAGGCAGAGGCAGAGAGAGAGAGAGAAAGAGATCTTTCATCCACTGATTCATTCCCCAAATGGCCACAATGTCCAGAGCTGCACTGTTCCAACGCCAGGAGCCAGTAGCTTCCTCCAGGTCTCCCATGTGGGTGCAGGGGCCCAAGGACCTGGGCCATCTTCTGCTTTCCCAGGCCATAACAGAGAGCTGGTTTGCAAGTGAAGCAGCGGGACCGGAACTGGCACCCGTATAGGATGCCAATACTGCAGATGGTGGCCTCACCAGCTACACCACAGCATGGGCCCCTATACATTCCTTTTGCATATCAAATGCTCCATAATAAAACAAAATGCAAGGAAAATATTTTCTGTCTATTCAATTGACAAAATTGTCAACATTGCTATTTTTCCAGTATTCAAAAATAATTGCTTCCCTCTTTAAAATCACTTCCCATCTTCTGTCTTCCATCTTTCCTTTTTCTTCGTTGTGCCTTATTGATTCAAGTTGTATAGTTGCATATTGTATTAGTTTAATTTTTAAGCTGTGTTCTCCACTTGATGTTTAGGTCCGTGTGACCATTATTTCCCATTCAAATACCTTCATTCCATTTTCTGAATTTCTTGCCTTTGCACAATGATTTCAGAAGCAAAAGACTACATGCTGTTGCCTCCACTACTTTAAATTAGTTTTGGGCAATGGGAGTACCTGGTGTGCGCTAATGCGTGGGAGGAAAGAAAGACTGGGGTAGCTCTTCTCTCAGTTTCTCTTGTGTCTCAGGTAAGTTGCAGGCAACTCTTCTATGTCTCAAGTCTCACAGGTCTCTGTAACATTGTGTTTTCCCAACCTCCTCTGCATTAAGTGTTGTAGTAGCTTCTCATTGTTGCTGGTCTTGGGGTGCATCTACCTCCTTTGTTTATTTTCTAAACATTTCCTGATGTACCTATGTTGCCGTTTTTTAAAAACATTTAATAAAATGTACCATCCATGGTAAATATTTATTGATGCCAGAATCTTGTTACATACTTGATTTGTCTCATTCACTGCTGTTTCCTTAACATTTAGAGTAATACTTAACACAGTAGGAATAGTACAAAATAAAAAAGGAACAACTAGAAAACTCTCGGTCACTATATGCTGGATAGATTCATGGTATCATCAAATTTGCAGGAACTTTGAGGGGGCATGCAATCTGTCTTTTTTCTTGTACGGATGTGGAAATGGGAGCTTGAGAAGCCATATGTATCACGGAGGAAATCTAGGTCTGTGTCCTCTGCTCTGAGTTGCAATAGGTGGTTTTTGAGTATAACTCACCACAGAAAACTACTGATTTCATCCCTACAACAGCAACTGACTAGGCCAAGTCAAAGTCAGGAAATTGGCTCAAGAATGACTTAGTAAAAGCCCAAGAGATAGTGGGGCATAAGAACTTTGCCAAAACAAATGTTGATGACTGAGTAGCACATCTGACTGCGCTCTTTGTAGAGTTTAAATGCAGAATGCAGGGAAAGCCTTCCAGCTAGAAAGGAAGGCTGCTGGTATACCAGGCGCAGGAGTCGTGAGCTGGAACTGTAAGATAGTAGTGGTCATGAGAGGCTAGAAATATGTAGAGGCCGTTGAGTACATTTGCGTTCAAAGTAGAGATGCCATGACTACACAGAAATGTTTAGAGACATTCAGCAGGTGGAGATAGAGAAGGGAGCTGAGTTGCCACACTGGCAAGGGATTGTCTAGCTGTGGAGCGAAAGGTTAATGTTGGTAGTAAAGCCACGGTGGATCCTAAACCATCTTCCCAGTCCCAAGCTTCATTCTTCTGTGACATCCAGACTGTCTCACTGTATACGGTGTTAGCAAGGATTCCCTTTGCTCCTTTATTCCATTATATATTTTTCACTACAAATTCTCTTTCCATGAGGTGCTAGCAAATATAAAAAGTCAATGTAAAACAAAAGCCTGCTCACTTGCAGTCCGTTTGTCTTTCATCCATATCTCTGACAATGTTAATCAAATTTTAATCTTCTATGTGATTAGAGAATCTTCCTATTCCAACTTAAAATTTAAAAACATTCTTTGACAGTTTTACCCAATAATGACTGCTGTGCAGTTTTTCTTCTTTCCTTCACAATACAGGTATAAGTTTTGATGAACATTAACTACAACCAGACAGTGATCATAAGGATAAGATAAAGTTTCTTCAAAATGTCCATGGAAAACGTGCATAATGAAAAAACTACATGGGTGTGAAACTTTTTTGCAGCATGTAGACTTGTATTTTAATTCCATTTTCCATGAACTTTTTGTTTTTACAAATGCTAAATTATAAGGTAATAATTAGAAAAATGAAAATATCTGGGGATGGCAATGAGGGGGATGACCTAAAAGATAAGTAATTTCATTTTCCCTAAAGTTTCTTCCCTATTGGCTGGGATCCTAAGCAGAACTTCCCTGAGGACAGAATCTCAGGAGGGGAATCAACCTGACCGGAAAGAAGACAGAGCTCTATGAGAAAGGACAGCAGGAGTATGAGGAGAGCAGTCTGGCCCAGACACATGGGTTCCTCTGAACAGATTCATCAAGGGGTGTTTAGTATGAAAGAAATGTAGGGGGTGCCACTTATCTTGATTGTCCCAAAGCACTTGACAGAGTATTTTTCTGAAGATTCACAAAAAGTGAACTTAAATTGCCTTGAAAATTGGTCGATGAGTCCAAAATAAAAGCAAATTCATCCAGTCCTAGAAAAATACCTGAAAATGACAAAGCAATTGATGATTTGTTTTAGTCTTGTAACATTTTCAAAAGTTACCTGAAAGCAGATTTTTAAAAAAATATATGCAGTGACTTAAACTTACTGCAAGTTCAGTTTTGTGCCGTGAGTACAGTGGCCATATATTCTGAGGCCAAATGAGGGAGGAAATTATGTTGCTTGCAGGTGCAGGAAAATGCTGTTTGAAAGATGACTTACTGGAACTTCCTGTATGTTCTCTATTGAAGACAGGAATTCTATAACAAACTTTTAAATCCAGATAACTCTGGAAAATACAAGACACACATTGTCAAGGAATGAGAGATGCACTTCCCGCTAACAAGGAGCTTAGAATCTAGTAAGAGTTTAGACCTGCTTACACACACCGTAAACATTATGTAACAAGATCAGAGACCTAGAGATGATATAATGTATTAATATCAGTTCTGGCTTCTTTGATTCCTTTTTTCCTACACTACAATAATTTCTTCTTCTGAAACCCTGCGAAGTTTTAAAATATTGAGTGGTGTCATGTCGTTAACCTTAAACTTCTAGGGCCTTTCCTTGCACTTTAAAAATAAGGAATCTTGCTAATCATTGTTCTTTCTACCTGTTCTGCCCTATCACTTAAGGTCTGGCACATTATAGGAACTCAATTTCTGCTGAGAAAAAAAATTAAAGGAATGAGTGAATGATGGATGAATATGAACACAGTATAAAAATATTGCAGAATCTAGTATGTAAGTAGGAAACCTGAACTTTTTTCTTTCTTTAAACTGGAATACTTCTTGCTAACATTATTTGTAGGGAAATAGTGACAGTTCTTATCAATACAATGATTAATTTTGCTGGCATGCAGCATAGGATTTAAAAAATCATGTTGGGGTGGGCATTTAACCTAGTCATTAGCATGCTGGTTGAGATGCCTTCATTGCACATTAGAGTACCTGGCTTTGATATTCAGTTCAGGCTCCTGACTACCTTCTTGCTAAGGCATACCCTGTGAGACAGCAGCTAAAGGCTCAAGTGGTTGGTTACTGCTACTCATATGGGAGACCTAGAATGGATTTCTGGCTTCCAGCTTCAACTCAGGCCCAGTACTGTGGGCATCTGGGGAATGAACCAGAAGATGAGATTTCTTTCTGTATTTGTCTCTATCTTTCTCTCTGTCTCTGTCTCTCTCACTCTCTCTCTCTCCCACACTCAAATAGATTTTAAAAATTTAAAAATTATATTGTATTTATGGTATATTTAGTGCTTAGATTTTGTTCATCAAAACAAAGAACAGATTTATTTTCACTGCATTGTAACCTTCAGGGACAATCCATAAGATTATAAAAGTTGTGATCTGCACTTCAGGCAATGCCTGTATCTATGGACTCAGAACTTTCCCATATGAAATATATTAGTTTTAACAGTGTTAAAAAATAGGAACTTAACTTCATATATATATATATATATATATATATATATATTGTCTACAGTGTCTACTATTATACCTGAGACAGTTGGAAATACTTACTGAAATTCTAAAATAATTATGTTCTTATCATATGCTCTTATTTTGAAATAATTCTAGGTCACAAACTAATATTTTAATAATAATTAGCTTATCTAAAATGTAAAATCAGAATTATAAAAATGATTCCTATATTTCTTAAAATTTTTATTTTAACTTAAGATATATCATGTGCATTTATTGTTTAATCTTTTGAGCTGGAATTCTGATGTATTCTTTGGTCCAGGTCCACTTATGAGTTCTAATTTCTAATTTTTCCTTATTAAAGTAACCACAGCAAAGCAGTATGGCTTTATATAATTGTATTCTTGAATGAGAGTGAAAAATCAAAGATACTTCTAACAAAATATGAGTTCAGAATCCTTTTAGATTTATCTTCCTCCTGTTAACTTATTATATATCTTTTCTGTCCACAACTAAGTTGACAGTGAATTTTTAACTTAATCTCTTATTTTTTAATCTTTCAAAACTGTTCGATTCCTCTTAATGGAAACAATAATTCTACTTTGTTCATTAAATAGTAACAAGTTACACAACTAAATTTAACACAGTATAATCACCATAAATTTTAAAAATCTAATTATTACTAAGATTGCCTCTTAGTAAGTAAGTAACTCAACAGTTGGAACAAGATGTCAACATTGTGGAAGACAACATTAGCTGTGAACTTTTATCTTGCAACAGTAGTCTGTTACATAGCACTGAGGTGGGAGGACTGTGTGATCTAGAGCTGTAATTATACGGCTAAAAATAATATCAAATAAAGAACATAGTCTGGAAGAGTAAATACAATATATCCTGAAGTTCCTCCAGTATTTAGGCTATGAAGAGCTGGACCCTCTGGGTCACATGCTGATATTTAACCAATTGAGGGTAGGACTATGACTTTAAGGTAAAGGAGAGCAGCCATTATGTTTGTGAATCAATATCCTTTGTACATGATTCATTTAAGATAGAGGTCACTTTAAAAAGTGCTGACTACAGATGATTTTCTGGAACAAGTAGAAGTGTGAAACTCAAATATACTTGTGAAATTCCCAGTCATTTACACATTGATGCTAATGGTGTCAGTGAAAATAACTTTTGCATAGCATGTTTCAAAGGGTTTTTAGGAACATTATCTCATTTGAGCTTCACACCTTTGTGATCTCAGTACTGGAGGCATAACCATTACCCTAGTTTCAAATATGAAGGATCTGAGATCTCAGGAGATGCAGAATTTTCTACAGTTTTTAAAATATTAATATACAACTATAATTCAAGTCACATCTCTTCAATTTTTATTTATACAAGGTGAACAAATTTCATGTATTTCATGTATATGGATTTAGGAATATAGTGATACTTTCAACACTACCCTCCCTCCCATCCACGCTCCCACCATTCCTCCTCTTTCCTTTCTTATTCTTTGTACAATAAAGTGGCCTGAGCAGAAAGGCTCAACAGGAGATAAAGCAATACCATATAATTTTTTACCTTAATCCAATACTACGTATTTCCTATACTAAAATGCATTTATATTGTACAGATTTGTCTTCCCTACCAGAGCGAACAGCCAGAAATCAGAAATAATCTGCTGCTTGAGTAGCAGCCCTCTTCATCTAGTGTGTGTCTGGTGACATTAATTTGGGCTGAATTCTAAAAGATGATGCTGTACCTATTTTGTTGGAATGGGAATGCATTCTAAAAGCACACTGTATTATCTCTAGACAAAATTTGGCCTTTTTTAAGAACCAAAAAAAAGAAAAAAATAGAGATTTGAAGAAGGAGATTTCAAGAAAAACTGAGAATATGGTAATTTCATGTTGTGAAAATTTTCACACTTTTAATTCTTATGTTTAGTTGTTTTTTTAACTATATTTAATGAATATAATTTCCAAAGTACAGCTTATGGATTACAATGGCTTCCCCCCCATAACTTCCCTCATACCACCCGCTCTCTCTCCCATTCCATTCACATCAAGATTTATTTTCAATTATCTTTATATACAGAAGATCAATTTAGTACATATTAAGTAACGATTTTTGCACCTACACAGAAAAACAAAGTGAAAAATACTGTTTGAATACCAGCTATAGCATTAAATCACAATGTACAGCACATTAAGGACAGAGATCCTACATGAGGAGTAAGTACACAGTGACTCCTGTTGTTGACTTAACAAATTGACACACTTGTTTATGGCATCAGTAATCACCCTAGGCTCTTGTCATGAGTTGCCAAGGCTATGGAAGCCTTTTGAGTTCTTCGACTTTGATCTTATTAGGACAAGGTCATAGTCAAAGTGGAAGTTCTCTCCTCCCTTCAGAGAAAGGTACCTCCTTCTTCGATGGCCTGTTCTTTCCACTGGGATCTCACTCGTGGAGATGTTTCATTTAGGACCCCCCTTTTTTCCCAGAGTGTCTTGGCTTTCCATGCCTAAAATACTCTCATGGTCTACTCAGCCAGATCCTAATGACTTAAGGGCTGATTCTGAGGCCAGGGTGCTATTTAGGACATCTGCCATTCTATGAGTCTGCTGTGTATCTCACTTCCCATGTTGGATCATTCTCTCCCTTTTTGATTCTATCAGCTAGTATTTGCAGACACTAGTCTTGTTTATGTGATCCCTTTGACTCTTAGTCCTATCATTATGATCAATTTTGAATAGAAATTGATCACTGGGACTAGTGAGATGGCATTGGTACATGCCACCTTGATGGGATTGATTTGGAATCCTCTGGTATGTTTCTAACTCTACCATTTGGGGCAAGTCCAATTGAGCATGTCCCAAATTGTACATCTCTTCCTTCTCTTATTCCCACTCTTGTATTTAACAGGGATCACTTTTCAGTTAAAATTTAAACACCTAAGAATAATTGTGTATTAGTTACAGAATTAAACCAATAGTATTAAGTAGAACAAACAGAAAAAAAATACTAAAAGGGATAAAGTATTAAGTTGTTCATCAACAGTCAGGGCAAGGGCTGATCAAGTCACCATTTCTCATAGTGTCCATTTCATTTCAACAGGTTTTCTTTTTGGTGCTTGGTTAGTTGTCACCGATCAGGGAGAAATATGATTTTGTCCTTTGGGACTGGCTTAACTCAGCATGATGTTTTCCAGATTCTTCCATTTTGTTACAAATGACCTGATTTCATTGGTTTTGACTGCTGTATAGTATTCTATAGAGTACATGTCCCATAATTTCTTTATCCAGTCTACTGTTGATGGGCATTTAGGTTGATTCCAAGTCTTAGCTATTGTGAATTGAGCTATAATAAACATTAATGTGCAGACAGCTTTTTTGCTTGCCAATTTAATTTCCTTTGGATGAATTCCAAGGAGTGGGATGGCTAGGTTGTATGGTAGGGCTATATTCAGGTTTCTGAGGAATCTCCAGACTGACTTCCATAGTGGCTTAACCAGTTTGCATTCCCACCAACAGTGGATTAGTGTCCCTTTTTCCCCACATCCTCACCAGCATCTATTGTTGGTAGATTTCTGAATGTGAGCCATTCTAACCAGGGTGAGGTGAAACCTCATTGTGGTTTTGATTTGCATTTCGCTGATTGCTAGTGATCCTGAACATTTTTTCATGTGTCTGTTGACCATTTGGATTTCCTCTTTTGAAAAATGTCTATTGAGGTCCTTGGCCCATCTCTTAAGTGGGTTGTTTGTTTTGCTGTTGTGGAGTTTCTTGATCTCATTGTAGATTCTGGTTATCAACCCTTTATCTGTGGCAAAGTTTGCAAATATTTTTTCCCATTCTGTCAGTTGCCTCTTTACTTTCCTGACATTTCTTTTGCCATACAGAAAGATTGCAATTTGATGCAATCCCAATTGTTAATTTTGGCTTTTATTGCCTGTGCCTCCGGGGTCTTTTCCAAGATGTCTTTGCCAGTGCTGATATCTTGAAGGGTTTCTCCAATGTTCTCTAATAATTTGATGGTGTCAGGTCATAGATTTAGGTCTTTAATCCATGTTGAGTGGATTTTTGTGTAAGGTGTAAGGTATGGTTCTTGCTTCATGCTTCTGCACGTGGAAATCCAATTTTCTCAGCACCATTTATTGAATAGACTGTCCTTGCTCCAGGAATTGGTTTTGGATACTTGATCAAATATAGGTTGTCTGTAGATGTTTGGGTTGATTTCTGGTGTTTCTATTCTGTTCCATTGGTCTATCCATCTGTTGCTGTACCAGTACCATGCTGCTTTGATTACAACAGCCCTGAAGTATGTCCTGAAGTCTGGTATTGTGATGCCTACAGCTTTGTTTTTGTTGTACAAAATTGTTGTAGCTATTCGAGTTCTCTTGCATCTCCATATGAATTTCAGCATTATTTTTTTCTAGATCTGAGAAGAATGTCTTTGGTATTTTGATTGGTATTGCATTGAATGTATAAATTGCTTTTGGGAGAATGGACATTGTGATGATGTTGATTTTTCCAATCTATGAGCATGGAAGATTTTTCCATCTTTTGGTATCCTCTTCTATTTCTTTCTTTAAGATTTTGTAACTCTCATTGCAGATATCTTTAATATCCTTGGTTCAGTTGATTCCAAGGTATTTGATTGTTTTTGTAGCTATTGTGAATGAGATTGATCTTAGCAGTTCTTCCTCAGCCGTGGCATTGCCTGTGTATACAAAGGCTGTTGATTTTTGTGCATTGATTTTATATCCTGCTACTTTGCCAAACTCTTCTATGAGTTCCAATAGTCTCTTCGTAGAATTCTTTGGATCCCATAAATAAAGAATTATATTGTCTGCAGAGGGATAGTTTGACTTCTTCCTTCCAAAATTTTTTAACCCTTTAATTTCTTTTTCTTACCTGATGGCTCTGGCTAAAACTTCAAGAACGATATTGAGGGCCGGCGCCATGGCTCAATAGGCTAATCCTCCACCTAGCATCGCTGGCACATTGGGTTCTAGTCCTGGTTGGGGCGCCAGATTCTGTCCCCGTTGCCCCACTTCCAGGCCAGCTCTCTGCTGTGGCCTGGGAGTGCAGTGGAGGATGGCCCAAGTCCTTGGGCCCTGCACCCCATGGGAGACCAGGAGAAGCACCGGGCTCCTGCCTTTGGATCAGCGCAGCGGCGGCCATTGGAGGGTGAACCAACGGCAAAGGAAGACCTTTTTCTCTGGCTCTCTCTCTGTGTCCACTCTGCCTGTCAAAAAAAAAAAAAAAAAAAAAAAAAAAAGAACTATATTGAATAGCAGTGGTGAGATGGGCATCCCTGTCTGGTACCTGATCTTAGTTGAAATGCTTCCAACTTTTCCCCATTCAATAGGATGTTGGCCGTGGGTTTTTCATAAATTGCTTTGATTGTATTAAGGAATATTCCCTCTATACCCAATTTGCTTAGTGTTTTCATCATGAAAGGGTGTTGTATTTTATCCAATGCTTTCTCTGCATCTATTGAGAAAATCATATGATTTTTCTTCTGCAGTTTGTTAATGTGGTATATCACATTGATTGATTTGTGAACATTAAACCATCCCTGCATACCAGGGATAAATCCCACTTGGTCTGGGTGGATGATCTTTCTGATGTGTTGTTGTATTCTATTGGCCAGAATTTTATTGAGGATTTTTCCATCTATGTTCATCAGGGATATTGGTCTGTAATTTTCTTTCAATGTTGCATCTTTCTCTGGCTTAGGGATTAAGGTATGCTGGCTTCATAGAAAGAATTTGGGAGGGTTCCATCTTTTTCAATTGTTCTGAATAGTTTGAGAAGAAATGGAATCAGTTCTTCTTTAAATGTCTGGTAGAATTCAGTAGGAATCCATCTGGTCCTGGGCTTTTCTTTGTTGGGAGGGCCTTTATTACTGTTTCAATTTCTGTCTCAGTTATGGGTCTATTTATGTTTGCTATGTCTTAATGGTACAATTTATGTAGATTGCATGATTCTAGGAATCTATCCATTTCTGATAGATTTCCCTGTTTTCTGGCATACAAGTCCTTGTTTAATTTCTTATGATTCTTTTTATTTCTGTGGTGTCTGTTGTTACATTTCCTTTTTCATCTCTGATTTTATTGATTTGTGTCTTTTCTCTTCTTATTTTAGTTAGTTGAGCCAATGGTGTGTGAATTTTATTTATTTTTTCAAAAAACCAGTTCTTCACTTGGCTGATTTTTTGTAATGTTTTTTTGGATACAATCTTGTTGATTTCTTCTCTGCTTTTAATTATTTCTCTTCTCCTACTAGATTTGGGTCTGGTTTGCTGCAGATTTTCTAGATCCTTGAGATGCATTGAAAGCTCATCTATTTGGTGCCTTTCCAATTTCTTGATGTAGGCACCTATTGCTATAAACTTTCCTCTCAACACTGCTTTTGCCGTATCCCATAAGTTTTGATATGTTGTGTTGTTATCCTCATTTACTTCCAGAAAGTTTTTGATTTCTCTTTTGATTTCTTCTATGACCCAGTGTTGTTCAGTCTCCATGTGTTTGCACACACTCTAGGGATTCCTGAATTGCTAGTTTCCAGCTTCATTCCACTGTGGTCTGAGAAGCTGCATCGTATAATTCTAAATCTTTTAAATTTGCTGAGACTTGCTTTATGGACATGTTGATGGCTATGTTTCTGTGTTTCTGTGTGTAGCACATCTTTAAGCATTTTTTGTAGGGCTGGATGAGTGGCAACAAATTCTTTGAATTTCTGTTTGCTATGAAAGGTCTTTATTTCAACTTCATTCACAAACGAGAGCTTTGCAGGATATAATATTCTGTGTTGGCAGTTTTTTTCTCTTAGTACTTGGGCTATATCTTTCCATTCCCTTCTAGCCTGTAGATTTCTGATGAGAAGTCTGCTGTGAGTCTAATTGGAGCTCCTCTGAGAGTAATCTGACGTTTCTCTCTTGCACATTTTAGGATCTTTTCTTTATGTTTCACTGTGGTGAGTTTAATTACAACGTGCCATGTTGAGGACCTCTTTTGGTCATGTTTTTTAGGGATTCTATGAGCTTCCTGTACTAGGATGTCTCTGTCCTTCTCCAAACCCGGGAAATTTTCTGCTAGTATCTCACTAAAAAGGCTCTCTAATCCTTTCTCCCTCTCCATGCCTTCAGGAACTCCTAGAACCTGAATGTTGGGTTTTTTAATAGTATCCTGTAGATTCTTGACAATATTTTTTAAATTTCTAATTTCCTTTTCTTTTCTTTGGTTTGACTGTATACTTTCCTGTGCTCTTCCTTCTAAGTCCAACATTCTCTCTTCTACTTCACCCATTCTGTTTTTAAGGCTCTCTAATGTGTTTGTCATTTGATCAATTGAATTCTTCATTTCATTATGATTTCTCGTTGCTATCACAGTTTCATGTTCTACTAGTTGCTTCATTTCATTTTGATTCCTCCTTAAAATTTCGTTTTCACGAGAGAGATTTTCTATCCTGTCCAGTAAGGATTTCTGTAGTTCAAGGACTTGTTTTTGAGAATTTCTTAATCTTATCAATTTTTTGAGATCTGCTTCTTGCATTTCTTCTATCTCATCATCTTCATAATCTTGAATTGGGGTGTCTTGTTCATTTGGGGGCATCATAGTAACTTCCTTGTTTTTGTTTCCTTGGTTTCTGTGTTTGTTCCTTGGCGTTGTGGCAATATTCTTTGGTTTCTTCGCTGTAGTGGTTTTTCTCATTACACTATGACTCTAGATTAAGTTGACTGTCTGGTTTTGATGGATCCTTAGAGGCTGAGATGGGTGTTGCCAGAGAGCTCTGTTTGGTTCCTCAGGGTTAAGGGTGTGCCAAAGGTGACTCACCCATGTTATTCTCTCTCTTTCTCTCTCTCTTTTTTTTTTTTTTTTTTTTTTTGGACTCAGAAGGGAAGTAATTCCGCACAGCTGATCGGAATTGAGGGTAGTCGATGTATGAAATTTGGGCTCTGTTGATCTTCATCTGCTCTACCCAAGGACCACACAAAGGGTCTATGCAGCCCTCAGTGTGGTCTCAAATTTCTCTGCAATCTCCTACCAGGTTGCCAAGGTTACCAAGTTTGTGTACTCCATGAGTTCTCTTGCCCACCCTCAGATTTTCACAGTCTCGGTTCATTAGCTCCACACCTTCACTAGGTCCTAACCTCCTGTTATTTCTCTCCACCAAAGTCAGGTTTTTCTGCTTGGCTGATGGTGGGCACCACTTTATGTAAGTCCAAAATGGCGCCTGCTCTTTGTCTTTCTCAGCTTTGCAAGGTGAGTGTAGAGATATGCTCGTGTCCGTGCTGGTTCCCCTTATTTATTCATTTTTTTTCTCTCCTCCAGTCAGCCTAGTGAAATTTCCCCAGCGGGGCTTCAAGCCTCATTCCCTCTAGGCTCTTTCTGCCTTTCCCCGCCAATGTCTCGGGCTACCGAGGTTTTTGTCTCACCTCCCCTTCCAGTGCTGGTCACAGACTTCCATGTTAAGTTATTAAGTCTAATTTTTCTATTTTGATTCACTTTTCTCCTTGTTAACCTTTTAAAAAATTTTACTAATATGAAAAGAACAGATTTCATGTATTTTGAGTGTATAATTCTAAGACATTAATAGTACTTACCTCCCTCCCTTGATCCTCCTCCTTCCTTCCTTCCTTGTTTTTTCTTTTTTTTTTTTAATATTTATTTTATTTATTTGAAAGACAGACTTAGAGAGAGAGGTAGAGACAGAGAAAGAGGTCTTCTTTCTGCTGGTTCACTCTCCAGATGACCACAATGGCCGGAGCTGTGCTGATCCGAACCCAGGAGCCAGGAGCTTCTTCCGGGTCTCCCACGTGGGTACAAGGGCCCAAGGACTCAGGCCATCTTCCACCGCCCTCCCAGGCCACAGCAGAGAGCTGGATCAGAAGAGGAGCAGCCGGGACCAGGACCAGAACCAGCGCCCACATGGGATGCTGGCACCTTCAGGCCAGGGCTTTAACCCACTGTGCCACAGTGCTGGCCCCTCTTGGTTTTTTTTTTTTTTTTTTTTTTTTTTTTTTTTTTTTTTTTTTTTTTGCCAACATACAATTTCAGTCCATTCTATAATCACAGGCTAGGTGGACCACTAATCATAATGTTCAACAAATAGAAAGTAGAAAGACTATAATTCCACAGAATAAAGAAGGGCTAAAAACAACAATTAAATCACAAGATATACATTTCATTCCTTACATCATTTTCTATTCTGTATTAACTACCACATATCAGAGAAAATGTGTGATATTTGTCTTTTTGGGACTAGCTTATTTCTCTAAACATAATGGTTTCTAGTGCCATCCATTTTGTTGCAAAGTCAAGATTTCATTCTTTTTTATTGCTGAGTAGTATTCCATAATGTATATATGGTACATTTTCTTTATCTACTCATCTGTTGATGAACATCTGGGTTGATTCCATATCTTAGCTATTGTAAATTGAGCTGCAAAAAATATGGAGGTACAGACAACTCTTTTTTTTAAGATTTATTTATTTATTTGAAAGAGTCACACACAGAGAAGGAGAGACAGAGAGAGACAGAAGGTGGGGGGTCTTCCATCCACTGGTTCACTCCCCAGTTGGCCACAAAGGCCGGAGCTGCACTGATCTGATGCCAAGAGCCAGGAGCCTCTTCTGGGTCTCCCAAGTGGTTGCAGGGGCCCAAGGACTTGGGCCACCTTCCACTGCTTCACAGGTAATAGCAGAGAGCTGGATTGGAAATGGAGCAGCTAAGAAGTGAACCAGTACCCATAGTGGGTGTAGGTGATGCAGGCCCCAAGACAATTCTTTCATATTCTGATTTCATTTTGTTTGAGTAAATTCCTAGGACTGGGATGGCTGGGTCATTAGGTAGATCTATTTTCAGATTTCTTGGGAATCTCAATACTGTCTTCCATAATGGTTGTACTAGTTAACTTTATTACCTATTTTTATTAATTTCATGCTAATTTATGTGTCAAATGTTTTTTTTTTGCTTTATGTTAAATATTATTTTAGTTGATGTTTAAAATTTATTTTCAAATTTCATATGACCATGTAGTACTAGCACATTTTTAAGGGATGCAGCGGAACTTTTCAACACATATACATAGCTCAAAACATCAGTCTCTGACAACCAGCCTTTCTGTTTCCTCATCCTTTCTTTAGTTTGGAGTCTACCAGTCACTCTCTTGCAGTGCTTTATCCGGGACATTTATTATACATGATCAGAACACCAGAACCTGTTATGTTCACACTCTATTTTTTAGTATCTATTATCCAACCTCTCCTTATCCTGCTCCCCAACTCTTGCCAGCTTCTAGTAATCACTAATTTAAATGTGGAAAAATATATGTGTGTGTGTGTGTACATATATATGCACATATATACATTTCTTTTTGCTTTACAAATTGACTTTATTGTAGGAAATCTTACGACTTCATTTATACTATGATAAGTCTGATGATTTGCAATATGCTTCAGTTACAGTCACCATATTCACTTAAGCCTTAGAGTTCTAAAATTTTAGTATTTTCTAATTTTATAAATATTTATATTATAAATTGTAAGTAGTGATAGATGATTTTGGAAGTGTTATGGGTCTCAAATTCTGTTTTTCTCTCTGCCCATCTCTTTCTTTTCATTTCTCTTCTTGGAATCTAACTCTTTCCTCCTGTGAGAGTTTTTTTTTTTTTTTAATAGATCCATCTTTTCCTCCCCCCCCCCCCAAATTTTTACTTCCACATATGAGAGTGAACATGTAGGTTTATATTGCTTTGTCTGTGTTATTTCACTTAACATAATGATCTACAGTTCCGTCCATTGTCCTGCAACTGTCAGGGCTTCATTCTTTTTTTAATGGCAGAATAAAATTCCATTGTGTATATATACTTTATTTTCTTTGTCCACTTATCTGATGATAGACACTCAGGTTCATTTCAAATTTTGTTAATAGTGCTACAGTGATCATCGGAGTGCAAGTATCAGTTTTCAACACTGATTTGTTTTCATTAAGACATAAATCCAGAAAGGGGATAGCTGGGTCTTAGAGTAGGATGTATTTTTAGTGTCTTGAGGACTGTTCACACTATTCTCCATAATATAATGGCTATACTAATTTACGTTCCCACCAGCAGTATATAAGGATTCCTTTTTCATACATCCTTGCCAGAACATGTTATTTTTTGTGTTTTCCACAAAAGCCATTCTAACTGTAATGAGATGATATCTTGTTATAGTTTTGACTTGTGTTTCTCTGATAGCTAGTGACATTGACCATTTTTTCATGTTTTTCTTAGTTATTTGTATTTCTTCTGAGAAATGCCTGTTGAGATCCTAAGCCCATTTCTTATTTTTTTATTTTTATTTTTAAATTTTATTATTATTTTTATTATTTTTTTTTTAATTTTTGACAGGCAGAGTGGACAGTGAGAGAGAGAGACAGAGAGAAAGGTCTTCCTTTTGCCGTTGCTTCACCCTCTAATGGCCGCCGTGGCCAGCGCGCTACGGCTGGCACATTGTGCTGGTCCGAAGCCAGGAGCCAGGTGCTTCTCCTGGTCTCCCATGCGGGTGCAGGGCCCAAACACTTGGGCCATCCTCCACTGCACTCCCTGGCCACAGCAGAGAGCTGGCCTGGAAGAGGGGCAACTGGGACAGAATCCAGCGCCCGACCGGGACTAGAACCCGGTGTGCTGGCGCCGCAAGGTGAAGGCTTAGCCTATTGAGCCACGGCGCCGGCCCTAAGCCCCTTTCTTAACTGGATTGGTTGTTACTTTTTTGTTGTTGTTGTTCAGCTATTCTGAGTTGCTTATATTTTCTGTGTATTAATCCTTTGTTATATGAATAGTTTACAAATATTTTTTTCCCATTCTGTTGATTGTGTTTCTTCATTCTGTTCATTATTTCCTTTGCTGTACAGAAGTTTCTTAGCTTGATTTAATCTCATTTGCCTATTTTTGGTTTTGTTGCCTGTGGTTTTGAGGTCTTATCCATAAAGTTATGCCTGTGCTAATCTCTTGAGTTGTTTCCCCTATGTTTTCGTCTTCAATAAAGTACTGGGTGCCATAGCCAGGGAGCCATGAGGCTAGAGAAAGAAATAAAAGTCATAAGAATAGGAAAGAAGAAATTGCAAATGACATGATTCTATATAGAGAGAAATCAAAAGAGTCAACAAGATTATTGTAACTGCTGAACAAATTCAGTAAAGTTGCAGGATATAATATTGGTACAGAATGATTCGCATTTGTATACAAATAATAAACTCACTGAGAAAGAAATTATAATAGCAATCTCATTCATAATAGTTACCAAAAAATAAAATACATTGGAATAAATTTAACCTAATATGTGAAAGATCTCTACAATGAAAATTATGAAATTTTTGACAAAAAATTGAGTAGGATGCAAAAAATGGAAAGACCTCTCATGTTCATGGATTGTAATAATTAACATTGTTTAAATGTCTAATATTAACCCAAATGATTTACAGATTGAATTCAATCCAATGGAAATGTCACTGGAGTGAAGTCGTGGGTTCTTATCTTTATGCAAGAAAGAATTCAGGCATTGAGACAGAGAGAAAAGTAGCAAGGTTTCATTGGGGAGAGGGCATGCGTCAGAACAGAAGGGACAGAAAGAGTGCCCACTCAGACTGGAGGAAAGCAAGGCTACATGGTTAAATGGAGAGAATACATGTGACATGCCAGGTTGGTGGCTCATTGGAGAGCAGAGAGAGCTGAGTGCACAGTCTTTGTTCAGACTCTGAGTTTTTAAGGGAGTCTTCCTGCCATCTCTCTTTACCCTCCCCTTTCTCCTCCAGGGCAAAGGATTTGCTGTGTGTAATAAGAAAAATTCCTTCCCAAGTTTACCACTGATGTTATCAGACAGGGAGAGTCTTGCTGTTACTGAACCAGGTTACTTACCTTAGAGGAAGGATGTAAAGTTTTATTGTTCAGTGTTGTGAGGGCAGGTCACCCATTTGGTGCTGAGAGAGCTTTTCCATGGGGGAAGGGCCAGGACCATCTGGAAGTTTATCAGGTTCTGGGCAGGAATTTCAAGTGTAGATGCTGGGCTGCTTCCTAAGTGGGTTTCTGTAGATGCCAGTTTCCTCAGGCCCCTCTCATATACACATAGGCTGATTTCTAACTTCCTATCTAACAAAAATACTAAAGATGGGTGCCATTGTTGAGATGTAGGCAATAAAAGCTGCTGCCTGCATTGTCAGCATCCCATATGGGCACAGGTTCAAATCCCAGTTGATCCACTTCCAATCCAGTTCCCTGCTAATATGCCTGGGAAAGCAGTGGAAGCTGGCCCAAGAAGTCCTTGGGCTGCTGCATTCACATCGGAGATCTGGAAGAAGTTCCTGGCTTCAGATTGCCGCAGCTCTGGCCATTGTGGCCATTTGGCAAAGGAATCAGCAGATGGTAGACTCTCTCTCTCTCTCTCTCTCTCTCTGTCTCCTTCTCTTCTCTGTAAACTCTGCCTTTCAAATAAATAAATAAATCTAAGTATATTTTAAATCTGCAGAACTAGAAAGAAGAATCTTAAAATTAATAGGGCATCACAGAGACTCTGAATGGACAAAGCGATGTTGACCAATAAGAGCAAAACTGGAAGCATCATAATACCAGATTTTGATTCTTACTATGCAGTTATTGTGACCAAAACAGTATGGTGCTCACATAAATATAGATAGATGAATGGGATATAAGATAAGCCCCAGAAATAAATCCACATGTATAAGGCCAAATTATCTATGACAAAGAACAAAAACATATCCTGAAGAAGAAACAGTCTCTTCAGTAATGGTGCTAGGAAAACTAAGTATCCATATGCAAAAGATAAAAACAATACTGCCCTCTCCACCTCCCACTTTATACAAAGCTCAACACAAAATGGATCAAAGATCTAAAGTTAAGACCTCAAACTATTTTATTTTACAAATATTAAAAACAGTAGAGTTAGAAATGTGCCAGGGGATTCCAATTCAATCCCATCAAGGTGGCATGTACCAATGCCATCTCACTAGTTCAAGTGATCAGTTTCAGTTCATAATTGATCATAATGATAGGATTAAGTATCAAAGGGATCACATAAACACAGTTTGTCTCAATATAGATTGATATGTCTTATCAAATTTTTAAAATTAAAATAACTATGAATGTTTTCATTATAAAATTCATTCAGTGAAGAAATGCATTAACAAGAAAGTAAAGAATCATTCTTGTCTGTAGCAGTAGAGCAGGGATAGGCAAACTATGACCCACAATCCAAATACAGTCCATCCCATGAGCCAAAGCATTTTCTCAAAAAGGTTTTATTGAAACATAGCCAGCCCGTTTGTTTCCACATTGTATCCTGCTGCTTTTGAACTGCAGCAGCAGAGTTGAAGAGTTTGTTGTCACAAGAACTGAACAACCTGCAAAACTCAATATATTCCTATCTACTTCTTTACAGAAAAAAGGTTGCTGATTCCTGACTTAGGTGAAATAGATCTGCGTCTCTCTTTCTATCTCTTACCTCTTTATCAGCATCTTAACCTATCATTCTCTATGTCTGTGGTAATTATTGTCAGTGGTCTTTGGAGCTGTTTCCTTGACTGTTTGAGGGAATCAGTGTGCCAGGTAAAAATACTTAACTTTCTAGACTCTTTTCAATTCAGAATAATGTTGGTTTATAGTTCTGAATAATGAGGTTTCATCTTTATTGATTTATGTAAAATATTCAATGTTAATAGCTTAAACAACAACTTACCATGTCTGGGCAATTCTGTTGATCTGAGCACGTCTCAGTGGATAATGCCTGAGCACATTTGTGTTCAGCTGATGGGTTGACTGGTACTTGGCTGAGATTATTAGCTCTTCTTCATATGTCTTACATAACCCTATAGCTGGTTAGCTGGGCATGTTATCATGGCAAGGTCAGTAGTTCAAGAGAGAAAGCAGCAATGTATAAATTTGTTGTCAAGTCTTCACCGTGTCAAGTTTTGTACTGTCCTAGTGGTCAAATCAAGTTGCATGGCCAAACTCTCAGTCTTAACCAATTAGCATGCATCTGGGAGACATAGAATTTTGGGTCTATAATTTCAATTGATTAGCCAGATAGATATAAGCAAAATTTCATGGGAAACAAAGAAACTACTTATTCTGCCTGAAATAGAGGTGTGAAATCTGGTGGCTTGTTGTCATCTTGTGCCTCTGAGGTGACATATTTAAAAGCAAAGTCTTAATCTATACATTAATTATGGTGAAGCAGGTAGATAGAAAAATCCTGCCTTCTCGATGATATTTTTTAACCTCTTGAGCAGGTATGGAAAGTCTATTGAATGAGACAAATGTACCTACTTGATTCAGCTACATGTTGATAGCATTTCTTCTTACTGCATGCGTATCAAATTCATATTAAAAATGACTTCTATCATATGACCCTACTGAAAACTATTTTAATCTATCTCTTTTGCAGAATATTTAGGTACTTTCCAGATTGCTGCTTCTATGGGTTGGGTATGAGTCTGTGTGCCCCACAATGACTCATGTGTTAAGGGTTTGGTTTCCAAAGCCTGATGTTAATGATTAATGGATTCATGTTTTAGATTAATGGTGGAAACTCAATCCAGTTATAGTGGTTTAAGATGGATCCTTTAGGAAGTTTATATTGGATTAGGTTGTGAGGATGGAGACTCCAAAATTGAGTCATTATGGTTTCATAAAGAGAGATCACATAGACGTATGTGACAGGTATGCTTCCCATCCTTCTGCTTCCTGGCTTGCCATGTGATTCTTCCTCCAGAAGGTGCTCCTCCATTGCCATCCTCTGGCCTCACTGTATGGTTGAACCAGTAGGGTCTGTTTGATTTGAGACTATACGCCTCCAAAGTCATGAGTAAAAATAAACATCTTTCCATCATAAGTCACTTGTCTTAGTCAGGTACTTTGTTGTAGTAATGAGAAGCTAATATATCCACTGTAAGAAATAATGCTTCAGGGATCATTCTTACACAAATTGTTGCTCAGTTCTTCAAGTGTCTCTGTAGGATATACTCCTGTAATAGGAATTTTGGAAAAATGAACATATTTACTTTAAAAATTTGAATGTATGGCAAGATAATCCTGTAAAGGGAATTGGTACAACATGCCCTTTTTATCAACAGTTTATGAGCATGCTTATTTTCCTAAACTGTCACAATGGATTTTGACAATCTTTAAAGATTTTTTCAATGTTTTAGAAAAAAGTGTATCCCTAATTTGTTTAGATTGACAATTCTTTGATTTTTAGTAAAATTGGGCCCCTTTCTACAAACAAAATATTTATATTTCTCTTATGTTTTCTATTTATATACTTTTCCCATTTTTCTACTTGTTTCTTATAATTTTATACTATTATGCACTTGCTATGTAATTTTTTCCTTATGCATTGTATATTTATATTTCAATTGATTTGTCTTTTTATTTGTTAATGTATCTTTTCCATGAAGAAGTACATTTTGTTCAGAAAATCTGTTCCAGTTGTTTTGTTTCTAGATTTTGCTCATGCTTATAATCACTCTGTTAAAACCATGAAATGTTTTATAGTATTTTATTCCCATTTCATTTGTGACTTTTAAATATATAATCATGAATTGGATAACAATGGAGGTAAGTTGTGAAAATATATCTTTAAGTGATCTCATTGTCATGTAAACAACATAGAGTGTACTTAAACAAACCTATCTAGTATGGGTCAATCTCTTGTCCTAATCTCTTTCATTCAACAAAATTTATTGATTCTTGCTGGGTAGTGAGCAGTATTCTAGATTCTAGTACTACAGTAGTGAATAGAAGAGACAAAGGAACTATTCTCATAAGATTTACATTGTATTGGAGACATATAACAAAATTAGCAGTTTTCTTCAAAACAATAGCTAGTCCATATTAAAATTTTTATTACCTGATCCCTAATGTATTTTACAGTTGGGTTATTCCATTTTGGATCTATGATCTATACCTTGCCTTTAGTTATGTTTTTGAATTATTTTAATACAACAGTTTCCTTTGTTCCACCTCATCATTTTTTGTAACACTGAGTTGTGAAAAATACTTAGCAGTTTCCTGTAGAATATTCTAAGTGTTTCTTGTCAGATTACTTCTTCACAGTGTTAATTTAAATATTCAGTTATTTTCTGGGTTTCTTGTAAACTGTAAGGTTGGTAAAGACTTGCTGAGATTGAGCTTAAACATTTTTGACAAAAATACTTCATGAGTGCTGCTGGGTATTTTACATTTTATCCTATTTGGACCATAGTCCCACTCTGAGTGAGCTAAGAGGGCTTGTGCTGGTGACAGTAGCCTTGCTGGTTTGCTGCAGACTGTTTTCTCCTTGTGGCCTGCATTGTAACCTGCAGCTGATACCTTGGCAATGAATACCCAGGGTCCCACTGGCTTTAACATCTGTTGCTGGTCCTCGCTTGTGTCAGTTATTTCATTAGAACTGGCAAAAGAGTGATTACAAAAATTCCCATCATTTCTTAAGCATTTTTGATAGTATTCTTTGGGAAGATATATTTTCCTTCATCCATGCGAGTTATTTGATTATCCTGAGGTACATTTCTTAACATAATGACAAGATAAATTCTCAATTCTTCCTTCTAATTATGCATTTTCAGAGCTAGGAGTTGTAATAGCCACTTATAATGGTGACAAACTAATTTTTCATTTTACTTTGTCTCTCTTTTAACTCGTTTTAAAGATATTGCATGATGTTTTAATGCAACCAGGAAATGTATGAAGTTGCTACTTGTGTAACACACATACTTTCCTATAGTAATTGTTTTTAAAGAAATAAATGGAAGTATATACTAAATTACCAATAAAAAATACAGTCTAGTAAAAACATAAACCAAGATAATTTTAGATATTTATTTGTTTGTTTGTTTGAAAGGCAAAGTGACAGAGGGAGGGAGGGTCCTAGTCGGAAGGAAGAGCTAAGAGTAGCTCAGAGGGAAGTCCTGTGCGCACAAGTCTTTGGTTTGACATTCCACTCTGCTCAGCTGGTTTTGTTTGGCAGGAATACAACTGACTGTGCCTTTCTATCCTTCCACTTTTTGATCTCCAGGCTGTTTTTATTTTCAGGATTAGAAATGTTGTGTTGAATTTTTGTTCTGTGCTCTATCTCAGTTCATTATATATTTTTGTGTTGGAGTTGTATTTATTTCCTAGTTTCATTTGATATCGAGTTTTCTTACGTTATTTTTGGTGTTCTGGTGGTTTTAAAGATAGATCATTTGTGTCTGTTTTCCAGAAGTTCTTTGTACTTTTACTGTAATTCTGCTATTTCTCCTGTTCTTCTCCATCTGTGCTCTTATATCATCTTTCACTGATCTGTTTCTTTTAGTTTCCTCCAATGCAAGCATTTTCAGTCTTAAAAAATTCTGGAGTCAATCTTCTTAATGTAGTTTCAGTATTCTACATTTATTTTCTCATTTTAAAATATTCTTGTAGTTTCTTCAATGCCTCCTCTTTTTCTATATTATTTGAATAACAAGTTTATGTAACTTTATTCTTCTCCATCCCCTCATTTTAATTCTTGTACTCATTTGCTATTTCTCAGGGAATAATCCAGTTTCTTTCTTTAAAATATAAGTTGGACAACAATGCATATATTCAGCAACCTGTGAATAATAAAAAGAGAATTGAGTCCCTTTTCAGTCACAACTGGGTAATTTGATAAAACTCTGTGAAACATTTCCTTTTTTCCCCTGAATATTTAAAGATTTTTTGCTGTTGTTGTTTATTTGAAATGCAGAGACAGAGACAGAGGGAGAGCAAAAGCTCCCATCTACTGATTCATTCCTCAAATGCCTTCAACAACCCAAGATTGTCAAGGCCAAAGCCTGGAGCTAGGTACTCAATCCAGGCCTTCCATGTGCATGGTGGGGACCCAGCTACTTGAATTATCACTTACTGCCTCCCAAGGTGCACATTAGCAGGTAGCTGGAATAGGGATTAGAGCCAGGACATAAACCTAGGCACTCTGATAAGGATACAGGCATCCCAAAGAGCAGCTTTACTGCTGTGCCAAACACCCGCCCTTTCGAAACATTTCTTGACGTTTGGATAGTCACAGCATCCACTCTTGAAAAACGGTTTATTCTTTACTTCCAAGTGATGTAGACATCCATTACGGAGTCACCTTAAGGTTGAATGATTCTAACAAGCGAGAGGATCCTTGAAAGGAATGTTCCATGATTTACGGACCTTGTTTCCAAATGTGTATGTTTTCTTCAGTGTGGATAGGTAACCTGGGTGCTATTGGTAAGGAGCAGTGTAAATGACAGAAGGTCAATTTGTCAGTCTCCCATACTCTGTCCTCTTCTCCAGAATTTGCCCTTTTTGCGTCTGTTTTGATAAGAATGTGCTCTATCACAATCCTTTTCACATAAGGAAACTAAAGGCATGGAGACTTTAAGGTTAGATGTGAGAAGTGAACAACTCATAGGTATCCAACTTCATAGCCTGTACTCTGCACCACTGTGCTGTACATTTTCCTTACCAACGTTTACTGAAAACAGATAATACAAAGCCCTGAGGTGGCAGGGCATCACAACGTGATTTTAGGGAGACCACAGCCTTTAGAGATCTACAGATAACATAAGCCAAGTGCTAATTATCCCTTCAGTTTTATGAGCATCTCAATTTATGTACTTGCTAATAGCTCTCCTGGATCATTCTCTTGTGTGTTTATTTGTTCATGGACATCATAATAGTCAAAAGGCATCCAGCTGGAGAGAGTAGAACAGAGATGTGAACCATCCACAATAGAGTTGTCAACCTCTGGATAATTAAATTTGGATTAAATACTATCATGATTTCCTTCTTCTTTTTTAAATGAAATGTGCCCAAGATTTTCTAAGAATAATCCAAAACAGAGTAGTTTTTTTTTTTAAGTTATGTTGTAGGCTTGTTCATTCAGTCGCCTGCTCACGATGAGATAAAAACAAAGTCATTAAGTAATCAAACATTCTATTCAGTTCTTCTTTTTTGTCCTAACTGCAGTTGAGATTTTTCTGGGCTACAGGAAGAATCATGACCAGGAAAGCAAAGAAAACTTTCCTATAATTACTCAGGGAGGTCAGTTGCCAGAAATTTGCTGTCCATCCTTATGCAGGAAGGTGCTTTCTGTTCTCTGGTCTTCCATTTGACACCAACATGAGGCAGTTTCAGTTCTCTTTGTTGCTTTCAGTGATTGATTTTTGAAGTGGAGCAAGCATATTTTCACTGCATGAAGATCAGAGATTACCAAGACTTTTGACTGCTGAGACATAAGGTGTTTACCTCAAATTTTTTGCAGACACTAGGGAAACTTAAAAAAACTTTCCTTCAGAAATCTACCAACAACAGATGCTGGCGAGGATGTGGGGAAAAAGGGACACTAACCCACTGTTAGGGGGAATGCAAACTGGTTAAGCCACCATGGAAGTCAGTCTGGAGATTCCTCAGAAAGCTGAATATAACCCTACAATTCAACCCAGCCATCCCATTCCTTGGAATTTACCAAAGGAAATTAAATTGGCAAACAAACAAGCTGTCTGCACATTAATGTTTATTGCAGCTAAATTCACAACAGCTAAGACCTGAAACCAAACCAAATGCCTATCAACAGTAGACTGGATAAAGAAATTATGGGACATGTACTCTATAGAATACTATACAGCAGTCAAAAACAACGAAATCCGGTCATTTGCAACAAAATGGAGGAATCTGGAAAACATCATGCTGAGTGAATTAAGCCAGTCCCAAAAGAACAAATATCATATCTTCTTCCTGATCGGCAACAACTAACTGAGCACCAAAGGGGAAACTTGTTGAAATGAAATGGACACTATGAGAAACAGTGACTTGATCAGCTCTTGTCCTGACGGTTGATGTACAATGTAATACTTTATCCATTTTAGTATTTTCTCTTTGTTTTGTTCTAGTACCATTGGTTGAACTCTGTAATTAACACACAATTATTCTTAGGTGTTTAAATTTTAACTGAAAAGTGATCCCTGTTAAATATAAGAGTGGGAATAAGAGAGGGAGGAGATGTACAATTTGGGACATGCTCAATTGGACTTGCCCCAAATGGTGAAGTTAGAATCATGCCAGAGGATCCCAATACAATCCCATCAAGGTGGCATGTACCAATGCCATCTCACTAGTCCCAGTGATCAATTTCTATTCACAATTGATCACACTGATAGGTCTAAGAGTCAAAGGGATCACACAAACAAGTCTAGTGTCTGCTAATACTAGCTGATAGAATCAAAAAGGGAGAGAACAATCCATCATGGGAAGCAGGATACACAGTAAACTCATAGAATTGCAAATGTGCTAAATAGCACCCTGGCCTCAGAATCAGCCCTTAAGGCATGCGGATCCAGCTGAAAAGCCCATGAGAGTATTTTAGGCATGGAAAGCCAAGACACCCTGGGGAAAAAAAAAAAAAAGGAAGACCTAAATGAAAGGTCTCTGCGAGTGAGAGCCCAGTGGAAATAATGGGTCATCAAAGAAGGAGGTACCTTTCTCTGAAGGGAGGAGAGAACTTCCACTTTGACTATGACCCTGTCGGAATAAGATCGAAGTCGGCGAACTCAAAAGGCTTCCATAGCCTTGGCAACTCACGACTAGAGCCTAGGGAGATTACTGACGCCATAAACAAGAGTGTCAAATTGTTAAGTCAACAACAGGAGTCACTGTGTACTTACTCATGTGGGATCTGTCTTTAGTGTTTTGTCCAATGTGAATTAATGCTATAACTAGTACTGAAACAGTATTTTACACTTTGTGTTTCTGTGTGGGTGCAAACTGATGAAATCTTTCCTTAATATATACTGAATTGATCTTCTGTATATAAAGATAATTGAAAATGAATCTTGATGTGAATGGAATAGGAGAGGGAGCGGGAGATGGGAGGGGTTGAGTGGGAGGGAAATTATGGAAGGGGGGAAGCCATTGTAATCCATTAACTGTACTTTGAAAATTTATATTTACTAAATAAAAAAAGCAAAAAAATAGACAGATTGAGAGTGAGAGACAGAGAGAGAGGGAGAGAGAAACAAATCAGGATATGGGGAGGAAGAGACTGGATAAAAACATTTTGAATATAAACTCATATTTCTATTTTGATATGATACATTTCATTCTTTCTTAAAAATGGAATTATAACAATAATTTATTATAATAGAAGCTGAGATGTCAATAAGCTTTCTGAAACCATGGTGCAAGTCAATCTGTGGCCCATTTTCTTTAAAAATATTCTCAAGTGTTCCAAATAAAAGATGAAATGATCTCATGTTAAAAAAAAAAAAAAAAAACTTTCCCAGGTACTGATGCAAATGCAGCCCAATATGCATAGACTACTTGGTATGGCAAGTACTGAAACCTAACCCTTACCTTACATCTAGGCCTGACAAGGCTCATTGAACAAGTTCTCTGGACTATATTGTGTTATATTCAGCCTTTAAAATATTTTGGAACAGGGTTGTGGGCTAATGGGCTAAGCTGCCACCTACAATCCTGGCATCCCATATGGGTGTAGTTTGAGTCCTGACTGCTCTGCTTCTGATGGAGTTCCCTGTTAATGTGCCTGGGAAAAAGCAGTGGAGGGTGGCCCAGGCCCTTGGGCCCTTACATCCTTGTGGGAGACCAGGAGGATGCTCCTGGCTCCTGGCTTTGGCCTGGCTCAGCTCTGGTTGTTGTGGTCATTTGGAGAGTAAACCAATACATGGTGGGATCTGTCTCTCTTTGTCTCTTCATAACTCTGACTTTCATATAAATAATAAATAAAAACTTAAAAAATCTCTTAAATATTCTGTGGACTAATATATTTTGTAAAGCTAAGGCCAAATGATAATAGTTTATATATAAAAACAAGTAAATAGACACCTGTTTGACACCCTAAACTTTCTAAGTAGATCTCACAATTAAGTTTTCTTCTTCTAGTCATCACCAGATTTCTCAAGCACCCTCTGTTTGTTTGTTTAGCTCTTTCACTTATTATACAATCAACAAAATTTAAATATTAGTGTGATTGCACTTGTTATTAGACTTCTGAAAAGTGGTAGGTGCAGGATATCTTGGTCTGTCTTTAGCCAGGCTTCCTGATTTTGTTTGATCAGAGGCTGATTTTCTTCATTCTATTGAGATTTCTTTTAACTTCCTCACCTACTACACTATACCAAAAGGGCTAACACTGTCTAATGAAAATATGCTATACTGTTAGGCATTTAAAATCACTTTTAAATCACCTTCAATCTTCCTAAGAATCCTAACAAGTGTATATAATAATTCTGTTCCAGAAAAAAAGAGATTGAGGTTGATCTAGTAAGTCATGGAAAATCTGTAGGAGCCTAACTTGACTCAGCACTCTCTCAATCAAGATGATCTTGGAAGTTTCAGTTTATAAAAAAGACAAATCTTTATGCCCATGATAGCTTTCAGGGTTTGAAATATATATCCATAAAACTATCAGCAACAGTTTCATTTCACTGTTTCTCACATGGTTCATGATTAGCACTTACGAACTTTCCTTGCTTTGGTTTTGCTTTATGTCTCTTTTTGTAAAACATGACATGAGAGGAAGAGTCAGCATTTTTTAAAATTTTTTAAAGATTTATTTATTTATTTGAAAGGCAGAGTTACAGAGAGGCAGAGGCAGGGGGAGAGAAAGAGAGAGAGAGGTCCTCCATCCACTGGTTCACTCCCCAAATGGCTGCAATGGCCGGAGCTGTGCTGATTGAAGCCAGGAGCCAGGACCGTCTTCTGTGTCTCCCATGTGGGTACAGGGCCCAAGGACTTGGGCCATCTTCTGCTGCCTTCCTAGGGCATAGAAGGGAACTAGATCAGATGTGGAGCAGCCAGAACTCAAACCAGCACCCATATGGGATGCCAGTGGTAGCTTTACCCACTATACCACAGTGCTAGCCCTGAGTCAGCACTTAAAATCCAATAAGGACTACATTTTTAACATTTGTTACCAAATCCAGGTAATGCAGGTCCTTGTAGAGGAAAAGAGGCAAACTTTATATAAGAGAGGATTAAAACTTTCCCTAAAATCAAAGCAGAAGGGGATATTCATTAACTACATTAACAATAATAATTTTTAAAAAATTTAATTTATTAGATTTTAACTACATAAGAAATTAAACATGTAAAAAAAAAGAAATTCAAAAATATCCTAGGTAGTGGGAATATAGACAATGGCTATAAACAGCAATTGAATGGAAAAATGACAATTTCACCTATGTATAATAAATTTCCGTAGTGGCTGTCCTAATATACATTCCCACCAACAGTGTGTAAGTGTTCCCCTTTGTCCAATCCTCACCAGCATTTGTTACTCTGTTTTGTATTTTAACCATTTTGAGGGGGAGGAGGTGATATCTTGCTGTGTGTTTGATTTGCATTTCCCTGGTGATGTTGAACATTTTTTCAAGCATTTCTTGGCCATTTGTATTTCTTCTTTTGAGAGCTTTCTATTGAAGTCCTTTGCTCATTTCTCAATTAAATTGGTGTTTTATTGTAGTTGAGTTTTATGTTGCTAATATATTTGGGATATTGATCCTTCATGAGATAGGTGGTTTGCAAATGTTTTTTCCCATTCTTTCAGACATCTCTTCACTCTGTTGTTTCCTTTGCTGTGTGAAGGTTCCGAGTTTGATATAGTCAAACTAAGATATTTAGTTTTGCTTTTATTGCCTATACTTTGGAGCTCTTGTCCAAGAAGTTGTCCCTTACACCAGTGTCTTAGAGTGTTTCCCCTAGATTTTCTTCCAGCAACTTCATAGTCTCTGGTCTTAGATTTAGGTCTTTGATCCATCTTGAGTTGATTTTTGTATATGGTATATTTTTGTATATGGATCTAATTCCCTTCTACATATATAATCCAGTTTTGCCAGCACTGTTTGTTGAAGAGATTATTCTTACTCCACTGTATGGTCTGAGCACGTCTGTGAAGGAGGAAAGAGAAGAAGCAAAGTGTCGCTCCTAGGCTTCCTATCCGAGTCACGGCACCATTATCCCTCCTAAGCTTCATATCCGAGTCACGGCACCACTATGTCGCTCCCCCTCTTCGTGGAGGAACGACACAGGACCCTGCGCTGTTCTTTCGTCTGCTCGGCCCTCCCCGGGTTTGCTGCTGGTTCTTCCCGGGTTGGCTGCCGTCCCTCCACCTCCGTGGAGGGGCGGGCCCCCCTGCCACTTTCCCCACATCCGCGGGGGAGCGGCACACCGCCGGCCGGCTCTCTCGGGGGCTGCTCAGATGTTCCTCAGGTGTTCCCTCAGATGTTCCTGGTGCATGTTGTCTCTCTCCTCCTTTATAGTCCTCTTCCACCAATCCCAACTCTGCTACCCACACGCCGAGTATGCTGCTCTCCTCCAATCAGGAGCAGGATCAGCTCCTGCAGGTTATTGGTTGAACTGGAGGCAGCTGTGTAGAAGTTGTTTACTCCTCTCCCAGCGCCATATTGTGGGAGAGCAGATGCATAGAATAAGTCTTAATTCCAGTAACTTAGACTAGTCCGAGTTGCTCCCCACAGCAAAGTTGCTTCCCTGCTCCGAGACTGGTAGTTGCTCAGCCCAGACAGCTCTCCAGGCTGAGGTAAAAGCCAATGGGTGGCTATGGAATTCCCTCCCAGCTAAACTGCCATTGGCAGGTAACACGGCAGTTTCTTCTTAGCTTGAAATGGTAAGATGGCAGCTCACAGCAGAGTCTGTCTTATCTCCACTTGTGCCACAGTGTCTTCATTGTTTGTTTACTTTTTTTAACTTCACCAAAAATTTCCATTAGTCAGATGCCTGGAAATGTAGCCCTTCCTTTATTCTACCCCAGAGCAGCTTACATTAGTGTGGCTATGCCCTATTCAGCCATCTTGAATCTCCAATAATAAAATTTTGAATAATTAATAAATTGTAAATCCGTTTTTTCTCTTTCCCATGAAATGCATAGATCCTCTTTCCAGTTGGGGGAATACCTATGTAGGATAGTAAGCATCAATGCCTCCTCTTACCCTTATTCCCTTTCTATTTTTTGTGAAAAGTGCAATTATTTGCATTTAAGGGCATTCACTAGAGATAATATTTGCATCTGTGAACTAGCTTTTTATATCTGAGGTAAGTGATAAATGAACACAAAAGAAAGATGAAATTAACATTTGAAACAAGTGGAAAAAGGTGCCCAGGAGTTTCAAAAACATGAAAATATCGCCTCACCATAGCCTTGTGTCCTCAAGAGTCAAAGAAGGAGCATTTTTAGAGTCAAGTGCTATGTAGAGTTCAAGGGTCACCAGAACTGAGAAAAAGATCATTGGTTTGAATGATCAATAGGACAATAATTAATTGCTATTTTAGTGTTTTATGCAACGATATTCGAATTCAGTGAGTTAAGAACAGAAAATTAGGCTAATCCCAAGTGAACTGTTGTTATGTGTATTGTATTACAATATTGTCCTTATACACTTTTGTAATAAGTCAACCTAAGGTCTAATTCAAAACTGAGATTGAAATGATTTTAAATGAATTATAATAATGCATTTTCTGACTAAAGCAAATTTCACTCTAGAAGGTGAAAAAATGCATTATTAGCATATTTTGAGCAGAGGATTTATTATATAAGGTGTAGTCTCATTGAATATCACTGACCAAGTAGCTTTCTTGGGAAGGGGTTATACTGTTGGTTCAGATTCAAAGAGGTGATCTGAGAGAAGGCAATAGTAAATTATAAACCAAATGTAATTATTTTGTGTTTTTCTCTTTTTCTTCCTCTCCTACTACCTCCTTCCTAGAAAACAGAATGAATGTAACAGAATTAGATGTTCATAATTCTGCTTCATGCATTGCAAAAGAATTCTAGATCTAGGAGTTCTGTAGCTATAGATTGATGCTGTGGTATAAGATGGGCTACATTTCTGTAGCCACCTGTAAAAGTAAATGAAGGTGGTAGTCGGACCTCAATGGCATAAAGTATGTGTTTTCTACTTATAATGAGTAGAGTATACTTATAATGAGTAGAGTATACTTCTACTTATAATGAGGCATCAGCAACAAAGGAATGACTTTGTCTAAAATTGGAACTTTTAAAATAAAAAATAAAATAAAATAAAATTGGAACTTTTAATGTCTAGGGGAAATTATTCCCAATGATCAGGATAAATTGAATCTAAATCAGGAGTTTCAAGTTTCTGTGGTATGGCTTATGGGAGACAGGAGGGGAGGAGAGGGGAAAAGGAAAAGGAGGGAAGGGCATAGAAGGAGAGGAGAGGGGAGGAGGGAAAGGGGGAGAGGTTTCCCTACACAAGGGGATAGTAGTTTTCACCTTGTACAGTTTTTTCTAGAGCTTAAATAAGATACTATGAATAAAATGTTTACTTCAGGCCTTGTGCAAATTGAACACTTAGTAAATGCAGATGTTAAAATCTCATAGATTTGTGGAATTAGAGAGTGCTAAGTTAGAAAGGATTTTTAGAAACCATCTGGCCCGTTGATTCTCCTAAGACTCTTTGGAGTCTTAAGTCCTGTCCAAAGTCAGGTAACAAAGATAAAATAGGTGATTCCACATCTCAAACTAAATGCTTCTATTGTCACCTGTCATATTTTAGACTTCTTAGTTTAAAAATGGAAGAAATTATTTCTGCAAAAAGAAATAAAAGTTTGAAAAAATATCCTAATGCAACTTCCTGATTTTATAAATGAGGACACTGAGACATTGTAAAGTAAGTGATTTGCTTCATTGTATATCTGTGGGCACGCATGCTCCTCATTCGCATCTGGAAGCTTGAGGGGTGTTATACTGAGGTGTTGCATCACTTTCACAGGTGGCTTCTTGAAGCTACAACACTACAATCAAGAGTGGTTTCAGTGTGCTTTTCCCATTTTAGGCACCGGAATGTAAGTGAAGTTACAGATTGAGATCCCAATCAAGTTAATTATCTGTAACTATTTGTGAAGATAGTTCCTATACATTTTCATTATCATCAAAATAATAGAATGACTAAACCCATGCAGAATAAAATCTCTAAACTATTCTCGCAAGTTAATTTCAGCACAATTAAAAACAAGGAACTCCGAAGAATATAAAGCAGGCTTTGAGATGAGTTTCCGATTCTTGTTGGAAATTGTTAAAATCCTTAGTCATGTGTCATTAAGGGAATTGTCTCTGTTATTGTCCAGTCTAGATATCCCTTCATCATTCATGTTCTGCTGATATAGTACATATCCCAAACCAGACTAGAATGACGTTTTCACTTTCTCCAATCAAGCCTTTATTCATAATTATGGTGAAATTTTTAGTCTCTGCATCTGCAATTTCTCAAAGATTATACTGTAAGTCAAATGATTTCTAAGAAAGCTTCAATTCTGAAAAATGCCTGTTGCCAGTTAGAAAATCATAATGATTAATATGACATTAATAGGCAATGTTTATGGAGCACTGCAGTGCTTCAGCCAGGTTGCAGATTGACAGGAAGAGATTCACTCCCAACACACATACTGCAAGCTTAGATTAAGTTCCTGATTTAATTTGCCAGGGAGGCAAACCTAATCAAAAGGGAGGTGGCCACATGGGAGAGGATCAGGTGCAGCATATCTCAGCATAGTTTTTTGGCTGCCTCCAAAACCCAACAGGAGCTTACAGAGTTTGCAGTGTCCAGAGAGGTGGGCAAAAGGTCATTTTTGGCCTTTTAATATTCAGGATTTCCATCTTTTTCTGGAAGAACTTATATAACAACCTGATCACCTCGATCTCAACTTCAGCCAAGGAGTAAGAGGTGTCTGCAAATGTATGCCCCAGCAAGGAATTTCTGCTTCCAGGCTTCCAGGGTCCTGGGAAAACCTCTTTTCCCTAGAGTGTTAGTGATTGCTGGAGCCCCTACTCTATCACACAGTCATAAATCATCTCGTTGAATCCCTGCAAAGAGCTATTATTACAGGTTCACAATCAATAGCAGAACCCTAAGAGACATGTAAGTGTTTGAATTCAGAAATTTCAGATTTGGGGTAAGCTATATAAACCTATATTTATTTGGTGTCATCTCCAGTGGGCTCCAAGACACACAGCACACACAAAATAGAAAACTCACTTAATAAAAGGGACAACTGAGGAACTTTAAATTGCCTTAGCTCAGTCAGGAATTGACAACAAGTGAGTTGGTTTTAAATATATAGAGTCTTTTGGTTTTGAGGACACTGTGGACAGTCAGATGCACATTAGAGTCTGTTGACCTGTATTATTATCTTCATTTTGCAATGAAGAAACTGAGGCTTAGCGGCTTTAATAAACTTGCCCAGTTAAAAATCATAGGTGGTAAGTAGTAGGATTAGCATTCACACCAAGGTCTGTCTGAGTTCTGGATTTATTTCGGTAATCACCTGACTGTGGCTCTCTTTCAATCTGAGTGAGCTTTTATTGTCTTGACTTACTCTAGAAGGGCCTAGACTAGGAAGACAGAAGATCACCATGGGTACAAAATAAAAGAGGGTACCAAAAAAAGTTAGGAAGCAAGACAAATTATTTTAATGCAGTATATTAGCAATTAAAATTAATTCAAAAATACTTGATACACAAAAACTTAAATACATTTGAGATCAGTGTTAACTTTTTCATTTTTGCTTTTGTATCAATATGGCACCTTGTACACTGCTCTCTAATGGCTATCTGAGTACTGCTATGTCTTTGCTGTGCTCTGCCTGCAATCAGAGGGACTGTGAGATCCCTTTCATTTTGAGAAGAAGGGTGACTCTGCAGTGGAGTCCAAGGGAATTAGTTCTTCTCTGTATAGAACCCATGAACATCACAATGCTTTCTGATTATTGTATAGAGCATATCACAAATTGATAAGACCTACTTCATTTTCTTTCATTAAATCAATGTTTTGCTTTTGGAATTTAAGCAAAGTTCTTTGAACTATACAAGGACTTTACAAAAAAATAGAAAAAAATTTGATTTTAGAATTTAAGACCCATATCTGTAAATGTAAATCTACAATAACAGGATTTATATGGATTCATGTCCATATATCCTGATGATACTGGACCAACATCTAATTTGAGAAAAATAAAAGAGGTCAGTCAAAGACAGTGATGCAAATGCTTGCATTCCTCATCTTGTGGAACTATGCAAGGCCCACTAACCTGAGGACTGCTACAGAACCCCATGATATTCTGCATCTGAGGCCAGAGCACATTGCTGCAGATCCTCGAATAAGATAAGAACAAAGAACTCTCTGTGGCTAAAGCTAACTCCAGACAGTATCTTGAGAACCAGTCTGACAGCACTCTGCTCTCTATTTTCATCACTTTGAACTGATTCATTGACTCCTTAATCTACTACCTATACTTTATATTATTAATTATTGTAATTGATTGTTAATTTAGATTGTTTAACCTATTGACCTTTTTTAAAATTTTATTTCAGGTATAAATATTTCATGTATTTCATGTATATGGATTTAGGAACATAGTGATACTTCCCACTGTACCCTCCCTCCCACCGGTACTCATACCCTCCCACCTACCCGTACTCATACCCTTCCTCCTCTTTTCTGCTCATAATCCTGCTCATAATGATATACTTTCAGTTTACTTTGTACTTATAAGATTAACCCTTTACTAAGAGCTCAACAAATAGTAAAAAGAAAAAAATATATACTATTCCTCAGCAGTAGAGTCAAAGGCTATAAACAATCATCAAAGCTGAAAGTGTCAAGTCACTCCTATACATTATACTTCTGGTATTCTATTAGTTACCATAGATCAGGTAAAGCACAGTATTTGTCTTTTGAGGACTGGTGTATTACACTAAGTATAATGGTTTCCAATTGCATGCATTTTGTTGCAAAATATAGGATTTCATTGTTTTTTATGGCTGAGTAGTATTCCATAGTGTATATGTACCATAATTTCTTTATCTAGTCATCAGTTGATGGACATTTGGGTTGATTCCATATCTTCGCTATTGGTAATTGTGCTGCAATAAACATGGGGGTACAGATAAAACTTTCATATGCTAATTTCATTTATTTGGGTAAATTCGCAGGAGTAAAGATCTATTTTCAAATTTCTGGGGAATCTCCATAATGTTTTCCACAATGACTGTATTAGTTTACATTCCCACCAACAGTGGGTCAGGGTGGCTTTTCCCAACATCATCACTAGCAATTATTATTTGTTGATTTCTGTAAGAGAACCATTCTAACTGGGGTGAGGTGAAAACTTGTTGTGGTTTTGATTTGCATTTCCCTGATGGCTAGTGATCTTGAGCATATTTTCATGTGTCTCTTGGCCATTTGAATTTCCTCTTTTGAAAAATGCCTATTCAAGTTCTTTGCCCATTTCTTAACTGGATTGTTTGT
This sequence comes from Oryctolagus cuniculus, assembly GCF_964237555.1. Lineage (NCBI taxonomy): Eukaryota > Metazoa > Chordata > Mammalia > Lagomorpha > Leporidae > Oryctolagus > Oryctolagus cuniculus. Next base: position 21,207,876 of record NC_091436.1, read on the forward strand.
TTTGTTGTTGAGTTTCTTGAGCTCTTTATATGTTCTGGATATTAATCCATTATCAGTTGAATATTTTGCAAATATTTTCTCCTATTTCACTGTTTGCCTCTTCACTTTGCTGATTGTTTCTTTTACAGTACAGAAACTTCTCAATTTGATATAATCCAATTGTCTACTTTTGCTTTGACTTCCTGTGCTTCTGGGATCTTTTTCAAGAAGTTTTTGCCTATGTCAATGTCTTGCAGAGTTTCCCTAATGTTATCCTCAAGTAATTAGATGGTATCAGGTCATAGATTTAGATCTTGAAACATTTTGAGTTCTTTTTTGTTTGAGGTGTAAGGTAGGTATCTTGTTTCATACTTCTGCACATGGAGGTCCAATTTTCCCTGAACCAAACTCCTTTCTCCAGGGATTGATTTTATCTCCTTTATCAAAGAATAGTTGGTTTAGATGTATGGATTTATTGTTAGAGTTTCTATTCTGTTTCATTGGTCTATGTGTCTATTTTTGTGCCAGTCCTAAGCTGTTTTGATTATTAACTGCCATGTAGTATGTCATGAAATCTGGTATTGTGATTCCTCCAGTTTTGTTTTTGTTGTATAAAATTGCCTTAGCTATTCAAAGTCTCTTGTGTTTTCAAATGAATTTTAGCATCATTTTTTTCTAGATCTGAGAAGTTTTGTTGGTATTTTGATTGGGATCACATTGAATCTGTAAATTGCTTTTGGTAGTATGGACATTTTGATGATATTAATTCTTTCAATTCGTGAACGTGGATGATTTTTCCATTTTTGTGTCTTCTATTTCTTTTTTTAATGTATTGTAATTTTCATCATAGAGATCTCTCACTTCCTTGGTTAAATGTTTTCCAAGTTATTAAATTTTTTCTGTAGCTATTGTAGCTATTTCTTAGCCATGGCATTTTCTCTGCATATAAAGGCACTTTACCAAACTCTTTTAGGAGTTCTTAGTGGAGTCTTTTGGTTCCCCTATATATAGAATTGTGCCATCTTCAGCTAGAGATATTTTCACTTTCTCCTTTCCAGTTTGTATCCTTCTGATTTTTTTTCCCTAATGGCTCTGGCTACAACTTCCAGGACTATATCGAATATTGAATAGCAACAGTGAAAAGCGGGCATCCTTGTCTTGTTCTGGATCTTAGTGAAAATGCTTCCAATTTATCCTCATTCAGTAAAATGCTGGCTGTGGTTTTGTCATAAATTGCCCTGATTTTGTTGAGGAATGTTTCTTTTGTGCCTAATTTGCTTAAGGTTTTCATTATGAAAGGATATATTTTGTCAAGTGCTATTTTTATAAGACAAGTTGAGAATTAAATATGTTGTTATTTTGCTCAGATTATATGATAAATTTAGTTTGTTGGATTAACTTTGGTTTAAGAATTTGGAATTTGCTTTTCATAAGTCTATCCTTGCTTATGATTATCAGGTTAGACTGTCACCTTTGGATACATTGGCCTGTGACTCCTGTTGCTGATTTGAAACAATGTAAACCATGTCTACTGCTAAAACTAATTTAAAAATAAAACATATTTTGCAAATATGGTTAGGAAAGGTAAAATTAACCCTTTAGTATTGCTAACAGCTTCTCTGATATCATATATCAAATGATGTCCTCTAAAAGGAAGACATAAATAAATCACTGACAAAATTATAGCATTCCTAAAACAAAATATATCTCTCAGATGCTCACTAATTGCTATAGTCCCATTTTACCAGTATTAAAAGCTAATGGTCCTATAGGTTAACAGTTAATTATAGAAAATCTTAATATAAAATATCTTCTAAATTATCAGGCAAATTCCCAGATGGAACTAAATAGGTGATAAATAAGATTACAAATATTAATGGCAAGTATTGTGTTGCCATAGATAGGTCAGCCATGTTCTTTGCTATTCCAATTCCTAAAATCAGCTTAGACTATACTACCTTGTCTTGGGAAGACAATATTAATTTAATAGGCTGCTATTTGGGGTTACATAAATAATCCAGGTGTACCTTATTTTATTTTATCATCACAAATTGATCCCTCCAAAATCCTACTATGGTAATATCTTATGTAGATGATATTATTATGATGATTAATGATAAATTTGAATTCCATAAAGAGAAAGAGCCTCTCAAATGTACTTCAGATAAAAAGGATGGACAGTTAGCAACGATAATACTACAGAAGCAGATATGCATTATAAATTCCTAGGAGTATTAGGTCCTCAGAAGAAAGACAGACCTCTTTAATATAGTCATAGATAAAATCCAGTATCTAACCGAATCTTAAACAGGAAGCATACAGACTCATAGAGCTTTTGGGGGTACTGGAGATAACACAAACATATCCTATTATAGTATTAAGACCAGTGCATGAAAATCATTGCTATATGTTGATACTTCAGTGGATAAAATTGATGCTTAAAGAATTGACAGATATCAAAATCGATCCTACACTTCTGACATGGATGTGGTACATATAGGGCAGAGATCTATACTGCCAAGGACAACCATGACTAGTCACTGGGAAATCTACAAACCACGAGTCAACCTACTGACCACTGTGTTGGAGGGTGGTGCAGTCCATGACCATGATATTGGGAAATGCAGACCCTCCTGGTCTGAAATTCTTACCAATACCTGGTTTGCAAGCAGATCAGCTTCTGTGTCTTTTGGAAAGGCAATACAGACAGCCACTGCCCTATGCAAATCCAGGACCAAACAGTCCTGGAGGAAAGAGCAAATCTGCACAGCAGGCAGAGCTCATAGCCATGATTCAGGCAGTCACATCTTCACTAGAGAAAGGATTAAAAAATTTTGTAATCACAAATGCATAAACAGCCATTAATGGCATTGTGTGTTGCCACATAAATGGATATGTATGATTTAAAAATTAATGGTAAATATCTGGTCTCATGAATATGAGAGAGAACATTATGAAACTTCTGAAAAGATTAACATTTTTGCAACACATTTATTAGCACACCAAAGGGACTCACAGATACTCAACAAACCAGTATAAAATTAACAACCTCTAAAATATCTCAAATATTGCAAACTTTGACTTTAATCCTACAGATTAAACCTTATGTAACTGATAAAGATATTATCTGTATGAATATGACCAAAAGTCATCCAAACTCTTTACATATACTTGGTATGAGTTCTGCTACCAACTAGTAATAGAAGCCTCATATCAAAAATATGATGGATATGAGGAAGGGGAAGTACAGGAAGGAAATTATCACTCTTTTCCATATTTGCATTCAAATTCCAGATTGCCAAAAGATAAAATTCACATGTCAAAATGGCTGCCTAATAGATTATAATATAATCTGTTGCAATCGGCACTGTGGTATAGAAGATTAAGCCTCTGCTTGCAGTGCCAGCATCCCATTTGGGCACTGTTTTGGGTCCCAACTGCTCCATTTTTAATCCAGCTTCTTGCTAATGGGCCCGAGAAAGCAGTGTATGGTGGCCCAAGTCCTCATGCCCCTGCACCCAGATGGGACACCCAGAAGAGGCTCCTGGTTATCTGGGGAGTGAACCAGCGGATGGAAGATCTATCTTTCTCTCAGATTCTCTTTCTTTCTCTTTGTCTCTCACTCTGTAACTCTGATTTTCAAATAAATAAATTCTTTAAAAATATGTATTATATATAAATAAATATATATAATATATTATAATCCTTAAAAATATATATAACTATAAAACCTATGATAGTAAAAGTATCACATATTAAGGTTATCTGACTGGCATTCCAAATTTTCCATTCTTTGGAAACTTCTTCAGGGGATCACACTGTGGAAAATAGATCATTCTAAAGCTGTACATTATCTTGCATCTTCAGTATTCCATGCTACAGATGAAATAAAATTCCCCATCAGAATAAAACTGGAAATAAAAATTACATCCTGTTATCAACCTTGATTCCCATTTTATTCAAGCAATTATGAATACAGAAAAAACACCACTTGCCTCCTATGTAGATCAGATATGTTACAGAAATATATATGCTTCATGGGCTTCCAGAGTAATAGCGTAGAAAAAATGACCTAAACATACAACATATCACAAAGTGACACTGAACATATATCATGTTAAACCTCACTTCAGTTTGCCTTGGGTTAAATATTACTAACCATACTCTCTTTTACGGCCCCCTTAGGATAATTTAAACACCCTTACATTTTTACTGATACACTGGCAACTGCTAAATGGATATTCTCCAACCTTACCTTTTTTGATGGGAGAGAAAAAATTAAACACCCTTTGAATCATATTTGCTATTTTATCACAATAATTCCCATACAAATATTTCTTTGGTTGCAAATAAAACATGTATATTCCAATATACAAATATGATGCCTTGGAGAATCCAGCATATCATAAAACAGTCTGGTTACAAGATGTAAAAAGATAAATTATTATCAAACAAATTACCATAAATGGTAATTTATGGTAAATATCGAGAACCTTCATTTATGGAGTATGCCTTACTTACCACCTGGAAAACTCACTACACACCGCTCATTCTCCATGATGCACAAACCTTTGCTTGATAGTACAGTATGACTCAGTGCTGAAATTCAGGAATCCATGTTGGGAATGGACTGCACTAGAGCAGTTTTCTTAGATAAAACCCAAAGTGAAAGATGGAGATAATTAATCTTTTATGAGTAAGAGCCCATATTTAGAATTTTTTAAAAAAAGATGAATTCCATCAGATATCAGTGGGTTAGTTTTAGAAAAGAAATCACAAAGAAAACCTATATTAATGTACCCATCCTCAAGGACTTACACACTCATTATTAAAAACATATAAACCTGTATTTTAGACATTTGTCCATTTGAAAACATACGTTAATTGTTAGTATGAAGATATGGTTAAAAATAGTATTATTGAATTTAAAAGGTGCAAATTGCTTGGATATTTTACCAATAAATTTTAATTAGACAAATTACACCAATTATGCCCAGGCTTAAATAATTGTTTTTTAACTCTAATACCGTCTACAGATGATAAATAGACTAAAACCACTTGGCCCATACAGCATCATATCTATAAACACATTACTAGGATGAACTCACCCTTATCTATATTTATAGCTAAAGACATATGCTTTGACAGATGTTTCATAAAGAGAAATAATCCAGTCCTCTGTATTATTGGCAGAATATGCTGGAATAGCACTCTTTGCCTGAGGATTTAATCTCAATGGAATCATGGAATCACAAGACTCCACTACAGTTCTCAAACCTAATATTATTGAAATAATACTAATAAACACATTTAGAGTATTTATAAACCCACCCCTAGAAAAGTTCACATTTTCTGAACAACAATTTAAGGCATCCTACGTTGAACCACAGTGCTCTACACCCACTGGCATGTCACATACCCTTAACATTACCAGATTTACCCCCTCTGAACAGACACACTTTAAGCCAACCCTTACACCTGTATTTAGCTGTAAGCCTAATAAGCATGTGATTATTTCAGGAAGAAACACAACAAGTAAAGCAGGACCTATTTAGCTTTAAAGGCAAAGTTAACTCTTGTATGCATCTGACTGCCAATGTTTCCAAATAAGTGTTCTCTGCATTATAACAAATGAACTCTCTTGTTAGAAATGCTAAAGATTATGAAAGATACCAAAAAGAATTTGTCTAGACCATAAAGTGTGTGGACTATGATACAGCACCTGGTTAACAGTGCTTAAAGGTAAGTGTGCTAGAATTAAAAATTATTGCAACAAAATTGTTCATATATTAGAACTGCAGTTATTCAGGGTAAACACTGTGCCAGCAGATGGAATACCAGTATCACACAGATGGATGCAACCAGACTTTAAAGATGTAATGAAGCAAGAAGATGTGAATTTAGTGTTTTAGAGCTAAAAGGAGGTCAGTCTCTTCTAGGATACAATACCTGTGTCATGGCATGCACAGATAAAAATACAGGTAGTTATCATAGCCTTAGAAAGACCTATTTATATTGATGGTTATATATTCAGAAAGGAAATGCTGTTTCAATGGTCTAACACTATCACTGATATGGAACCCCATATTGACTGTCCTCTTGTCCAGCTTACTAAAGTTTCCTACTTATTCCTTGATTTAGGAAACTTTGCTTGGATTTTATATTCATCTATCCAGGAAATCTGGTTTATATTAACTATACTGCTCAAGAAAATTATATCACTGTAGGCTCTATATGTGTCAGACTTACCAATTAATTATTGTTACCTTTGCAAATACAACTAAATGAGGCACCTATATAGAAAATGTGGTTTTCAGAGATTTTTCTACTACATAGCATACTTCCATACCCATGATTTACTGGGTAAAAACAGATATATAAAATGATTAGGAATAATCTAGAAGTTCTCTCCAGCGCTCATGAAGTAATTCACTAAGAATTTAATACATTGTAATAACAAAGTACATGAAGCAACAGCAATACTACATACAAAGGCTATTGAATTCAGGGAAGAAGTTGAAGTTCTACAACAAGAATGCATCTTCTGGCAATTATTGAAAAGTCTATTATAAAAACTACCCTTTGTGTTGGAAATTGGTCACAGTGGAACATCACCTATCACATGGTTAAAAATGGGATAGAAATCTGCCACATTTGGTCATCTCTTGAAGATTTTGTCAGGTCTGTATTAATGATATTTATTGGCTGCTATTTCCTTAAAATCTGCCTTGTAAGTTTTGTCCTGTAAAATTTGTAAACAAATAACCTAAAGATAGGTGTTGGTGATTGCTAAAAACATGCCTTCTATTCTTATAAGACAAGTTATGAATTAAATGTGGTGGTCTTTTTCCTCCAGTAATTTGATAAAATATGTCTATTGGACTGAGAATTTTCCATTTTCCTGGCATAAGTTTCCCCTGTATTTATGAATACCAGAAGGCACAATCATCTCTGGATATCCAGGATCCCTCAGTGCTGTCACACCTGTTGCTGATTTGGTTGGAAGGATCAATAAAGCATGACAGTGTAGAAGGACACAAATGTGAGTTGAATAATCAATTAAGGTCTCTCTGCTGCTTCCAACCCCAGCAATTACCAGGGTCAAACATCTTTCTCGCTAGAGAAAAATGACCTTATTTTTGAACTTTTTCATTACAACCTCAGTTACACTAAAAAAATGATGGAAGGTCATTTTTTTCACAGACATTTTCAACAGAGTTAAGAGATTGAAATAGGAAAGTTTATGCTTGTATCAGAATCCACTCCAAAGAAGAGAGTTTAATGAAGGGATTGCTTACTGGGTGGGGGAACAAAAAGGATGTGAGACACTCAGAGAAGAGCAACAGTAGAAAGCCAGTGCTAGGACTCTGGCAACAGTAAGATCTTATGGGATCAGAGAGCTTGAGAAGCACCACTCCATAGCAAGCATGGAGAGAAGAAACTTTTTCTCAATTTGTCACTCCCCCACTTCATCCAGTATCTTGCCAGTGCATCCTGCTAGTTTCCATGGGGAATGGCTGGAACAGAGCCTGACTTAAGTATTGGAAAGGGATCGGTCTCCTGGGGCTGAGAGAGAGACATCAAAAGATGAGGAAAGGATCTGGGCCAGTGCAAAACTGAAAAAAAAAAAGCATACAATGAGTTATGTACGTTGGTTTTCACAAGCTCAGGCACCATCAAATCACTCTGCTTAGCAATGCAACTAAAGTTTGATGAAAGCAGGAATACAAATGTTGTTACTGCAGTTAATGTTTTCATTATCACTTAAATAATTTTGTCCAAAATTGTTATTGATCATGCAGTATTATTATCATTATGAAAAAGAGAATGGTTTCCTTTTATATAAGAAGAACATTTAATTATATAGGAAGGAGAGACATTTATATTAATGTGTTTCCTGGCAATATGAATTATATTTCTTTATTCTCTCATCCAAGACAATGAAAAACTAGGAAAGAAGGCATTGAAGATTTTAAACACTAAATAATACTTAGATTCAGCATCCAATGACAACAGCAAGATTCAATGTGGATTTAAACAAAATAGCTATTTTTGTACATAATTCTAAATGCATGGTTAAGGAGTGATGGATATTGATTTTGTATGATTCATAGCTGCTGATGTAGACACTTTCTCTAAAAATAAGAGAAACATGTCCTGGGATTTGTTTTCCATGCAAATAAAACAGGACAGAAATCTGTCTTACAGGGTCATTTTCCATTAAAATAACTGCATTGGATTATTGCTTACTCTAGGTTTCAATAAGAAAGGAGGTTGGGGAGAATGGTAACAAGATAGCCTTGTCTTATTTATGTCTAACGAGGATCATAAAGACATTCTACTACAGCAGCAAAACTCTTATTCTGGCCCCTTTCACACCTTCATGTTTTCATGCCAAAATTTAAGATCAGATTTGTTGGAACACTCAGTGTCTTAGCTTTTGTCCAGCTCAGTTCTTCATGGGTTATGTGTATCTTAATGAAATCTAAATCTTTCAAGTTTCCCTTTTGGTAGATTGGGCAAAATACTACAATTTAGGAAACATTGTATTAGTCTCCTTTTCATTTTAATTAAAATATTTGAGAAGATCTTCTTTGGGAAAGAAAAGATTTATTTCAGTGAGAAGTGTAGAGATTACAGGATCAGAGGCCCCCTAATCCAGCGTTGGATGGAAAGTGGTCACAGTCAGTGAGAAAGCACTTGTCGCTCCCCCATTCGCGGAGGAACGACACTAGACCCTGTGCTCTTCTTTTTGCCCGGCTCTTCCCGGGTTAGCTGCCAGTCCATCACTCGAGGAGGAACGACGCCGTCCTGGGTTAGCTGCCACCACCACCACCACCACCACCACCACCACCACCACCACCCCCCCCCCCCCCCCCCGCGGAGGGGCGGCACCCCCCGCAGCTTTCCCCGCTTCTGCGGAGGAGTGGCACACCTCTGGCCGGCTCTCTCAGGGGCTGCTCAGATGTTCCTCAGATGTTCCTGGTGCATGTTGTCTCTCTCCTCCTTTATAGTCCTCTTCCACCAATCCCAACTCTGCTACCCACACGCTGAGTACACTGCTCTCCTCCAATCAGGAGCAGGATCAGCTCCTGCAGCTTATCAGTCAAACTGATGAGGCAGCTGCGTAGAGGTTGTTTGGTCTCTCTCTCAGTGCCATATTGTGGGAGATCAGATGCATAGAATTAGTCCTAGTTCCAGTAATTTAGTCTAGTCTCAGCTGCTCCCCACAGCACTTACCATATTGTGGGAAGGAATCAGAGAGAATCTAGGCCAACCTCACTGAAATAATCAAACCTCTTGAGGGAACCACTGTCGAAGGCACGCCTCAATGACCCAGAGACCACCCATTGGCCCCACCTCTCAGAGGCCATTTTTAGATCAAATCTCCAATTTTCATCAATCAACTATTAAGATTAAGACATCAGAGTTTAAGAGATTAAGACATCATAGCTACATGAGTTTTGGGGAGAGTAATCCTGCTATATCAATAAAATACTATTACAATTTTACCCTGTAATAATATTAGATAAAGAGTTATTAGATAAGGCTTCCTACCTTATTGGTAGGGTTTTGTTTCATGATAATAGCACTGTTTCCTCCTCTATGTGGCTGGCTAGCCATACTTTAAACACTCAGGTTTTTTTCTGCCTCAGCTTTTCACTTCCCACTTTAATGGATATTTGCTTTTTTAATTTTTTCTTTTGGAAACTCACAATATAAGATATACTGAAATAAGTTTTCAGGATAAATTAGATGTAGAAAAATGCATATACATTAAATTGTGTGTGTCCAGTTTATTTTTTTATTTTTTATTCGTTATAAACAATGTAACATTGTTCTACATGCTGGGAATTTAATAAGCAAGTTTTGCCTCCTTATTTTCAGAAATGTCAAACTACTAATGGAAACAAGCATGTAAAGATAATTTCTTCTGATGTGCTAAAGATAACAATAGAAGTTTAAATAAATATTTCTGAATGTTGGTATCCTGAACCAACATTTATAAACAATTAAAAAAAATTCAAATATTTACTGTTTCTCATGATACATTTTCTTTATTTCTTCTCTTTTTAAGTAGAAAAAAAATCATGTTTCCTCAAAATTATAGACAATGTCTGTGAACAATAATCAAATCTCAAAATGTCAATTTCACTTGTGTACATTACTTTTTTGAGCTCTGTATATTAATTACCACAAGTCAGGGAAACATATTTGTATTTCTTAAAAGATATATTTATTGATTTATTTGAAAGGCAGATTTACACACACATACAGAAAGAGAGAGAGAGATAGATGGGAAAAAGAGAGGGGGGGGAGGGAGAGAGGGAGGGAAAGTGGAAAGGAGAGACAAGGAGAGATATCTTCCTTCTGCTGGTTTACTTTCAAATGATCACAACACTGAACCGATCTGAAGCTAGGAGCCAGGAGCTTCTTCCAGACCTCTCACGTGTGTCCAGGGACCCAAATACTTGGGCTATTTTCTGCTGCTTTCCTAGGTGTATTAGTAGGGAGCTGGATTGAAAGTGGAGCAGCTGGGACTCAACATGTGCCAATATGGGATGCCAGCACCAGAAGTAGCAGCTTTACCTGCGATGCCACAGCACTGGCCCTGATGTTTGTCCTTTTGGGACTGGCTTATTTCACTAAACATAATGGTTTTCAGTTGCATCCATTTTGTTGCAAAATACAGGATTTCATTAATTCTTTTTTGTAAGATTTATTTATTTTTAATTGAAAGTCACAGAGAGAGGAGAGGCAGAGAGAGAGAGAGAGAGAGAGCGCACACGCGAGAGAGATCTTCCATCTGCTGGTTCACTCCCCAGATGGCTGCAATGGCCGGAGCTGCACTGATCTGAATCCAGGAGCGAGGAGCTTCTTCTGGGTCTCCCACAGGTTCAGGGGTCCAAGGACTTGGGCCATCTTCCACTGCTCTCTCAGGCCATAGCAGAGGGATGGATTGGAAGCGGCGCACCTGGGTCTCGAACCAGCACCCATATGGTATGCCAGCACTGCAGGTGGCAGCTTTACCCGCTAAGCCATAGCACCAGCCCCTCATTCTTTCTTATGGTGTTTATTCCATGGTGTATATATACCACATTTTATTTAGTTGATGGACATCTGTGTTGATTCCATAATTTAGCTATTATTAATTGAACTATAGTAGATACGTGGGTACAGATAACTTTTTTTTTTTTTTTTTTTGGACAGGCAGAGTGGACAGTACAGAGAAAGACAGAGAGAAAGGTCTTCCTTTTTGCCATTGGTTCACCCTCCAATGGCACTGCGGCCGGCGCGCTGCGGCCGGCGCACCGCGCTGATCTGATGGCAGGAGCCAGGTACTTATCCTGGTCACCCGTGGGGTGCAGGGCCCAAGGACTTGGGCCATCGTCCACTGCACTCCCTGGCCACAGCAGAGAGCTGGCCTGGAAGAGGGGCAACCGGGAACAGAATCCGGCGCCCCGAATGGGACTAGAACCTGGTGTGCCGGCGCCGCAAGGCGGAGGATTAGCCTAGTGAGCCGCGGCGCCGGCCGAACTCTTTAAAATGCTGATTTCATTTTCTTTGGGTAAAATCCCAGGAGTGCGATTGCTGGGTCATAAGGTAGATCTATTTTCAGATTTCTTGGGAATCTCCAAACTGTCTTTAATAGTAGTTGTACTAGTTTACATTCCTTTCCCCTAAAGGAACTTTTCCACCATATAATTGCAAGCATATATTGCTTTATGGTTTTTGGATGGCCAGTCTAACTGGGATGAGGTGAAACCTCATCATAGTTTTCATTATCATTTCCCTGATGGCTAGTGATCTTGAGCATTTTTCATGTGTCTATTGGCCATTTGATTTTCATCATTTGAAAAACACCTTTCTTATACTTTGCCCATTTCTTGACTGTATTTTTTTTCTATTAGTTTCTTGAGTTCTACATAGATTCTGAATATGAATACTTTGTCAGTTGCATAGTTTACAAATAAATTTTGCAATTTTATCAGTTGCTTCTTTGTTGAGTATTCATCTTAGCTATTGTGAATTGAGCTGCAATAAACATTAATGTGCAGACAGCTTTTTTGCTTGCCAATTTAAATTCCTTTGGGTAAATTCCAAGGAGTGGGATGACTGGGTTGTATGGTAGGGTTATATTCAGTTTTCTGAGCAATCTCCAGACTGACTTCCATAGTGTCTTAACCAGATTGCATTCCCACCAACAGTGGGTTAGTGTCCCTTTTTCCCCACATCCTCACCAGCATCTGTTGTTGGTAGATTTCTGTATGTGAGCCATTCTAACTGTGGTTAGGTAAAACCTCATTGTGGTTTTGATTTGCATTTCCCTGATTGCTACTGATCTTAAACATTTTGTCATGTGCCTGTTGGCCATTTGGATTTCCTCTTTTGAAAAATGTCTATTGAGGTCCTTGTCCCATCTCTTCAGTGGGTTGTTTGTTTTGATGTTGTGGAGTTTCTTGATTTCTTTGTAGACTCTGGTTATTAATCTTTTATCTGTAGCATAGTTGGCAAATATTTTTCCCATCTGTCGGTTGCCTCTTTACTTTCCTGATGTTTCTTTTGCCAATAGAAACATTTCAATTCGATGCAACCCCAATAGTTAATTTTGGCTTTGACTACCTGTTCCTCCAGGGTCCTTTCCAAGAAGTCTTTGCCGGTGCCTATATCTTGCAGGGTTTCTCAAATGTTCTCTAATAATTTGATGGTGTCAGGTCATAGATTTAAGTATTTAATCCATGTTGAGTGGATTTTTTTGTAGGTGTAAGGTAGGGTTCTTGCTTCACGCTTCTGCATGTGGAAATCCAGTTTTCCCAGTACCATTTGTTGAATAGGCTGTCCTTACTCCAGGGATTGGTTTTGGATACTTGATCAAATACAAGTTGGCTGTAGATGTTTGAATTGATTTCTGGTGTTTCTATTCTGTTCCTTTGGTCTATCTATCTGTTTCTGTACCAGTACCATGCTGTTTTGATAACAACTGCCCTGTAGTATGTCCTGAAATCTGGTATTGTGATGCTTCTGGCTTTGTTTTTGTTGTACAAGATTGCTTTAGCTATTCGAGGTCTCCTGTGTCTCCATATGAATTTCAGCATCATTTTTTCCAGATCTGAGAAGAATGTCTTTGGTATTTTGATTGGTATTGCATTGAATCTATAAATTGCTTTTGGGAGAATGGACATTTTGATGATGTTGATTCTTCCAATCCATGAATGAGCATGGAAGATTTTTCCATTTTTTGGTATCCTCTTCTATTTCTTTCTTTAAGATTTTGTAATTCTCATTGTAAATATCTTTAGCATTCTTGGTTAAGTTTATTCCAAGATATTTGATTTTGTGGCTATTGTGAATGGGATTGATTTTAGTGGTTCTTTCTCAGCTGTGGCATTGCCTGTGTATACAAAGGCTGTTGATTTTTGTGCATTGATTTTATATCCTGCTACTTTGCCAAACTCCTCTATGAGTTTCAATAGTCTCTTCCTAGAGTTCTTTGGATCCCCTAAATAAAGAATCATATCATTTGCAAAGAGGGATAGTTTGACTTCTTCCTTCCCAATTTGTATTCCTTTAATTAATTTTTCTTGCCTAATTGTTCTGGCTAAAACTTCCAGAACTATATTGAATAGCAGTGGTGAGAGTGGGCATCCCTGTCTGGTACCAGATCTCAGTGAAAATGCTTCCAATTTTTCCCCATTCAATAGGATGTTGGACGTGGGTTTTTCATAATTGCTTTGATTGTATTGAGGAATGTTCCTTCCATACCCAATTTGCTTAGCGTTTTCATCACGAAAGAGTGTTGTATTTTATCAAATGCTTTCTCTGCATCTATTGAGAAAATCATATGTTTTTTCTTCTGCAATCTGTTAATGTGGTGTATCACGCTGATTGATTTGGGAACATGGAATCATCCCTGCATACCAGGGATAAATCCCACTTGGTCTGGTGGGTGATCTTTCTGATATGTTATTGCATTCTATTGGCCAGAATTTTGTTGAGGATTTTTGCATCTATGTTCATCAGGGATATTGGTCTGTAATTCTCTTTCAATGCTGCATCTTTTTCCGGCTTAGCAATTAAGGTGATGCTGGCTTCATAGAAAGAATTTGGGAGGATTCTCTCTCTTTCAATTGTTCTGAATAGTTTGAGAAGAAATGAAGTTAGTTCTTCTTTAAATGTCTGGTAGAATTCAGCAGTGAATCCATCTGGTCCTGTTGGGAGGGCCTTTTTTACTGTTTCAATTTCTGTCTCAGTTATAGGTCTGTTTAGGTTTTCTCTGTCTTCCTGGTTCAATTTAGGTAGGTTGCATGTGTCCAGGAATCTATCCATTTCTGATAGATTTCCCTGTTTGCTGGCATACAACTCTTTGTAGTAATTTCTGAAGATTCTTTTTATATTTGTGGTGTCTGTTGTTACGTTTCCTTTTTCATCTCTGATTTTATGGATTTGGGTCTTTTCTCTTCTTTTTTTAGTTAGTTGGGCCAGTGGGGTTTCAATTTTGTTTATTTTTTCAAAAAACCAGCTCCTCGTTTGGCTGATGTTTTGTAATTTTTTTTTTTTGATTCAATCCTATTGATTTCTTCCCCGATTTTAAATATTTCTCTTCTCCTACTGGATTTGGGTCTGGTTTGCTGCAGTTTTTGTAGATCCTTGAGATGCATTGAAAGCTCATTTATTCAGTGCCTTTCCAATTTCTTTATGTAGGCACCTATTGATATAAACTTTTTTCTTAACACTGCTTTTGCTGCATCCCATAAGTTTTGGTGTGTTGTGCTGTTATCCTCATTTACTTCCAGAAAGTTTTTGATTTCTCTTTTGATTTCTTCTGTGACCCAGTGTTCATTGTGGAGCATGTTGTTCAATCTCCATTTGTTTGCATATGCTCTAGGGATTCCTGAGTTGCTAGTTTCCAGCTTCACTCCACTGTGGGCTGAGAAACTGCATCATATGATTCTAATTCTTTTAAATTTGCTGAGACTTGCTTTATGGCCTAGAATGTGGTCAATCCTAGAGTAGGTTCCATGTCCTGCTGAGAAAAATGTAAAATCTTTAAATGTAGGATTGAAAGTTCTGTAGATATCGGTTAGATCCATTGGGGCTATAGTGTGAATTAAAGCTGCTGTTTCCTTGTTTATCTTCTGTCCGTTTGATATGTCTGTCTCTGAGATTGGTGTATTGAAGTCCCCCTGTACTATTGTATTTATGTCTAAGTCTCCCTTTAAGTTCTTAACATATCTTTTAAATCAACCGGTGCCTTGTAATTAGGTGCATATACATTTATAATAGTTACATCTTCCTGTTGAATTGATCCCTTAATCATTATATAGTGCCCCTCTTTGTCTCTCTTAACAGTTTTTGTGTTTTAGTTTATTTTGTCTGATATTAAGATGGCTACACCAGCTCATTTTTGGTTTCTGTTGGCATGGAATATCTTTTTCCAGCCTTTCACTTTCAGTCTGTATGCATCTTTGTTTGAAAGATGTGTTTCTTGTAGGCAGCAAATAGATGGGTTTTTTGCTTATACATTCAGCCAGTCTGTTTCTTTCAACTGGAGAGTTGAGGCCATTTACATTCAATGTGACTATTGATAAGTAGTGATTTTGCACTACCACTTTTCCCAAAGATATTTCTAATATATGATTTGAACATACTGTGATCTTTTACTGTGAGATTATTTTCCTTTACCTTCTTTCATATTGATGGCCATGTTTCTGTGTTTCTGTGTGTAACACATCTTTAATCATCTTTTGCAGGGCTGGATGAGTGGTGACAAATTCTTTTAATTTCTGTTTGCTATGAAAGGTCTTTATTTCAGCTTCATTCACAAATGAGAGCTTTGCAATATATAATGTGTTGGACTGGCATTTTTTTTTCTCTTAGTACTTGGGCTATATCTCGCCATTCCCTCCTAGCTTGTAGGATTTCTGATGAGAAGTCTGCTATAAGTCTAATTGGAGATCCTCTGAGAGTAATCTGACGTTTCTCTCTTGCACATTTTAGAATCTTTTCTGTATGTTTCACTGTGGTGAGTTTGATTACAACGTGTCATTGTGAGGATATCTTTTGGTCATGTTTATTGGGAGTTCTATGTGCTTTCTGTACTTGGCTGTCTCTGTCCTTCTCCAAACCCGGGAACTTTTCTGCTAGTATCTCACTGAAAAGGCCTTCTAATCCTTTCTCTCTCTCTCTCCATGCCTTCAGGAACTCCTAGAACTCAAGTGTTGGTTTTTCTAATAGTATCCTGTAGATATCCGACAATATTTTTTAGATTTTTAATATCCTCTTCTTTTCTTTGGTTTGATTGTATACTTACCTGTGCTCTGTCTTCTAAGTCATATATTCTCTCTTCTACTTCACTGATTATGTTTTTAAGGTTCTCAAATGTGTTTTGCATTTGTTCTATTGAATTCTTAGTTATTTTTGTTTTCTCTTCAATATCTCCATTTCATGATCTACTAAATTCATCATTTCATTTTGATTCCTCCTTACAATTTCATTTTCACGAGAGAGATTTTCTGCACTGTCCTGTATGGATTTCTGTAGTTCATGCATTTGTTTTTGGTAACTTCTAAATGTTCTTATCATAAATTTTTTGAAATCCATATCTTGTATTTCTTCTATCTCATCTGCTTCATAATCTTGTCTTGGAATCATAGAATGGCAGATGCCCTAAACAGCACTCTGGCCTCAGAAATATCCCTTAAGGCACTCATATCTGGCTGAAGAGCCCATGAGAGTATTTTAGGCATGTGAAGCCAAGACACTCTGGCAAAAAAAAAAAAAAAAAAAAAAAAAAAACAAAAAAAAAAACAACTAAATGAAAGATCTCTGTGAGTGAGAACCCAGTGGAAAGAATGGGGCCATCAAAGAAGGAGGTAGCTTTCTCTGAAGGGAGGAGAGAACTTCCACTTTGACTATGACCTTGTCTGAATAAGATCGAAGTCAGCAACTCAAAAGGCTTCCATAGCCTTGGCAACTCATGCCTAGGGGGATTACTGATGCTATAAACAAGAGTGTCAAATTGTTAAGTCAACAACAGGAGTCACTGTGCACTTACTCCTCTGTCCTTAGGATCTCAGTCCTTAATGTGTTGTACAATGTGAATTAATGCTATAACTAGTACTCAAACAATATTTTACACTTTGTGTTTTGATGTGGGTGCAAAGTGTTGAAATCTTTACTTAATTTATACTAAATTGATCTTCTGTATATAAAGATAATTGAAAATGAATCTTGATGTGAATGGAATGGGAGAGGGAGCGGGAGATGGGAGGGTTGTGGGTGGGAGGGAAGTTATGAGGGGGGGAAATCCATTGTAATCCATAAACTGTACTTTGGAAATTTATCTTTATTAAATAAAAGTTTTAAAATAACCCTGTACCCCGCCCCCCAGCCCCCAAAATATTGTCTTGGAGTGTCATGTTCATTTGGGAGTGTCATGATTTCTTCCTTGTTCTTGTTTCCTCGGTTTCTGTGTTTTTTGTTTGGCATTGTGGAGATATTCTTTGGTTTCTTCTTTTTTTTTTTTTTTTTTTCATTGCTGTGATGGCTTTTCTTGTTATATTTTGACTCTAGATTAAGTGGACTGTCTGCTTTTGGTGAATCTCTAGAGGCTTGTGGTGGGTGTGGCCAGAGAGCTCTTTTCAGTTCTTTAGGGTTAAGGGTGTGCCAAAGGTGACACACCCAGATTTGGCATGATAAATCTTCTCTCTTTCTCTCTTTATTCAGAAGGGAAGAAATTCCACTCAGCTGAGCTTTCTCCTTGGTGGTGATCAGTACTTGCGCACTAGCCCCAGTGGGTATAATATTTGTCTGCTCTATCCCAAGGACCACACAAAGGATCTGTGCAGTCCTCCATGTAAGCCCAGATTCCCCTGCAATGTCTCTCACTGGGTAGCCAAAGCTGCCCGAGTTTGTGGTGTCTCCCACCGAGACTACTCACATCTCAGGCACACTGTGAGTTCTCTCACACATCCTCAGTTTTTATTTTTTCCCCCACAGTACCAGTTTATAAGCTCCACACATTCACTAGGTCTTTGTCTTCTGCTATTTTTCCCCACCAGAGTCAGGTTTTTCTGTTTGGCTGAGTGAGGACACAGCCTTGAGCTGGTGCAGCTGTTATGTATGTCCAAAATGGCGCCTGCTCTATTGACTTGCTCGCCTTTGTAAGGTGAGTGGAAAGAGAGAATCATGTCCATACTGGTCCCATTTATTTATTTTTTTCTTTCCTCTAGTTAGGCTGGTGTACTTTCCCCCACAGGGCTTCAAGCCTCATTCCCCCTAGGCTCTTCCTGCAGCTTTTGGGCCAGTGTCTCAGGCTATTGCGGTTTCACTTCACCTTGCTTTCCAGCATTGGTGCACAGACTCAGTAGCTGGGGTCCCGAGCCCTGGGCATCTGTGCCCTCCATGTAGGTCCATCATGTCTTTCTAATTCCGGAAGAGTTTTCTCTGCAGTTTTTTCCCTAACTCTTCTCTGAGACTACAGTATCTCCACTTTTACTAAACTATCTTTTCCTGGACTATCAGTGAGCTCCCTCCCTATTCCGTCACCTTGGAGCCCTCGAGTATTTGCTTTTCAGTGCAGAAGCTTCATAGTTGATGCAGTCCCATTTGTCTACAGTTGCTTTGATTTCATGTGCTTTTGGGGTCTTTTCTACAAAGTCTTTGCCTATACAATGTCTTACAGAATTTCTCTGTTGCTTTTATCTAATAATTTTTAGTTTCAGGTTTTAGATTTGGATCCTTGATCCATTGTGAGTTGATTTTTGTATAAGGTCTTGCTTAATACTTCTGCTGGTGAAGATTCAGATTCAATTTTTCCAGCACCATTTGTTGAAGAGACTGTCCTTTCTCCAGGGATTGCTTTTAGCTCATTTGTCATAGGTTGGTTGGTTGCAGATGCATGGATTAATTTCTGGGGTTCCCATTCTGTTCCATTGGTCTACATGTCTATTTTGGTGCCAGTAGCAGGCTGTTCTAATTATAACTGCCCTGTAGTATATCTTGAAGTTTGGTGTTGTGATGCCTCTGGCTTTGTTTTGTTGGTGAATATTGCTTTAGGTATTCAGGATCACTTGTGATTCCATATGAATCTTAGCATCATTTTTCTAGATCCAAGGAGAATGTCATTGGTATTTGATTGGGGTCACATTGAGTATTTAAATTGCATGGGGTGTTATAGATATTTTGATGATATTAATTTGTCTAATACATGAACATAAGATTTTTTCATGTCTTCTATTTCTTTCCTTAATATTTTTAAAATTTTATTATAGAGGTTTTTCACATCCTTGGTTAAATTTTTTTCCAAGATATTTAAATGTTGGTTGCTGTTGTGAATGATACTGATTTACATGTTCTTTCTCAGCCATAGCATTGTTTGGGTATAAAATGATTTTGATTTTTGTATTCTGCAACATTATCCAATTATTTTTATGAGTTCCAATAGTCTCATTGTCTTTTGGTTTCCCTATTTATAGGATCATGTCATATGCAAACAGGGATAATTTGACTTCCTCCTTTCCAATTTTATTCCTTTGATTTCTCTTTGTTGCATAACAACGATGGCTAAAACTTCTAGAACTATATTGAGTAGCAATGGTGAGAGTGGGCAACCTTGTCTGGTTCCAGACTTACTGGAACCATTCAGTATGAAACTGGCTGTGGATTTGTCATTTATTTCCTTGATTGTGCTAGGAATGTTCCCTTCATATCCAGTTCGCTTAAGTTTTTTTTTTTTTTTTTTTTTTTTGACAGGCAGAGTGGACAGTGAGAGAGAGACAGAGAGAAAGGTCTTCCTTTGCCGTTGGTTCACCCTCCAATGGCCACCGTGGCTGGAGCGCTGCGGCCGGCCGGCGTACCACGCTGATCTGATGGCAGGAGCCAGGCACTTATCCTGGCCTCCCATGGGGTGCAGGGCCCAAGGACTTGGGCCATCCTCCACTGCACTCCCGGGCCACAGCAGAGAGCTGGCCTGGAAAAGGGGCAACTGGGACAGAATCCGGCGCCCCGACTGGGACTAGAACCCGGTGTGCTGGCACCGCAAGGCAGAGGATTAGCCTAGTGAGCTGCGGCACCGGCCCTGCTTAAGATTTTTATCATGAAAGGATGTTGTAATTTATCAAATGTTTTCTCTACATCTATTGAGATAATCATGTGGATGTTATTCTTCACACTGTTAGTGTTATTTGTCACATTGTTTTTTGTCACATTGTTTGATTTGTGTGTGTTGAACCATCCCTGCATACCAGGGATAAATCCCACTTTGTCCACTAGAGTTATCTTTCTGATGTGTTGTTGGATTGAGGCTTTTTTTTTTTTTTTTTTTTTTGGCAGGCAGAGTTAGACAGTGAGAGAGAGAGAGAGAGAGAGAGAGAGGTCTTCCTTTTCTGTTGTTTCACCCCCCAAATGGCTGCCATGGCCAGTGTGCTGCAGCTGGCATGCTGTGCTGATCCAAAGCCAGGAGCCAGGTGCTTCCCCTGGTCTCCCATGCAGATGTAGGCCCAAGCACTTGGGCCATCCTCCACTGCCTTCCTGGGCCACAGCAGAGGGCTGGACTGGAAGAGGGGCAACCAGGACAAAATCCAGCGCCCCAACTAGGACTAGAAACTGGGGTGCCAGAGCCACAGGCAGAAGATTAGCCACATCTTCCAGTTGAATTGTTCCATTAATAATTACATAGTGCACTTCTTTGTCTCTTTTAACTTTTTATGGTTTTGTCTGCTTTGTCTGATATTAGAATGGCTATTGCTGCTCTTTTTTCCTTTGTGTTAGCGTGCTCTTTTTTCCTTTGTGTTAGTGTATCTTTTTCCATTTTTTTCTCTTTTAGTCTTTGTTTATCTTTGTTGATGAGGAGTGTTTCTTGCAGGCAACAAATAGATGGGTCTTGTTTTTCAACTGATTCACACATTCTGTATATTTTAATAGGAGAATTTAGGGCATTTCTATTCAAGAGTATATTTGGTAAGTAGTGACTTGTTCCTATCCTTGTTCCAAATATTCTTTTGCTTGCTTTAGATTTCCTTTGTACTTTTTCTAGGAGATTTTCTGTTTACACATTCTTCCATAATGATAACCATCTTTCTGTGATTCTGTGTGTAGCACATCCTTAAGTATCATTTGAACGCTGGACTGGTGACAACTTTTTCAATTTCTGTTTGTTTTAGAGGATATTTTTTCACTTTGATTTATAAATGAGAGCTTTGCAGGGTACAGTTCTGTGGGTTGACATTTTGTGTGTGTGTGTGTGTGTGTGTGTGTGTTTTAACACTTGAACTGTGTCTCTCTATTCTCTCCTAGACTGTAGAGTTTCTGATGAAAAATCAGCTGTGAATCTAATTGGAGATCCTCTGAAGGTAATCTGGCATTTCTCTCTTGCACATTTTAGAATCTTTTCTTTATGTTTTACTGTTGAAAGCTTGACTATAAAGTGACGTGCTGAAGATCTTTTCTGGTCAACTTCATTAGGAGTTTTGTGTGCTTTCTATACTTGAATGTCCCTTTGTTTCTCCAAATTAAAGAAGTTTTGTGCTATTATTTCATATCAGTTATTCCCAGCCTCTACTAACCACTGTTTTACTCTTGCCTCCTATTCAATCGCCTTTTTAAAATTCTACAGAGACCATGTGGTACTTGTATTTCTGTGCCTGGCTTAATTTCATCCTTTTATTTTAAGGTCATAAATATTTTAATGATGAAGCCAACCCCCATCCATTTTCAAGCTAAAAATACAGAAATCTAGATGACTCCAGTGATTTAGCCATTTCCCTGTGCTGTGCAGAAATCACATACCTGCTGATCCTATGCAGTGACTTACGCTTAAGAGAGTACATGTTTTCCCTTTGCACCTCATCTGGGTTTGCCTATAGTTTCCATTTGCCTTATAAATATCCCTCCTCTCATGAACACTTCTGATTCATGCTCCTTTCACAGTGAAGCCATGCTGTTCTATCATTGATGAGATGTGAATAAGCTGCTGCCATTACTGCAAACAAGGGCACTCTCTGGGTATTATGTGTTTATCAGATTAAGCATCAAAATAAAACTACAAAAACAATTAATGAAAAAAATGAATATTGTTAGCTAAATTGATGCTGTCATCTTCTCCAAGTGTGTCTTCAAGATGAAATGGCCCAATGGGAAAAAATAGAGATAGCTGGGAAAATTTGTTCTACAATATAGAAGGTTTGAAGCATTGTCTTAGTTTCCAACTATGAGAGGTCACTGCTGGGACATATCAGGTAAAGCTGCTGCCTTCAGTGCTGGCATCTTGTATGGGTGCCCGTTCAAGTCCTAGCTGCTCTACTTCCAATCCAGCTCTCCACCATGGCCTGGGAAAACAGTAGAAGATGGCCCAAGTCCTTGGGCCCCTGAACCCATTTGGGAAGACACAGAGGAAGCTCCTGGCTCCTGGCTTCAGATTGGCACAGCTCCAGTCATTGCATTCAATTGGGAAGTGAATCAGTGGATGGAAGACCTCTCTCTCTCTCTCTCTGCCTGTCCTTCTCTTTCTGTGTAACTCTGAATTTCAAATAAATAAATAAATCTTTAAAAAAATGTCCGAAGTATGAAATTGCTCAGTGTGAGTAGTGAGGAAATATTATCAAGTGAGGAAACTCCCAAAATTCTGAAATTGCCCACCATTTCTCAGAACTATACGTAAGAAAACATCAACAGCCACATCAACAAAATGAATGTATGTTTTGGAACAACCTGACCCATTGATACTCTTTCTGCATCCCGCTCACCTATCTACTGTAGAAGTGTTAAAGCCATTACACGTATTCCCTTCCAGTGCCAAAATATATTTTACAGGACTCTCCAACTGTGCTTCTGATGGAGCAGGAATACCAAATCCAGAAAGCATTTTGTTGTGCATGTTTATATGTTGGAAGGAATGCACTTCAAAGTTGTGAAGCTAGTATCTGTACCTGTTAAGCTAATTTTTTTTTTCTCTTTTTCAAGTAGGTGCCATGTGGGGAGCAGCCCGGACTGGACTGAGTTACTGGAATTGGGACTTGTTCTATGCATCTGCTCTCCCACAATATGGCGCTGGGAGAGAAGAAAACAGCTTTTACACAGCTGCCTCCAGTTCAACCAATAAACTGTAGGACTTGCTCCTGATTGGAGAGCAGCGTACTCGGCGTGTGGGCAGCCGAGTTGGGATTGGCGGAGGAGGACTATAAAGGAGGAGAGAGACGGCATGCACCAGGAACATCTAAGGGGAACATCTAAGGGAACACCTGTGCAGCCCCCGAGAGAGCCGGCCGGCGGTGTGCCGCTCCCCCGCGGAAGTGGGGAAAGCGGCCAGGGGGAACTGCCCTTCCACGGAGGTGGAAGGGATAGTAGCCAACCCGGGAAGAACCAGCAGCAAACCCGGGGAGGGCCGAGCAGACGAAAGAACAGCGCAGGGTCCTGTGTCGTTCCTCCACGAAGAGGGGGAGCGACAGTGCCATTCATTTACTGAATTATCAACACCTACAAAGAGAAACACTTCAGAGAATTTGTGTGCTGGGGAAACATCTGTAGGTCAAAGCTTGCCTGGTAACCTTGAGAATTGCCTTGGTCTGAGGATAGCAGTGATTTAAATGCTTCTGTGGCCAAGGTAGTGTTATCATTAAAAAGTGAGTGCCTCAGCAACTATTTATGATTCTATTATGTTCTCTGCTATCCTGTCGCTCCCCGTCTTCGTGGAGGAACGACACAGGACCCTGCGCTGTTCTTTTGTCTGCTCGGCCCTTCCCGGGTTTGCTGCTGGTTCTTCCCGGGTTGGCTACCGTCCCTTCCACCTCCGTGGAAGGGTGGTTCCCCCTGCCACTTTCCCCACTTTCGCGGGGGAGCGGCACACCGCCGGCCGGCTCTCTCGGGGGCTGCACAGGTGTTCCTTCAGATAGATGTTCCCTCTAGATGTTCCCCGTGCATGTTGTCTCTCTCCTCCTTTATAGTCCTCTTCCACCAATCCCAACTCTGCTACCCACACACCGAGTACGCTGCTCTCCTCCAATCAGGAGTAGGTCCTACAGTTTATTGGTTGAACTGGAGGCAGCTGTGTAGAAGCTGTTTCTCCCTTCTCAGCGCCATATTGTGGGAGAGCAGATGCATAGAATAAGTCTTAATTCCAGTAACTTAGTCTAGTCCGAGTTGCTCCCCACACTATCCAACATGTCTCCATGAGAATGGGGTTCTGCTATAGAAATTCTGAGTGAAAGCAGATAGTGTGAGTCCAGTTTTAGTAAATGCACTTTTGTTACTGATTTCAATGAGGCAACTTATGAGCCATTATATTTTTCTTTGGAGGGGAATACCTTTTAAGTCTAAATAATTTATTTGTGATTCTAATGCATTTCTTTCTCTTCTTCCTCTTCACACTGACTTTGTCTGGAACTTAGCAAGAGTTACAGTAGTAGGATGTAGGTTAGAAGAGAATGTAGACCATGTAGAACCTTGTAAATACTGTTTTGAACAACATGAAAAAAATGGAGACATTTAGGCAGAGAAGAGTATGGTATGATATACTTCTGAAAGGGTCATTCTGGCTACTGTTGGAGAATATACAGGTTTAAAGCTGAAAACAAGGGCAGTCTTTGGGAGGCCAGTGTAATAATTCAAGCAAGAGATAACAGAGAAATTTATGATGGCAGCAACTGGTGTGATTAAGAGTTTTCAGGTTCTGGAAATATTTTGAACATAGAATGAATAGAATTTGCTGAGGGCTGTGGCCGTTGTAGCCAACTGGGGAGTGAACCAGCAGATGGAAGACCTCTTTCTCTCTGCCTGTCCTTCTCTCTCTTTGTAACTCTGACTTTCAAATAAATAATTAAATCTTTTTTTAAAAAAGCATTTTTTGATAAATTGAATGATAATTGTGGGACAAAGAAGATTCAAAGATGAGACCATGGATTTGGGTTTAGGAATTTAGAATGATAAATTTGCTATTAACTGAAATGGAGAAGACTTTCAACAGAGCAGATTTGATGATGAAGATCAGCCAGTTATCCTGGCCATTTTAAGTTTGAGATGAGTAATATCTTAGTGGTCTATGTTTCAACTGTCCAAAAAATGTCTTGGTGCCTATATGACATGGGCAGCCACATACAGGCATGTGTTTGAAGGGAGAGGGCTGGGTAGATGGTTGTATAAATTCTGCCAGTTTACAGCATATAGCAAATATTTAAAACCATAGGACTGAAAGAGATCACTGAAAAGATAAGTACTGGGACATTCCAGTATTGAGATGTTGTGGAGATGAGATCCCAATAGATAAAATTCATATACAGAATTGAGGCCAGAATGCATAATTATGTCACCTGACATCAATTCAAAGAAATGCAAGACAATATAAAATACATATGGTGAGATGAACAGTAAAATATAATGTTTTTTTGTTATATCACTAGATGATCCAACTTAGAGAATCTGTTTAACATCAGCAAAAATTAATGACCTTGTAAAAAGCATTTTGCTTTTTTAATGCTCAAAAACAGGCACAGTGTGCCAATAGAAAATTCCTCAATTGAATCAATGGAGTTTGTTACTTCAGTAAGAAAAAATATTGCTCTGGCGTATGTTGCAAATTGGAGACTATTGCACAAAAAAAATGAGGAAAGCATGTCCTTAATCAACTACCTCTCTAATATTGTATTTCCAGTTTTCATGATCACCAATTATGTTGGGGACTGTTGCCTAATGAAAGAGCAGAGTGTATATAATTTTTTGATGATAGGTTCATTCTGGAGTCTTTTTGTTTCATTCATAATACTGTCACTGAAGAGCCCAGATTCTGTTATATTAACTCCCCTAGAAGTTTTACTTCTAAAGAAGTAAACTTCATTATTAACTGTATAGAATCCTAAATTGACTATCTCATATTAAGTTCAGAGTAGTTAGCAATGAGAAAACAAATTGAATTTAAATCCTTTATAAGTTGTTGTAATATATTTTTTGCCCTTTAAGAGTGCATTTTGACAAGACAGTTAATATTCTAGAAGGCAATTGATACATTGTCTTGGTAATGGAACTGAGGCCCAGGACAGTGCCTTGAATGCAGATTCAAGATACCCTCAGGCCTCAGTGTCCAAGCCAGTTTCCCCTGGTTTAACTCACTCAACTGAGGGAGTAGTATGGCCAGCCCTACAAGATTCTGATCACCGTACACTTGAGGGTTCTATTAAGGGGAATCCCAGAGCTGGAAAGAGGAATTCCAGGTTCAGGGCTGTAACTAACACCTTTATGGAGCTCTCAGGCTGAATGAAACCCATTTGGCCTTTATAATAGCAGAGCATCTTGTTGATGCTTCAAGATGATGCTGCTGGCTTTTCATAAACCCATGTCCTTAGGCACACCTTGACAATTCCTTTTCTTTATTTCTTTTGTGGATAACCAGAGCATCAGAGCATGAAACAGAGAAGGAATGTATAAACCATGGTGCCTGATATCAGAGACTTGTGGCAGCTTCATGAACCTGCCATA
This sequence comes from Oryctolagus cuniculus, assembly GCF_964237555.1. NCBI lineage: Eukaryota > Metazoa > Chordata > Mammalia > Lagomorpha > Leporidae > Oryctolagus > Oryctolagus cuniculus. Next base: position 21,234,321 of record NC_091436.1, read on the forward strand.
CCAGCACCCCCTTATTCTATGTAGCTTCTTTAAAAACACTGAAATACCTTCATCGAGCAATAGTTTTTGAGACCTAGCAGTCTTCTGCCTTCTCATCTGTCAAAAGATAAAACATTTTGTTTCCTTCACCTCCAAACCTTGTTCTCATTATTTTGATTGCACTGGGGACAGGGACTGAGCTTTTGGTAACAGTAATATAAAGCAAATTTCAGGGAGTAACTGGCATGAGAGCTTTGGTGTAAATTATGTTTATTGGCTAGAAATAACTCTAATTTTAAAAATGTATAGCATCATACCTTATACCAGGAGACATGAAATAAACCTTAGAAGGGAGCCGCTGTTCTTGGGAAGTGATTATCTAAAAACTTACAAACTTTGATAGTTTTCTTTAAGAGTAACTGAAAATTTCCTGAGTCCAATTTGTCATACCTCTAGTTATTAAAAATCCCATATTCGTACATGAAAATCAAAATCAAAGTATTCCCCTTGTACTTATTGCTTTAATTTGTATTTAAAGAATTTGTAGACAGGAATCTTTAGTTACAATGTCACTGTGGCATTTCTTCATCAGTTTGAGAAAGTAGTACAGACACTACTGCTGCCCTAAAACAAAATGACAAAGTTACTCTATGCTAATGGCAGATGTCCTAAAGAACACTCTGGTCTCAGAATCAGCCCTTAAGTCATTCGGATCTGGCTGAAGAGCCCATGAGAGTATTTTAGGCATGGAAAGCCAAGGCACCCTGGGAAAAAAAAGACCTAAATGAAAGATCTCTGTGAGTGAGATCCCAGTGGAAAGAACGGGGCCATCAAAGAAGGAGGTACCATTCTCTGAAGGAAGGAGAGAACTTCCACTTTGACTATGACCCTGTCGGAATAAGATCGAAGTCGGTGAACTCAAAAGGCTTCCATAGCCTTGGCAACTCATGACTGGAACCTAGGGAGGCTACTGACACCATAAACAAGAGCGTCAAATTGTTAAGTCAACAACAGGAGTCACTGTGTACTTACTTCTCATGTGGGATCTGTCCTTAGTGTGTTTCCAATGTGAAGTAATGCTATAACAAGTACTGAAACAGTATTTTACACTTTGCGTTTCTGTTTGGGTGCAAACTGATGAAATCTTTACTTAATATGTACTGAATTGATCTTCTGTATATAAAGAAAATTGAAAATGAATCTTGATGTGAATGGAATGGGAGAGGGAGCAGGAGATGGGAGGGGTGTGAGTGGGAGGGAAATTATGGGGGGGAAGCCATTGTAATCCATTAACTGTACTTTGGAAATTTATATTTACTAAAAAAAATTAAAAAAAAGAAAAAAAGAAAAAAATAAAATATTAGCAAACACAGAAAAAAAAAAAGTTACTCTATTCTTCCTTCCACTCTCGGTGGTACACACTAGCTGGCCAGTTGACTTTCTTCTAGAATCAAGTCTCCAAATGTGCCATTATTAGGTAGGAAGGTGGACATTAGCCTATGTATGAAAGAGACTGAGGGAAAAGATAAAAGGTTCCTGCAGGAAGCAATGTAGCAGCTTCAGAAGACGTCTTAGAAGCAACCCAGTATTTTACACACTGAAGTCCTGACATACCCAGAGTGACTTTATTGGTGATTCCAGCCTTCCTCCTTGGAAACACCCCAGGATAATCTGCCGTGCCTTAAACCTTGGAGGGATTTCACAGCAAAAAAAAAAAAAAAAAAAAAAAAAAGGCTTTTTTTTTTCCTAGAAAAGGGAGGTGGAAAGATAAACTGAGAAGAAGTGGACCTCATGCCCATATAAACTCCAGTCTAAATGTAGCCTTGGCACACTCTCAGATCCATCTGAAGAGTTGCTCATCTACCCTATAGGATGCACTACCTCATTAAATTTTGCTACCTTGCTTATTGTTAATTTCTGAATTATTTTTCCTTTTTTTAAAAATTTATTTTATATATTTGAAAGACAGAGTTACAGAGAGAGGTAGAAACAGAGAGAGAGGTCTTCCATCTGCTGGTTCGCTATCTAAATGACCGCAACAGCCAGAGCAGAGCTGATCCACAGCCAGGAGCCAGGAGCTTCTTCCAGGTCTCCTACATGGGTGCAAGGGCCCAAGGACTTGGACCATCTTCTACTGCTATCCCAGGCCATAGCAGAGAACTGGATCAGAACAGGAGCAGCCGGGACTAGAACCTGCACCCATATGGGATGCTGGTGCTGCAGGCCAGGGCTTTAACCTGGTGCACCACAGTGCCAACCCCCAAAGTTATTTTCTTGCAAGAAGACAAGGACCTCTATTCCATTCATTTCTGCTAACGGCATAGCCACCTCTATCTGGATTGAGTTTAGCTCTGGTTAAGAAACAAGACTTAACTCTGTTGCTGTTAGGAAAAGAGTGTGGATTGGTGCCACCTCACATGGGGCACCAAAACATTAGGAAAAGAGACTGTCGCAGATCAGAGAGGAGGCAAGAATACTAATCTACAGCCAGACCGAATTTATTCAGAGAAAATAAATCTGCAGAGGTGTGTGACCAACTGCTGGGCATTCAAATTGAGGGAACACATGTCAGGAGGCCTCACTCTAGGGTCTGGGCCTTTTTATATCTTAGGTGGGCAGCATGCAGAGGTGAATTGCTCCATAATGGTGTTTCAAGTGGCCGCCAGGCTTCAGAACCTGGAGAAGAATACAGGGGTAGGCTATAAAGACAATAGAGTGTGAGACCGAATTTAGATTCAGGGACAAGGAATAAATTTTATCTTGGGCAATGGGCAAGAATGGCTGAAGCTTCTGTCTGTTCCATCAGTCCTGACTCTGAGTATAGATAAGGAGAGTGGTTACCAATTTCTTTCTGGCTACTTCCTGCTGATACCAGGTATAGAGGATTCGAGTGAGGATATATACTTGGGATCAGATTGATTGAAAAAGGAGAGCATTTTTGTGTTGCTCCTGTGAGATGGCTTGAGATATATACATTCCTGCAATAATCTGTGGAATAAGGTAACATACATGGCAGAAATAGGAGCACTATGATTCTGAGGACAAAAGGAGATATTAGAGGCATTGCCCACAGCAGAAAAAAAAGGCCAAAATGATGCAGAGTTACCTCATGAATACATCTCATTAGCGTGTCTTTTTATGCGTTCAATCCCATCGCTTACCACACTCAATTTATTGGTGTAAAAGCAACATTCTTCACCCAAAAAGAGGCAAAGTCCTCCCTTCTCCACTGTGAGGTGGTCTAGTACCTGGTAGTTCTGGAGAAATACTGCTGCCAATGAAGCCACCTGATCCTGGAGGTGAGGCAGTGGCTGTGCTATGTCATTTATGTTTTCATTGAGACAGAGATAAACCTTCAATTTTATTTGCCTTGTCTACTGAAATGGCTAGTCCAGTCATTCGTGTTCCGATTCCTATCAAGATACCCAGTGAGATTATCAAAGGGGTGAGTCTGAAATCCCTCTTGACACAGTGGGTTATAAGAACAGAAAATAGAGATTGGTCTAGGGTATAGGGCAAAGGAGGAAATAGGTGAGTGTACAAGTCCTTGTCTAGTTGGTGGGGAGGCAAATGTATCCCTAGTTACCACAGAGAAAGAATGACCCTGTTTCTAGTCCTACACATGCGATCGTATGTAAGAGATAACCTTTAGGCTCTCATGCTGCAGGGGTATATGATGAGTAAATGCCATTGCAGCCACATTCATTGAGTGTGAGGAGTAGTGCTGGCTAGGAGGGGTGGGCCTGGAGAGTAGCAACTAGGTCACAGGCGTCATGGAGCAATGAACCCACATTATGGGAAGAAGGAAAGGAAGTGCACATGATGCATTAAAGGGGTTTGGCTGATTAGCAAGGCCGTAGCAAAAATGCCTTGGACAGGTCTACAGATGGAGCCTCTGTTTTTATTTTTCTGAATAATACTGGTGTTTCTTTCTGTAGCTGTTCTGGCATTTCTTCCTGAGAATTCTGGAAGAGATATATGTTCTGGGGTTCTGCCAGGAGGATTCTGGTCCTTGTAATATAAACAAGTTCATGGCCCTTTCCCAGGGCTAGGTGGGGGTGGGGAGGGCTTGCCAGCCCTTCAGGGGGGAGTGTATGAAGATCCAACATGAACAGACATTGGGATTATTTTCAAAAAACAGGCTAGAGGAAATGTTAATGAGAGGTATGTAAGAATTTTGGGAGAAAATGTCAGTGAGAGGTATGTGGAGGACTGGAGCCACAATAGGGGGCCGGGTTAGAACTTGGAGAAAAAAAGAGAGTATTAGTTTTTCATCTCAAAGCCACCATGAGTTGCTGGAACTGAGAGATTTCTAAGTCTGAATATGCAGGAGCTAAGTTAAAGAGAAAAAAGACGAGCTAGCTTCCCCATGAGCTGCTGCTTTAGCTGTCAGATCAGTCTGGTTGTTAGCTTTAGATAGATATTGTTTATCTTTCTGGTGGCCTTTGCAGTGAATACAGCAGCTTTTGTTGGCAGCTAGGCAGTGCCAAGAAGAGCTTTAATCAGCTTGCCATTTATTATAGGGGTCTCTTGGGCTGTCAGAAAATCCATTTCTTGCTATAACTGGGCATTGGAATGGATGATATTATAAGCATATCATGAATCTGTGTATATATTGACTGTGTTTCCTTTGGCTTTGATAAAGGCTCAAATTAAGGCTAACGACTTGGCCTGTTGGGAGGTAGTGCCTTGAGGTAGGGGCCTAGCCTCTATGACCATATGAGGGGAAAAGAGGAGGTATCATCACATTCCCCTCAGTTATTTCATATCCAGTGGGAAAAGGGGGAGTTTTAGAAACACTGCATCAATGAACCAATCCGGAGTTTTAGGAATAGGAGTGTCTGTGAGGTGGTGAAATGTAGTCAGGGAAAAATTAAGGAAGTCAGAACAGGATTGGGGTTCGAGGGGATCAGATACAGTGGTGGGGAGGAGAGTGGCTGGGTTGAGAGAAGAACAGTGGCCATAGGTAACGGTGGGCTGGAGAAGGGTAGAGTGAAGAACTTAGACATGAGATGGCAATATAGATTGAAAATCCCAGTGGCTGACGAGGTCTTACAACCTGTGGAAGGACTAGATTTGTTGGAATTGATAAAGGGCCAGCTTCTGGGCCTCAGGTGTGAGATGTGCTGCTGTGGCCAGGACCCTTAGGCATTGGGGCAAACCTTGATAAACCCCATGTAATTGTTTGGAGAAATAGGCCACAGGTTTAATAGAGTTTTCAGCCTTTTGGGCCAGGAGGCCTAGTGCTTGCTCCTCAGAGTAGTAATATAGAGTAGGAATGGTTTAAGTGTTTTAGGAAGGCTTAGGGCAGGTGCTTGTAGAAGAGCTTTTTTTTAGGGTTTGGAATGAAGTTTCTAGGCAAGAAGTTTCTTGCAAAGGCTCATCTAGATTGCCCTTGGTAGCTTCATAGAGAGGTTTAGCAATAAGAGAAAAGTCTGAAATACAGATGCAAAGTATCCCATGAGTCCCAAGAAAGAGAGGAGGTCACACTTAGTATGTGGGAAAAGAAGAGAGTGTATTGCCTGTTTTCAGGCTGGAGAAATTACACAAGTGTTTGGCATCATGAGAAGTCCCAGGAAGGTGACAGAAGTGGAAATTATCTGAGCCTTCTTTTGAGATTCCCTATAACCTTTCTCAGCTAGAAAGTTCAAAAGACTAGTAGTATGTCTAAGACAAGTCTCTTAGAAGGGGCTATAGTATAGAAGATCGTCAACATATTGAAGAAGGGTGCTGGATGAAAGGTTAATAGAGGCCAGATCTGCCTGGAGTGCCTGTCCCAGAAAGTGTCCTCTGTGCGGGAGACCTTGAGGTAACACTGTGCAGGTGAGCTGTTGAGTAAAACGAGTATCGGGGTCAGACCAGGTAAAGGCAAAGAGTGGTTGGGAAGATGTGTCGAGAGGAATTGTGAAAAAAAAAAAAAAAAAAAAAAACAAAAAAACAACATCTTTTAGGTCAAGAAAGAAGTCACGGGGTATTTGGGAGAGGAGAGTATAGGGGTTTGGCACAACTTGGTATGGACAGCAGTATTAATATGTTGGAGGTCCTGTAGTAAATGATAAGAGCCATCTGGTTTTTTTGACCAGAAGTATAGCTGTGTTATGGGGGGAGTGAATGGGAATGAGCATGTTAGCTCAGAGGAGGTGGTGCATAATAGATTTTAGACCTCTGTGGCTTGCTGGGCTTAAAGAATATTGGAGAACAGTAATAATTTTTGTAGGGTCTTTTAGAGATACACGAATGGGGGTATACTGGGTGGTGATTACTGGGTGGGAGGTATCCAACACTAGAGGATTAACCAAGGGAAGAGAGGGAGTCTGGGGTAGAGAGATAGGGAGAGGAAGGTCTGTAATGTGAAATATAAAGGTTTGTGCTTTATCCCTGGTGGGAATGGAGATAGGTGCCCCCAGGCTAAGAAGGTCCTTGCCTCAAAAGGAGGTGGGGCAGTTAGGAAAGGTGAGAAAGGAAGGAGTAATATATGGGAGGCTTCTTATTAGGCATTTCAACAAGGCCTTTCATGTCAACAATAGAGACTGAGGATGGAAAGAATGGACTGCAATATTCATTTAAAACAGATAAACTAGCCCCAGTGTCTACCAAGAACGATGCTCACTTGCCAGACACTGCCCCTATTACCTTCGGGTCCCTAGACTCATCTGTGATGGGGGCTGTGGAACCTGGTTCTCCTCATTCTGTTAAGAATACTAACCAATCCCAATTTCCCAGAGGGAAATTTTTAAATTCCAACTTTTTGTCTAGTCAGCTCCAGGTATCCATTGCAAACTCCAAAAATTACAAGATGGTCCACAAACTCCCCAGAGGAACCCCGTAGATGCAACTTTTTGTGTTTTTAACAATAAAGATGAGGAATTAAGGACTCAAAGGAAACAGAAAACTTAAGTTTCAGATGCTTGCTGTAATATACCAAGACCCCAGTCGCAAGGCAAGTGCCAAATCTAAGGGGCCCTGTTATCATTATAGCAATGATGGACGCTAGGCTAAGGCCTGCTCCAACTTGAAGTCCACCTCAGCTCAAGGCTCTAGTCCTCCTGGAGCCTGTATTAAATGTGGCTATACTGGACATTGGGCCAGAAGTTTCCCTAATCCGAGACCTCCCCCTACCTCCTGTCCCAAGTGCAGCAATGGGGTCACTGGAAGTTGGACTGCCCCCAGGGAGGGTGACCTCCCTTTCTGGAATAACCCTCTCTTCAAACCCCTCTGGCACATGACATCTCATTTCTGTTAAACTTAACTGTAAGGCAGAACATAAATACAGCAGAGTTTTCATTGGGTTCCTGGGTGACCTCTTGGATCTTCTCATAATTTACTTGTTTATGGCTGTTCTTATCCATAGCTACCATTAGGCATGAGATCTTGTGGTCTTAGGCATGTAGCCCTGGGTCCCTTTGTTGGGATGGTAAGTCCATTTTGGGTTAGGGTTGGCTCTGGGGACAGCTCAAGCAGCCTCTGGGTGTCTGTCTAGGGTCTGGCAGTGAATCTCATCTGCATATTCTTTGACAGCATGCTAGTTATGTTCAAAGTCGTCTGGAGTTAGGTTAGAGGATAAAACTAAATAGAGATCATTCCAGGTTAAACTCTAAGACTGAGTTGTTGCTGTGAATTCATTCTGAGAGGAGGAGCATGGTGGGGTCAAGAGGCACGGAGTCAACACACAGACCCCGGGAGCTGGGTGAAAGCAGGCCAGAGGCGAGCAGTCCGCAGACTCCTTTATTTCAGTTGGTACAGCAGCTTATATAACCAAGGCAGCCAATCTGGTCAAGGGGCAGTCTATGCCCTAACCAATCACAGCTTGTTGCCAGGCAATTTCCAAAGCCATCCAATCACAGCCTATTGCCAGGCAGTTTCTGTTGCCAGCGGTCATCTTGGCGTGGCCTTCTCATTTTACCACACTGAGTCAGGTGGAGAAATCTCTTATGATATCTGGAGGGATTCCCTGAGAATGACCGTAGGTGTTTTTCAATCTGACTAAGGTCTAATAGAGAGAAGGGCACATGGACCCTAACCAGACCTTCCACTCAGCCACCTCCCTCAATGGAAAGAAGGATTTGGGTTGAATAATTCGAGAACGGATGTGAGGGGGAGATAGGGGAGGGAGGAGGTGAGGTGGGAGGAGATAGGGTAGTGGGAGGAAGCTGGGTGGGATCCAATGAGGAATTAGATGGGTCAGGCTGAAACTCCAGAATTCCTTGGGTCAGGGATAGGGGCGGAGGGGAGGGGAATCATCTGCAGGGTCAGGGTCACAGAGGGGATGGGATGAGGGAGGGAACAGTGGTGAGGTAGAAGGCTTACAATAAGTGTTTTCCATGGAGGGGCTGGGGCTCAATGTTGAAATATTATCATTTACAACCTACATTGATTTGAGAGGAATGTTAGTTCATATGGTGTGCAGAAGTAATAATGATTAAAACCTACCCCCTTCCCCATCCTCTAAATTAATGCCAACCTCAAAGTTTATCCATCCCTTTCCTGTTTTAATGCTATTAAACTTAATACGTTCACCTATTTAATAAGAGACTAACTTCAGCCTTATTTGTTTGCCACTTATATATTGCTATTGTTCTGGAGGCATTACTACTTTACCCATTTTGTCAAAATCACAGATATGAAGCTGTAAAGGAAAGCTAGATTTAATCTTTCCCAGGGACACATCCAGAGAAATTCCTGCCATCTCAGTAACCTTTCCTTAAAAGACTCCTGCTATTTGGAGAATCTTCTTCATGGTTGGCATCTTAGAGAAGCTGCAGTTATCCCAACCCTGGCCCTACTTGCTTCTAAGGAGATGGCTGAGATGACACAGTGAAGATCAAAGTCAAATGCCAGATCACATTTCCAAGAGAATGGATTTCTCCTAGCCACATTGTGGGATTTGCTTGTTTTCACCTACAGGAAATTTTATGCTTCTAAATTGATCTGCTAATCATTTTTATGCATATGAAAAGAAATACATAGTTATTAAAATGATTCTAATTTGTATCACTTAAAATCATCTTTGCCTGCATTTAGCCATGTCCTCAGTACTTTTATCTCCTGTACAGGTTAGCTGTGGATTCTCAAGTTCACTTTATTAAACTTTGAGGTTTATATCTGAAACATAAGTGTCCTAGCTGTAAAGTGAATATGTTATGCTAGATTAAATTCTAAATCTTTTACATCAGATAAAATCTTCATGTTTCTGTTTAGTTTACTATTAACTGAACCAAATCCGGTGGGCTCAGCAGGCATTTGCCTCTCTCTCAATACCATTACTTGTCTTCTTTTTAGCCTCCCGCTCCTCTAGGCTAGATGTTCCAGTTTGTACTTTCTTTTGTGTCTTTCATGTAGAGTAACGCAGCTTTTCCAATGACACTTTTCTGGTTGTACTTGGAAGGGAAAGTGATGCTGGAGCTGACAGTGTGACCAGCACTGTGTAAATCATCCAGGCAGAGAACAACACAACATCCATGAATAGATGGTGGCGTTAACAAGTAAAAATAGCTGAAAGGATGGAAAACCCCAGAGGTGTGAAACCGTTGACTTTTTTCCTATTTAAATTTGTTTTGTTTATCCTTTTTTTTTTTTTGCTTTTTCTTCCATTTATCTTCATGTTCAAGATGTAGTAGGGATTTTTAACAGTGATATTTCATAATTTTTTGAACCCACAGTCTTCTGATTTAATAAAAACCTTAAAGATATCCATCCAGAACTACTTCCTATTAGCAAAATGAAAGCCTCATCAAGACTGTTGCAGTGGGTAAAATAAAATGAGAGGGGGAGTGTATTAGGGAGTTAGCCTGGTTCTCTGGAGTCAAATTCACCTTTGGTTTGCACTTACAGGCTAAGGGTAAGCAGGAGAAACTGGAAAATCCAGTTCTTTGACTTCATGAGTTACTTGGATAGAAAACTGTCTTGTTAGAACATGCCTCATGTCCCATCTCCCTTTGTACTGATCACACTCAAGGAAGGTTACAGAACTCAGATATTCAGCATCATTGACAAAATGGAGGTGTCACCAGACTGATAGATTCCGTGCCGGGGTGACCAAGTGTTAACACTTCAGGGAGGACTAGATTTTCCCATGGACCAGGCATATCACATGCTTTCCTCCACAGGCTGAGTGCATTGGACCAAATACCTCCAATCAGAGTGATGTCGGTGATCATCAGATCTTTGCTGGTAGGCACGCTGCCTTTAGTCACAGATGATTTGAGTTTATCGTCCTTACCCAGATTCTGTTCTGCTCTTTGTGTCAGCTCAGACACAATGATCTCCTTGGTTACTGCAACTTGCTGCATGTAAGGTTTTACAGCAATTGTAAATCACTGTTATTTCAACAGTTAGGTCATTATAGATTCTCTTGTAAAAGGCAAATATTCACTTTAAAATCCTATCCATCTTGTTACTATGCAGGCTACATTTGCTCTTGGCCCAAATATATTTTTCTATGTTGCTTTACTAAAAAGGAATTTAAAAAGAGAAAAATAATTTCATGATACTGTATTCAGTCATCTTTTAAACAAATATTTTTTGAACCCTCCTATTATCCAGGCACTGTTCTAGTCAATGAGAATGCAGTGATGAGTAAGAATGAGAATTCTTTACTTATGAGGCTTATTTCAGTTGGGGATTCATGCCATTAACCTATTGTTCTTAGTGCTTCATTTATGTTAATCCTCATTGATTTGTAAACATAATAACTTGTGAGAATGTTAATAGATATTGATTATTCAGAAGCAATTGCTTGCAATGCACAATGCTATTATTTGTAATAATTATTGTTATCTATAAACTCACAGGTCTTTAAAGAAGAACTGAACTGTGTGGCATTTGCTGTCAGCCATATTCACAAGAGTATGGATTTAGGTAAGGATTAAATTCTAAAAGATTTATCTAAGCAGTACAGATGATCAATATGTACATATGTTTATAAATAAGATAGCCATGAAAAATTACATGAGTAATGGAAGTAGGTAAGAAAAAACAATGGCCTGTAATTAATGAGCGAAGTGGAATATAGCCAGCAGGAATGCCAAAATAGAAATTTTATCTGTTTAGCTTTGAATATATTATAGGAAACAGTAACCCAGTTTGCATAAAGTTTTCCTTCCTACCTTCATTAGGATAACTGGTAGAATTACTTGTGTGTTTTGCTGTCTCAAAGGAAAGACATTCTTCAGATGGTAGGTTATGTTCAGACAACAAGTGGACTTATTCACATTTTAAAGAAAAGGAAATAACTATAAGCCTACATTTTAAAAATGCCTTGACTATCATTTCTTGGGGGAATGTCAACTGGACTGTGAGACTGTAGACATCCACTGACTGAACTTGGTAATTCAGCAAATGTGCCCTTGCAGACTTGTGCTGAAATCATCTTCCTTGAACTAAACACTGATTAGAATCACATTTATTCATGAATTTTAGCACTAACTACTGATTCTTGCACTTACTTAGCTTGAGTGTGGTAAAAATGTAGAAACACGACATTGGAGGGAAAGGAATTTCTAGATATTATATGCATATAGGACAGTTATTTAAAGGTGAAACATTCAAACATCAGAGAGATCTTTCAGTGAGATGGCTTTCTTTTCTTCCGCCCTCAATTGAAGATGTAAACCCTGCTTTAAGCAGAGGCAGGATCCTGCAATCCCAAGTGGTATAACTGTTTAAATGTGGACCAGAATAGAATATTTGTGTGAAATGGGTTATATAACAGATATGATTACTATCCTTCTGAAATTCTTTGTGTTCTTGTGGAAAGGTATTTATCAAAATGAGTACAATAGCTTTCTACTTGTGATCCCAAATCACAAGGACAGGTTGATCAAATTCAGTGGCATTATAGGAGAATGATCTGGTGGCTGTGATAATCATCCTGGCTGTGCCCTTTGAAGATAAAGATGGGAATGGCAGTAAGAGTCAGATGCAAGGCTGGCAAAATTAAAATTGATGACCACATTACACATTACACTCAAGCTCATGCATTATACTCAATAAAAGGGACCATGCAATACAAATAGGAAAGGCACGATTCCTGCTGATTTCTAATTATATCCCTTCTTTCCATCTGTTTCTATTCTAGCACCTTAATTCATTCTAGTAGAGAGAGAAACGGTTTCTTTAAGATTTAGGAGCCAATTTGAAGGTTTTTTTAAGTGTAAAATATAATAAAAATATGAAATAAATTCTATTATTTGCTGAAGTTTCACAAGGCCACTGAAAATATGAGTGTTTATGAGGTTAGTGTGAAATATGGAGATTACTCCAAGATATTGGATGGGATTTTCAACTTTGATATGCCGAACATTGCCTAGGCATTGACAAGGTTGAAACACATAAGAAATTTACTCTTTATTCAAGGATGGAAATACGAGCTTGAATAATATCTGCAGAATAAATTATCTTTTCTTAAGTCCAAAGTCATTAAACATGGAAAGACAGGGTTCTTAAAGTTGTAACTAATAGGGTTTCACAAGTACTCCCAGCAAGGGAGTACTTGCTGGGAAAGGAAGGGCAACTATAGAGTGGGGTAAAGGAGAAATAAGCACTGTGAAGAAGTGTTAAGGCAAATGAGATATTTGATATATTATCATTGGTTGATACTGTGACCACATGTCTTGCTCTACAGAATATCCTATGGAATGTCATAGAGTCCTGTATGCTGTTCACTAAGATTTTCTGTATGGCAGAAACTTATGTTCTTGAGAATTCCCACATTTGCCCTACAAACATAAATCGCTATTTTGTAAGTTTTGATAATTCCTTTCTACTTTTTGTCCTCATTTATCTCTTCATCCCGGGATTTTTTTTTTCCGTCAGATTTAGCCCCTAGCCTTCTTCAACTCTCAAGCCCTTATCAATTGTTCATATCAGTGCAGAATAATCTCATTCTTTCTGGCTTTCTGCCTGGAATGCCTTTTCTAGTTCCTTTTTCTGGCAACTTCATATTTCAAGTGTTCCCTGTTTTGGTTGTTAGGGGAAGGTTGCCTTCCTGCTATACTACCATTGCTCTTTGTAAACATCTCTGTGGCATCAGTTACCATGATTGGTTGAAATCTGTTTATATTCATGTTTCTCTGATGAGACTATAAGGGACCTTCTCACCAACACTTGGTTCAATATGTAGTATGTAGTAGATTCTTAATCAAAATTAAATATTTACTGACTAAAGTTTAAGTGGCTACTGAATAAAAGAGTGAGTGAATACAAGAAGGATTGATTGTATGGCAGTGCTGGAGCTATACTGATTAACCCAATTATCTGAACTCCCTTAGTACCTGGAGTAGTCAATAGAAATTATATCACATTTTTCAGGTGTATAATCTGTTTATAAAAATTGAGGAATTAAACAGCAAATCAATATTTCAAAACAGGCAGAAGTCTTCATTTTCTTGATGTTTAAATGTATATAAACCTTAGTAAGAAGAAAAAATATAAAATAAAAGAATAGAGGTGACCTTAGAAAACATTGAGCCAAATTTCCAGAGAGAATGTTGATAAACTTTCCTAAGGTCTCACACTTGGTTATTGGCAGAGGACCAAAACCCATCTCCAAACCCCCAGTCCTGGGCACTTTTCTGTGTTCTCACTGCTGTGACAACTCGATTTCAAATGCTTATACACCCAGCGTAGAATACAGATAATGTGTTTCTCTTCTTTTTTGCTCTCACTGAATAATTTTCAGCAGTTCTTCCAATTGCTTTCTGTTGGCCTGCTGTGCTCTGCTGAGTTCACCCTTGCAGAGGACATCTAGTCATATAGCAAAGAGAATTATCCAGTATTTTTTTCCAGTATCACCTCAATCAGTCCACAAATTATTTATTGACCACTTGCGATGTGACCAACACAGAGCTAATATGATAGAGCTGACTGCTTTTAAACTCAATGCATCAATTAAATAGTACTCTATGTGAATTTTGACTTGGCAAACCTCAAGTGACAATATTTTTCAAGGTCACTGTGAAACCCATGATGGGAACTCAGTAATTAACCTTATATGGAATCATGCAGTTTGGCCTGACACCTGGTGTAAGCTTTAAGATGTCAGATGCAAAGTATCCAGATTCTGTCCTCAGATGTTCAAAGACTGTGTCCTTATGGCCTTTACATTTTGTGACGGAGCCTGAACACCCAAGTGGTAATAGAATGAGAAGGACATTCCTTTTATTATAGAGTTTTGAATGATTCATTCAACTTTGGATTAGGACCAGGGTATGTTTGGAGTGATAATGACCATTGAGGGTTATGACAATTTTTGCTATTACTTTCCCTTCAAATTCCTTACCTTCTATGACTCAGACTTTGGTTGAAATATAAGAAATGGATATTTTCTATAATTTAGCCCATTAATTCATAGTGCTTGGTGTACCTGGCCTGAGGAGCTGCTAGCAAATGGTAGCTGGTTTGCTGCCTAGAGGGGATGAAGAGGCACAAGCACATAACAAGGCTCAGGTGACTGTGGAGTCAGACTAATTCTTGGCATCACCGCAGTGTTGGCTCAGGAAGGGCTTTCACATTTGCATATGAGTGTTTTCTTCCTGTTGAGTGGACACTATTTGAGAATGAAGTAGCTTCAGAATAGAGTTGCCCATTACTTAGATAAATAAATTTGAATTGCAGATAAGCAGCAAACAACTTTTTATTCTAAATATGCCAAAGCTATTTCTGGGACACACTTAATATTAATAAAATTGTGTGTACTTCAGATTCAAATTTACTTGGGGATTCTGCATTTTTATTAACTGACAATTTAATTTGGACAGGACCTTATGTCTGTCAGTTACATTAGGGGGAAAGAAGGAGCTTGATGTATTACTGCAAGACATTCTGTGAAATCCATGTTGCCTAGCTATGTGAACTGGTTCTTTTGAAATCAGAAGTTTAGCAAGGTCAGGAGATTGTAATACTGGGATGGAAGACTGGCTGGAATAAGTTTTAGGAAAAGTATTGCATCTTGGTTATAGACATGAACTTGTAGCCAAATGATAAGAGCTTGAAACCTGACTCTGATGCTGTTAATTATGTTACTTTGGGCAGATTACTTTAACTTCCTACACCCCAACTTCTTCATCTCTGAAATGGGGAGAATAGTATCTAGCTTAAAGTGATTGTAAAGATGAATAAAATTAAAACTGTGTAAATGTTAATTATCATTAGAGACACTCAAATTTTTTGATATATTTTCACTTATTTTGTAAGTTAACCTTAGGCTTTTTATAATTAAACTCCTCACCTATTTTGCATTAATTCATTGCACAAAGGGTATTAACTTAATCATATGTCCTGAGCATTTATTTGTTTAATCAAATTATATAAATTTTAATTGCATGACCATTGGAGTCTCTATGTTAAATAAGTTTTGCCAACTTCTATAATATCACACTAGCAGGAGGAGAATGCTCCATGAAAGCGATCCAGGAGAAAGAAATTTTAAACTTAATTTAAACATAAATACAGCAAAATAATAGCTAAATGCTTCCATGAAGTCCAAGTGAAGTCTACATTTAATAAAGTTGTTATGAAACAAGCAGTTATTTCCTTACATTGCCATGAAAATGTGCCACAACTATGATATCAGTATGGTATTAGAAAGAAGAAAATGTACAATGAGTTCACAAGCGTTTAATGAGAAATGTGGACTGAAAATTTGCTGAGCAAGAAATCTTTAGGCATTTTAGATAATGTCACAAGTCTGATTCAATGTAATCATGCCATTACACTTTAAAGTATAAATATAATTTAGATTTCTCTCTTTGGTCTGTGAAAGAAAACTCATTCTATTCTATCTTTTTTTTAATAAGCTAGATATAGTGGAGTTTTTCAGCTTTGGTTGAAACATAAATGAAAATATAATTTCATTTACATATAAATTAAATTATATCTAGTTATACAGCAATTGCCACTTGAAATTAGAGAAAAAATATATTTCACAGGCTTTGGGAAAGAGGGTTTTGAAGATCTTGGAATTAAAGGTCCATTGGCCAGTGCTGACTGCATTGAGAGCCAGCCAAAGTGTGATGCCTGCAGGGTTGAGACAGATTTTTCTGGCCTTGAGCCCCTTGTGATTCTGGGTATAATAATTCAAGGAGAACTTTGGTGTTTCTTGTTTAAAGAATTATTTATTCGTTTGAAAGGCAGAATGACAGAGAATGAGGGAGGGAGAAAGAGAGAGGGAGAGAGCGAGGGAGAGGGAGAGAGAGAGAGAGAGAGAGAGAAAGAGAGAGATCCTCCATTCATTGATTCACTCCTCAAATGCCTCTAAGAGCAGACACTGATCCAGGCTGAAGTCAGGATCCAGGAACTCCATCTGTGTCTCCTACATGGATGGTAGGAACCCAAGCAGTTGTACTATGCACATTAGAGTAAAACTACTACTCAAACAGTATTTTATACATTGTGTATCTGTGTGGATGTAAACTGTTGAAATCTTTACTTAGTATATAATAAATTGATCTTCTGTATATAAAGGTAATTGAAAATGAATCTTGATGAAGAATGGGATGGGAGAGGGAGTGGGAGATGGGATGGTTGTGGGTGGGAGGGAGGTTATGGGGGGAAGACTGCTATATTCCAAAAGTTGTACTTTGGAAATTTATATTTATTAACTAAAAGTTGAAAAAGAAACACTGCCTTTCCAGGTGCATTAACAGGAAGCTGGATCAGAAGCAGAGTAGCTGGGACTTGAACTTGTGCTCTGATTTGGGATGCAGATGTCCCAAGTGGCAGTTTAGCCCACTGTGCCACAATGCCCTCTATGAAATTTTGTTCTTCACACGTATTTTCAGGAGCAGTCTTTGCAAAGGAAACCTCGGCATTATATGTGGGGCAAGATCAAATACGGAAAACCACAGAAGGTTCTTTAGTGATTATTCTTCCAAGATGGCTTAGGCTTCCGGATACCTCTTCTAGGAAATGTATAGAGACAGGAAGTCATCCTCTAACATTGCCAGTTGTAGTTTGAATACCAACCTCATGCTGATCACTAGATGCACAGAAGCTGGGATTGAGAAATTAAGCAATTAGAATGGATAAGGTTGAGAGCAATACATAAGAAGACATAGATAACATCCTATAAAGGGGCCCCTTGAATGTTTACAAGCTTCTTGACTTTCAGCTTTTCAGGCCCTTCATCCTGTGCTTTGTAGCAGGACTGTACAGCCCTTTTGTTTTCATTGTGAGTAGTTTGAATTCTTTGCCGAAGAGATATTTTGCTTCAATCCTGTTCTTTTTTTTTTTTTTAACTTTTATTTGATGAATATAAATTTCCAAAGTTCAGCTTATGGATTACAATGGCTTCCCCCCCATAATGTCCCTCCCACCCGCAACCCTCCCCTTTCCCACTCCCTCTCCCCTTCCATTCACATCAAGATTCATTTTCAATTCTCTTTATATACAGAAGATCAGTTTAGCATACATTAAGTAAAGATTTCAACAGTTTGCTCCCACACAGAAACATAAAGTGAAAAATACTGTTTGAGTACTAGTTATAGCATTAAATCTCAATGTACAGCACACTAAGGACAGAGGACCTACATGAGGAGTAAGTGCACAGTGACTCCTGTTGTTGACTTAACAAATTGACACTCTTGTTTATGGCCTTAGTAATCACCCTAGGCTCTTGTCATGAGCTGCCAAGGCTATGGAAGCCCCCTGAGTTCACTGACTCTGATCATATTTAGACAAGGCTATGGTCACAGTGGAAGTTCTCTCCTCTCTTCAGAGAAAGGTACCTCCTTCTTTGATTAACCATTCTTTCCACTGGGATCTTACTCGCCGAGATCTTTCATTTAGGTTTTTTTTTTTTTTTTTTTTTTGCCCCAGAGTGTCTTGGCTTTCCATGCCTGAAATACTCTCATGGGCTTTTCAGCCAGATCCAAATGCCTTAAGGGCTGATTCTGAGGCCAGAGTGCTGTTTAGGACATCTGCCATTCTATGGGTCTGCTGTGTATCTCACTTCCCATGTTGGATAGTTCTCTCCCTTTTTTATTCTATCAGCTAGTATTTGCAGACACTAGTCTTGTTTATGTGATCCCTTTGGCTCTTAGTCCTATCATTATGATCAATTGTGAACAGAAATTGATCGCTGGGACTAGTGAGATGGCATTGGTACATGCCACCTTGATGGGATTGAATTGGAATCCCCTGGTATGTTTCTAACTCTACCATTTGAGGTAAGTCAGCTTGAGGATGTCCCGAATTGCACATCTCTTCCCTCTCTTACTCCACTCTTATATTTCACAGTGATCACTTTTCAGTTAAGTTCCAGCACTTAAGAAGAATTGTGTATTGATTACAGTATTCAACCAAAAGTATTAAGTAGAACAAACAAACAAAAAATACTAAGAGGGATAACATATTAAGTTGCTCATCAACAGTCAGGGTGAGGGCTGATTAAGTCAGGTGGCAATTTCAGAGTCAGGTGTGTTAAAGGACTGTGAGTTAAAGACGATTAGGAAGAGTTGATTAGCAACTTGGAACAGAGGTGAGTGAAACCTCATATAACACAGTTACAGCCAAAAAGGAAACTATGGCAATCCCACTCAGAGTGCTAATGGGAACATTTATGTTTGTTAGGTCTTAATAGAGTGATCTTGGAACAGGAGAAAGAAAATATTAAAAATAGCCAAGAAATGAAGAAAAAGCTAGGACTGGCATTGTCATATATCAAAGTATATTATAAAATTTGAATAATGAAGACTGTTACATTGATCCAAATAAGAAATAACAATGGAACAGATCAAAAATCTTAGGCACTGATGCTTATAAAATATTAGTTCATAATAAAATATGAGATACAGAACAATGAAAGCATGACAAGTCATTGACACCTGGTTCTGGGATAATTAATTGATTAATATAACCTTCTAAAACCCCATGTCAATATCAAAATAAAATCCAAATGTGAAATTTATTTGAAGGATGAAAACAAAAGAAAATGAATGGCTGGGTATTTTTGGTGAGGAAATTCTCTTTAGGTATAAATCCCACCTCAGAAAACAGAGACTATTTCTTACTTAAATCTCCATAAAACCACAGCTACCACACATAACATTTAAAAAGGAAAATTAGCAAAAGCATTAGCAACATGTGACAGCTAATATGTAAAGATGTTTTATAGATTAGTAAGAAAATAAATATAATTTTCCAAGAAGGCAGAAACCAACAAACCATCTCCCCCTCCCATTTCTAATATTCTTTCACTTCAGTCACCCACTGTCTGGCACATTGTGAAAATTCAAGAAAAATTATATAATACTGACCTCACTAGTTATCAAAAAGCACAAATTAAAATACAGTCATATCTTATCTGCCTTTTAAATTAGTCAAAGTTGATATAGTTAATAGTGTTTGAAGAGAAAAATCAAACATAAAAATGATAAAACTATACATTGTTTATCAATATATTTATATATTATACAAATATTTTAGCTATACACACATATATTGTCCAAAAATATAAAACATATTTATCTTTGATTACAAAATATAATTTTTTAACTTTTATTTAACAAATATAAATTTCCAAAGTACAGCTTATGGATTACAGTGGCTTCCCCACCCCCATAACTTTCCTCCCCCCCACAAACCTCCCATCTCCTGTTCCCTCTCCCATTCCATTCACATCAAGATTCATTTTCAATTACCTTTACGTACAGAAGTTCAATTTCATATATATTAAGTAAAGATTTCAAAAGTTTGCACCCACACAGAAACACAAAGTGAAAAATACTGTTTGAGTACTAGTTATAGCATTAATTCACATTGTACAACACATTAAGGACTGAGATCCTACTTGAGGAGTAAGTGCACAGTAACTCCTGTTGTTGACTTAAGAAATTGACACTCTTATTTATGGTGTCAGTAATCACCCTAGGCTCTTGTCATGAGTTGCCAAGGCTTTGGAAGCCTTTTTATTTTGCAACTCCAATATTATTTAGACAAGGTCGTAGTCAAAGTGGAAGTTCTCTCCTCCCTTCAGAGAAAGGTATCTCCTTCTTTGATTAACCATTCTTTCCACTGGGAGTTGACTTGCAGAGTCTTTCATTGAGGTGGTTTGTTTGGTTTTTTTTTGTTTTGTTTTTGTTTTTTTCTTTTTTGTTTGTTTTGTTTTGTTTTGTTTTTGCCACAGTGTCCTGGCTTCACGTGCCTGAAATTCTCTCATGGACTCTTCAGCCAGATCCAAATGCCTTAGGGGCTGATCCTGAGGCCAGAGTGCTGTTTAAGACATCTGCCATTCTATGAGTCTGCTGTGTATCCCACTTCCCATGTTGGATCATTCTCTCCCTTTTTAATTCTATCAGTTAGTATGAACAGACACTAGTCTTGTTTATGTGATCCCTTTGACTCTTAGACCTATCAGTATGATCAGTTGTGAACTGAAATTGATCACTTTGACTAGTGAGATGGCATTGGTACATGCCACCTTGATGGGATTGAATTGAAATCCCCTGGCATGTTTCTAACTCTACCATTTGGGGCAAGTCAGATTGAGCATGTCGCAAACTGTACATCTCCTCCCTCTCTTATTCCCACTCTAATATTTAACAGGGATCACTTTTCAGTTAAATTTAAACACCTAAGAATAATTGTGTGCTGATTAAAGAGTTCAATCAATAGTATTAAGTAGGACAAAAAAATACTAAAAGGGATAAAGTATTAAGTTGTTCATCAACATTCAGGACAAGGGCTGATCAAGTCACTGTTTCTCATAGTGTCCATACAAAATATATTTTAATGTAACTATCTGGAGATTTGTTAATGAGGTTGTGCATTGGTTTATTATCATGTTATCCAAAATGGTAATAGGTCCATATATCCACAATTTAGGGTTACATAAATTAATTACAATATACAATGCATGCAAAACCTGAAATAATGAGAAGCCATTAAAACTGTATTGTAGGCCGGCGCCATGGCTCACTAGGCTAGTCCTCCACCTTGCAGTGCCGGCACACCAGGTTCTAGTCCCGGTCAGGGTGCCGGATTCTGTCCTGGTTGCCCCTCTTCCAGGCCAGCTCTCTGCTGTGGCCAGGGAGTGCAGTGGAGGATGGCCCAAGTGCTTGGGCCCTGCACCCCATGGGAGACCAGGAGAAGCACCTGGCTCCTGCCATCGGATCAGCGTGGTGCGCTGGCTGTAGCATGCTGGCCATGACGGCCATTGGAGGGTGAACCAACGGCAAAGGAAGACCTTTCTCTCTGTCTTCTTTCTCACTGTCCACTCTGCCTGTCAAAAAAAAAAAAAAAAAACTGTATTGTAGATATTATGTGGTGACATTAGGAAATGACACATGAAAATAGCAGTTAAAATAAATTCTAATTATTGACTATTTAAAAATTTTTATTTATATAAGGTGAACAACTATCATGTATTTCATATATACAGATTTAGGTGCATAGTGATACTTCCCACATAATCCTTCTCCTGCCCATGCTCACACCCTCCCTCCTCCTTTCCTACACATTCTTTTAATTTTTAGAATGACATACTTTCAGTTTATTTTATAATCATAAGCTTAACCCTCCACTAAGTAAAGAATTCAACAAATAATAATAAGAAAAAACACTTTTCTTCAACAATAGAAACAAAGGCTGCAAACAATAATCAAATCTCAAAATTTAACTAATTTACATTACATTTTTAACAATTTTAAATTACAAATTTAACAATTTAACATTTTAAATTTTAAATATTTAACTAATCTACATTACATTTTTGTATACTCTGTTAGTTACTGCAGATCAGGGAAAATATATTTGTCTTCTTGTGACTGGCTTATTTCACTAGGTATAATAGTTTCCAGTTGAATCCATTTTGTTGCAAAAGACAGGATTTCATTGTTTTTTATGGCTGAGTAGCATTCTATAGGGTATATATACACGATATTTTCTTTATCTGATCATTGGTTGATGGACATCTGGTTGATTTCATATCTTAGATATTGTTAATTAAACTGCACTAAAGATGGGGTACAGATTGCTTTTATATGCTGATTTCATGTTGTTTGGGTAAATTCCCAGGGGTGGGATAGCTGGGTCATATGCTATATCTATTTTCAGATTTCTGAGGAAACTCCATATTGTTTTCCACAATGGCTGTACCAGTTTACATTTCCACCAGCAGTGTATTGGGGTACTGATTTGCCCACATCCATCCCAGCATTTATTGTTTGTTGAGTTCTGTAAGAGAGCCACTTTTAATGGGGTGAGGTGAAATTTCATTGTGGTTTTAATTTGCATTTTCCTGATGGCTAATGATCCTGAGCATTTTCTCATGTGTCTGTTGCCTGTTTGAATTTCATCTTTTGAAAAATGCCTGTTCAAGTTTTTTGCCCATATCTTAACTGGATTGTTTGTTTTGTTGTTGTTGAGTTTCTTGAGCTCTTTGTAGATTCTGGATGTTAATCTTTATCAGTTGCAGAGTTTGCAAATATTTTCTTCCATTCTATCAGCTCTTTGCTTTGCTGAGTGTTTCCTTTGCAGTGCAAGAGATTTTCAGGTTGATTTAACCCCGTTTGTTAGTTTTGGCTTTGATTGCTTGTGCTTCTGGGGTCTTTACCCAGAAGACTTTTTCTATGCCGATATCTTGCTGAGTTTCTCTAATGTTCTCCTCTAGTAATTTGATGATATCAGGACATAGATTTAGATTCTTGATCTATTGTGAGTTGTGTTTTGTATAAGGTATAATCTAAGGCTCTTATTTCATACTTTTGCACACAGAGATCCAATTTTCTTGGCACCATTTGTTGAGGAGACTGTCCTTTTCCCCAAGATTGATTTTAACTCCTTTGTCAAAAATTATTTGGTTGTAGATGTGTGGATTGATTTCTAGAGTTTTCATTCTGTTCCATTGGTCTACATGTCTATTTTTGTGCCATTTCTAGGCCATTCTGATTATACCTACCCTGTAAGTATGTCTTCAAATCAGTTGTGATGCTCTGGCTATGATTTTGTTGTTTAAGATTGCTTTAGCTATTCTGGGTCTCTTGTGTTTCCATATGAATTTTAGCATCATTTTTTCCTAGATCTGAGAACAATATCATTGGTATTTTGATTGGGATCACATTAAATCTGTAAATCGCTTTTGGTAGTATGGACATTTTGATGATATTAATTCTTCCAATCCATGAACATGGAAGATTTTTTCATTTTTGTGTGTGTGTCTTCTTCTATTTCTTTATTTAGTGCTCTGTAATTTTCATTGCAGAGATTTTTCACCTCTTTGATTAAATTAATTCCAAGGTATTGAATTTGTTTCTAGCTATTGTGAATGGGACTGATCTTACAAATTCTTTCTCAGCCATATCATTGCCTGTGTATACAAAGGCTATTGATATTTGTGTGTTGATTTTACATCCTGCAACTTTACCAAACTCTCTTGTGAGTTCAATAAATTATTGAGTTTTGTTTTCATGACTGTTGATTATAAAATAAAATAATATTTGTATGTTAGTTCAGTTCTTGAAGTGGAGATCCAAGGTGATAGGGAAGCATTATGTGTAATCTTTCCTTGCTTTTAAAAAGCGGGTTTTCAAGGTACTTCAAAATTTCATAGAAAATGGAATTAACATATAATTTTAGTTTTATGCCCCCAAATTTGAAATCCATATATATGAGAGCACTTCAAAATTCATGAAAAACATGAACTATGAAAAACTATGTATAGATTTCAAAATTTCAGACACCAAAAATTTTCTTTTTAATTACATTGAATCTTTCTGAAGTCCTTTTATATGTTTCACAGAGTATTGGTGAATCTGCCTGCTATTGTTTGAATATCTCCATGAAAATTCATGTTGAAAGTAATCCCTATTATGAGGTATTAAAAGGTGAGACCAGCTGGAATTTAAGAGGTGGGTGCACCATGAGGGCTCTGCCTGCATGAATGGATTCGTCCCTTCATGGATAACTGGATGAATGGGTTAATGGGTTACCTTGAGATTGGTTCTGTTATAAACATAGTGTGACTTCGTTTCCATATGTGTCCCTCTCTGCAGGGAGAGCCAACCAGCACAATGGGCCTCATCTGCTGCAGGAGCCTAGAACTTAAACTTACCAATTTTTACAACCATAAGTTAAATAAGCCCGTTTTCCTTGTAAATAAGTGAATCATAAAATATTCTGTTAGTGAAACAGAAAATGAGTGAAAATGCCATCCAAACAGTATCTGTAGTTAGTTACCTCTGTTAGGTAAGACGAATGATGATTTAAAAAAAATTTATTTGAAAGGTATAGAGAGAGATTGGGACAAACAGACAGTGATCTCCCAACTGCTTGTTCACTCACCAAATGCCTAAATGCTTGCCACAGCCAGCTTTGAGACAGGCCAAAGCCAAGAGCCCAGAACTCAATCCAGGTCTCCTACGTGGGTGGCAGGGACCCAAGTACTTGTGCCATCACCGCTGTCTCCCAGGGTGCAGGAAGTTGGAATCTGAAGTGGAACTGGAACTTGAACTCAGGCATTCTGATATGGGATATGGATATCTGAAGTGGGATTAACTGCTATGCCAAATGCACATCCAGTGATGATTTTTCTCTCTCTCCTTTTTA
Source organism: Oryctolagus cuniculus (assembly GCF_964237555.1). Classification (NCBI taxonomy): domain Eukaryota; kingdom Metazoa; phylum Chordata; class Mammalia; order Lagomorpha; family Leporidae; genus Oryctolagus; species Oryctolagus cuniculus. The sequence goes on from NC_091436.1 coordinate 21,258,840, forward strand.
AAAAGATTTACTTATTTATTTATTTATCAAGGGCCAAGTTACAGAGAGGCAGAGGCAGAGAGAGAGAGAGAGAGAGAGAGAGAGAGAGAGAGAGACGTCTTCCACCCATTGGTTCACTCTCCAAATGGCTGCAATGGCCAGAGGTAGGTCGAACCGAAGCCAGAAGCCAGGAGCTTCTTCTGGGTCTTACACATAGGTACAGAGGCCCAAGGACTTGGGCCACCTTCTACTGCCTTCCCAGGCCATAGCAGAGAGCTGGGTTAGAAGTGGAGCAGCTGGGACTCAGTTGGTGCCTATATGGGATGCCAGCACTGTAGGCGGTGGCTTTACCTGCTAAACCACAGCACCGGCCCCAATTTTTATCTCTTTAATATTCTGATGTAATTTAAAAATTATCTTGTAATTAAGTTGAACTACAGTTAAAGTCACAAAAAAATGTACTTTAAACAAAAAGATAAGTTCTGCCACTTTGTTAAAATGCTCAGTGAATGGCTGCAGAATCCCCCAGGGAGAAGAAAGGTGCTTAGAGATAGCTCTGTCTCCAGAGCAAGGGGGGGCCAAGAGGAACCAACCCACCTCAGAGTTCTGCTGGGGGAAAGCAGCCTGGCTGTTGGGGAGCAGGTACAGGAGGCCTGGGGGAACACCCAACTACTGCAGGTGCTCTGTTTTGCATGATTCCTGCCTCCAGGCTGCCCACAACTTCTGTGAGGACCAGGAAGCTGTAGGAGAAGGGAGATTCGGGAGCCATGGAAATAAAAGCCTTTTTACAGCAGTGTGACACAGGCAGAGAAACCAGCCCCTAAAGTGTGTTCTTTGCAAACCCCTCTCCCAAAACTCATCCTTGTCCAGAACCTCAGAATGCAACCTTTATGACTCAAAGACCTAGTGATGAAATCATCAGACTGGTGGCTTTTTAAGAGGAAGGGTAGGAGGTTTGTAGATTCAGGTGCAGGGGAAGATAAGGTAAGGATGGAGGCAGAGATTTGTGTGAGGCAGCCTCCACTAAGGAGCAATGGGAGCAACAGAAACTGGAAGAGGCAAGGGAGGCCTCTCCCTAAGGGCTCTCAGGAGCCTTGCCGAGCTGACACCTTGATTTTACACTTCTGGCCTCCAGGTCTGTGAGAGAAAAACTTGGTGTCTTTTAAAGTCACTCAGGTGGTGATAATTTTTTTGAGATTTATTTATTTATTTGAAAGGCAGAGTGACAGAGAGAGGAGAGAGGAGAGAGGGAGAGAGAGATCTTCTGTCTCCTAGTTTAGTCTCCAAATGGAAGCAATAGCTAGGGCTGGGCCTAGCCAAAGCCAGAAGCCAGGAACTCCATCCTGGTTTCCCACATAGGAGGCAGGGGCCCAAGTGCCTATATATTATATAGGTGGTAGGGCACAAGGCAGGGTCAGAAATGGAGTAACTGGGACACAAACAGCACTCCAGGATGGGATATGCACTTTGCAAACAGCAGCTTAACCCACTGTGCTAACTACACAGGCACCCAATAAGACGTTTTGACAGACCTAAAACCTAGTGTGTCCCAGTGAGATGACAACTGCAAAGGTAGGTCTCCCTTGTGTCCTCCAGTCACAGTTCCCTCATTATGTGGTCATCCTACAGGATACTTCTGTAGAGGAACCCTGTTCTTCCTGACTCCCTAGTGTTTGTGGCAGTTGGTTTAAAGTCTTCATAAATCATAAGTCTTAAATTGAGTTGTGTGCTTAGAGTTTTCATGGAGCAGGAGATGAATGTGTCTTTCTGAATGCATCATGCATGAATTTGAAATATATCTATGAGATTTTTAACCAGGGCTTAGACATAGACAGTGACCTCACAATGTTTTAGTAAAAGGAGCGTCGGTTTTCTTATACATTTTAGGAAGGTATTCCTATATCACCTGTGGGAAGAGGCAAAGGGAAAATCTGTGAGAGGTTTTATTTTTTCCTGAACAGGATTCCAAAAGGTAGGATTCATACTGACTGGCATCTTCTGAAGCTCTCTGACAAGTCAGGACAGCTAGCAGGAGAGAAAGCCCACCTTCCCTCCATGATGCACGATGACTCCAAGATGCAATTCTTAATAATTTAGGGAGAAGAGTGACTGTGCAGGAATCCCTGCTTCTCTGTGATTGTTCTTTCCAAAGAAGATTTGATGTATTTGCAGGATGATTAACAATTCAAGCAAAAGGAGATTTCAGAATATCCTGATATCCATATTTAAGGTCCATCACCTTTTAAAAAAAATCTAAATGATGGGCATTGTTTACAGTCCGTCAGGGAACAGCGTGAACCTGTAGCTTTGCAGCTGTCAGCACTGATGCAGACTGAATCCTGATGCTGGTGGCTTATTTATGACTGTGCTATCATCTTAAGCAGAACACTGAGAAGCTGCTGTTGCTGATTTACTTATTAGACATAAGCACAAAGGGTTAGGAGCTTCTAGGGCATTTTTCATTGACAGTAATCTGCAGCCTGCTATGAACAATGCTTCATGCTGTGCAAATATAGCAAGAGTGCCTATATAAATAATGCCAGAAACACTAGTGGTGCCAAGGCAGACAGAATATATCAATGGCAAGTTAATGTGTTAGACCCCTGGGTTTGCTTAATTGTACAGCCTGCTTTCCCCTAAGCAGATGAACAGAACTGCCTTTGCTAAATGTGGCTTTTGGAGTCTTCTCTTCTAGTTTTAAGATAAATCCTTCTAATAACGATGCAGTTTGCTAGGCTCCTATTGAATTTATCATCTTCTCACAAGATACAGTGCTGTTGTTGTTCTCATTTTGGTGATGGGAATGGAATGTGTTTTCTCTTCTTGCAATTATCTTCTACCAGCAGCAGAAATGGATTTTTAGTCTGTCCAGAGATGTCAGTATCTGCTTATTTTCAGGCTGTTTGTATGCATAGGAAGCAGTAGTCTAAACTCATTGCTCAATTTATGCAAAATAACATCCCTCACACTTTCAAGTCACAGCCTTGGGATGGGAAAATGAGAGATAAGATTATATTTATAGGGAATCCCTCTCCAAAATATGATCAAATAACACACATTTGAAACATGAGAGGGGCTGTTTATGGGATTGTCCAGGACAAGGGCGTTTTGTTCCTGGAATCATACCAAATCACCAAATGACAGTGTGGAAGGCAGAATAATGGTCCCCCAAAGATATCCAAGTCCTAAACACTGGAACGTGTGAGTGTGCTATATAGCAAGTGGCACTTTGCAAGTGTTATTATTCTGGATTATCTCAGTGATCCCTCTTTAATCACCAGGGTCCATATAAGTAAAAAAGGGAGGCAAGACCGTGAGTGCAAGAGTAATGCAGGGTGAGGCTGGCGCCGCGGCTCACTAGCTCATCCTCCGCCTGCGGCGCCGGCACCCCAGGTTCTAGTCCCGGTTGGGGCGCTGGAGTCTGTACCGGTTGCCCCTCTTCCAGTCCAGCTCTCTGCTGTGGCCAGGGAGTGCAGTGGAGGATGGCCCAAGTGCTTGGGCCCTGCACCCTCATGGGAGACCAGGAGAAGCACCTGACTCCACAAAGCGCCAGCTGTAGTGGCCATTTGGGGGGTTAGCCAACGGAAGGAAGACCTTTCTCTCTGTCTCTCTCTCTCTCACTGTCTAGCTGTGCCTGTCATAAAAAAAGAGTAATGCAGTGTGAGAAATATTTGCAGTCCAGGGAATATGGGCAGCTGCTAGGTGTGGGAAAGGCAAGGTAGCACAATTTCCCCCATGGCACCTCCAGAAGGAATGCTGCCCTGCACACACCTTGCTTTCAGCCCAGGGTGGCCCATGTTAGACTACTGACTTCTAGAACTTCAAAATAATAAATTTATATTGTTTAAACTGCAAAGTTTGTTGTGATTGGAACCTAATATAAACCATAATAATAATAATAATAATAATAATAATTCAACCAACACCTCTGTTAAGAAAGTGATCAAGTCCACTCATTTCCTCACATTAAGAACCTATTTATCAAATGACTACTCCATACTAACTATTGTGCTAGGCATTGGTGATGTATCAGTGTATAATAAGTGATCACTCATTTATTCTCCAAAAAATTATTTAATGCCTACTATTTGTGAGGGCCTCTTACAGTGCATACATGGGTGCTTTAACAGGTAAGATTCCTGCCCTTACACAGCTGATACTCTTGTTCAGTAGAAGGTGGATAACAAGAAAGTGAAGGAATAAGATAGTAATACCTAAATGAAAGATCTCCGCGAGTGAGATCCCAGTGGAAAGAACAGGTCATCAAAGAAGGAGGTACCTTTCTCTGAAGGGAGGAGAGAACTTCCACTTTGACTACAACCTTGTCTAAATATGATCAGAGTCGGTGAACTCAAAAGGCTTCCATAGCCTTGGCAGCTCATGACAAGAGCCTAGAGTGATTACTGATGCCATAAACAAGAGTGTCAATTTGTTAAGTCAACAACAGGAGTCACTGTGCACTTACTCCTCATGTAGGATCTCTGTCCTTAGTGTGCTGTACATTGAGATTTAATGCTATAACTAGTACTCAAACAGTATTTTTCACTTTGTGTTTCTATGTGGGAGCAAACTGTTGAAATCTTTACTTAATATATACTAAACTGATCTTCTGTATATAAAGAGAATTGAAAATGAATCTTGATGTGAATGGAAGGGTAGAGGGAGCGGGAAAGGGTAGGGTTGCGGGTGGGAGGGAAATTATGGGGGGCAGGGAGCCATTGTAATCCATAAGCTGTACTTTGGAAACTTATATTCATTAAATAAAAGTTAAAAAAAAGAAAGACAAATATATTTGATATAAAAAAGATAGTAATAAGTTGTGCTAAGTAATAGCATTAAAAGAGGATGAATAGAAGAAATTAACTGAGGAAAAACTCCCTTGGAAGGGCAGGTGCATCGGAAAAGCCTCTGTGAGGGGAAGAAGGTGGCATCCTAGCAGAGACTGGCGGGACAAGGAGACAGTTCTGGTAACTCAGATACACAATATCCTAGGCTTACGCTTGAGATGGGCATGAGCTTTGCAAGTGTGAAGAGTTGAAGGCCAGTGTGAACAGAGGTATGTTAACAGAAAAAAGACCACACACAGGCTGGTGAAAATCAAATCAGGCAGGATTGTCTAGGCCATATTGAAAACTTGGATTTTAAGCTAAGAGAAATGGGAAGCCCATGGAAACATTGGAACATTGAGTAGCATGATCTAATGGATGTTATAATTTATTTGTAGCCTTAAAATAATTCAAGGTTTTTTGTATTATTTGATTTGGAAACCTAAAGTGAATTTAGAGATCATTAGCTCAATTGTCTCTTCTTAATGGAAGCTGGTACCCACATTGCTTGATTCTCTGTCTGGGACACAAATCTGTCTCTTTTCTCAAACTCCTCAATTTGGATAATTTTTCTCCAGTATTGGCTTTTTTTTTTTTTTTTACTTTTCTTTCCCCCTTTTAAATTAATCAGGAACAGATCTATTGAGTAGATACCCAATAAGTTCTCACAACTACTACAACTGGATTCATAAATTGAAAAGAAAGAACCCATGAGAAATAGACCCTCTTTTGTGACTTTGTCTTCATGAATGGGTTATTACACATCATTCATATGGATTTATAAAATGAATTATTTCTAGTAATAACCTGCATAACCTTTTGATTTTTTTATTTTAATTTACCAAAGAGAAAAAAGAATAGTTTGGAAAATTGGAGGGTTGGCAGTTGCTAGGCACCAAGACGACATTCATGAAGTGACAGTGAAGCACAAGAAGATGTAGAAATAAATAAAATTTTCATCTTAACCACAATTCAAGTGATTCAGCTGCAGCTGTGTGATTACTAGTATTCTCCACAGTCTTTTAACAAGAGAAATGGATAATGTTTTTGAACTACCAGTACTCTGTCAGTTGTGTCTATTTAACATCATTGTTTTTCTTCCTAATATGCTTGTATGGTAGTTCAAACTTACTTTTATAATATTCAATTTTAGTTTTTGAAGAGGTGGACAATTGTTTATATGGGAAAGTCCATTTTAAGGCATTTACAGTTCCGTACAGTTGGTTTGAGTATTTCCCTACAGAGACCTTTGTAGTGTGGATACTATGGAGTAAATAATTGACTCATCCATGACTACTGGCGTTTTTTTTTTCAACTCCATTAAAAAATTCATGCTCAGGATCACAACCTTCTGACCCTCTGAACATTTTGATTCAGGTCCTAGAAGATGTCACTAATTGCATTCCTTTTCCTTCAAACCATTCTCTTTTGCATTCATGGATACTGTGGATGAATGCCATAGCCTCCCTCTGAGCACTTTGGAGCCCAAGTAATCTCTTTTTGGTAGATACACCAACTTTGTGTCTGAAGTTTGTATCTATAGCCATAATGTCGAATGAAAGGAACTGATTCTATCAAGAGGAGGAATAACCTGATAACCTGTTCTATGCAGAGTTAGCAACGCAGGCCAATAACATAAGGCAGCATTGTGCAGTGGTTGAAAACACAGTATTCAAAATCAGACTGCTTGAATTGGAATCATGCTTTGTAATTTATAAGCAATGTGACCTTAGGCACATCAATTATCTTCTCTGCTCATAGTTCCGCATTTTTAAGAGAGGGAAAATAGCAGGAACTACTTCATTGATGTTAGATGATTAAATGAGATGATGTTTGTAAAAGCATTAGAAAAATGGCTGGCACAGTAAACCTGTATAAGTGGTTTCATAAGTGAAATGCAGAGATTTACATGAAACTTACAGAAACATAATTGTTCACTGCATTCTAGTATTTCATTCCAACTTTCTTCTTTTCTCTTTTCTTAAACTACACCTAGAGAAGAATAGAGCTGTTGTTTTCAAAGGGCAGTTCTTCTGGTAATAAATCATGCATTGCTTGTATTTGTAGCAAGTCAGTCCACATAGTTTCCATATGCTTGTATTTTACTTTTTTAAGATTTATGTATTTATTTTAAAGGGGACACCACACACACACACACACACGGAGAGAGAGAGAGAGAGCGAGAGCGAGAGAGAGAGAGAGAGAAGAATCTTCCATTTATTTGCTGGCTCATACCTCAAAAAGCCACAATAACCAAGATTGTGCCAGGCTGAAGCCAGAAGTTGGGTATTCATTCTGAGTGACAGTATGTGAGCTATCGTCTACTGTTCCTCATGCATGTTAACAGTGAGCTGGATGGAAGTGGAGTAGGTGGGACTTGAACCAGCATTTCTGTATGGGGTGCAGGTATCACAAGTTGTGGCTTAACTCATTGTGTCACAAAGCCTACCCCGTATGCCTGGATTTTTGTTAATGTGGTTGAGCTGACAGTCTTCCAACAACACGATTCAAATTTCAATTACCAGAGTATGTTATCTGAATAATTGTATAAAGTGCATAATTTTTGTTAGCTTTTGGGTTCACACTTACTGTGCAAAAATCAGATGTGCGTTAGAATCATATCTGTCCTTTAAAAATGTGTCAGTGACTGCTCATTGCACATGTAGTTCACACACAGACAGCAAAGTGTTTAGATGTGTAGCTTCCTTGTCTCGCATTGATTGGCTCACAGAGATTTTACTCCACTTTGACTATGACCCTGTCGGAATAAGATCGAAGTCGGTGAACTCAAAAGGCTTCCATAGCCTTGGCAACTCATGACAAAAGCTTAGGGAGATTACTGACGCCATAAACAAGAGTGTCAAATTGTTAAGTCAACAACAGAAGTCACTGTGTACTTACTTCTCATGTGGGATCTGTCCTTAATGTGCTGTCCAATGTGAAGTAATGCTGTAACTAGTACTGAAACAGTATTTTACACTTTGTGTTTTTGTGTGGGTGCAAACTGATGAAATCTTTACTTCATATATACTAAATCGATCCTCTGTATATAAAGAGAATTGAAAATGAATCTTGATGTGAATGGAATGGGAGAGGGAGCAGGAGATGGGAGGGGTGCAGGTGGCAGGGAAGTTATGTGTGGGAAAAAGCCATTGTAATCCATAAACTGTACTTTGGAAATTTATATTTACTAAATAAAAGTTAAAAAAATCACAAAAAAAAGGGAATTAGCCAACAAAAATGAAAATGAAACGAAGAAGCAAAAAGTGATACAAATTGAATAAATATGAATGGAACCATCGAAGAAATAGCTAATGATTTGAGACATTCTAGATGATTTGAGACATTCTAGATCTGCAGAGGACCTTAGTGAAGGAGAAATGATCCTCATAAATGAGAAAAGAGGTGGTGACAAAAAGGAGAAAGCTGTCCTAGAGGAAGTGATGTTTTCACATTAAAGGGCCTCTCAGAGGCATTTCATGACATTGGAAGCACAAAAGGATGAAATGTTTGAAGCTGATCAAAACTTAGAAGGCAGTATGGCAATTCCCCAAAGCAGGAATGATGTTCTCTCTCTCTGTATCTTAACTTATACATTGACAAGAAGGAGAAGAAAAACACTGTTCAAAGTATTTTTGATGAAAGTACAAAGAAATAATTTTTATTCTCAGTGGTCCTGGAATTTTAATACTAAAATTCATTCAAATCAATATATATTGGCAATTGATATATTTGAATAATATTAGGTTTAATATGATATATTAAATACATATTAATTTTCTCAATTTTACATTTTCAAATATGTTTAAAAACTATGGTAAGAGAGTTTTATAAAGTTTAGCAAAAAATTTTAGAGGTCATGGGATAATCATAACTTATCATTTTTTAAGATCTTTTAGTACAATATTAGCTTGCCTGGTCATTTTTATACCCTGCAAGGACCATTTGTACAACTTTGGGGTAGTAGTTTTAATTTAAAAACCAGGATGGGAAAGATAATCTGAGCAAAATATGCTGGTTGGAGAACAACTTTGAGTAAAATTTGTATTGTTTTCAAAAAATAGTTGTTTTTTAGTATTAGGGATGTCTTTGATTCAAGTTGTTTTTTTTTTAACTTTTATTTAATGAATATAAATTTCCAAAGTACGGCTTATGGATTACAATGGCTTCCCCCCGATAATGTCCCTCCCACCCGCAACACTCCCCTTTCCTACTCCCTCTCCCCTTCCATTCACATGAGGATTCATTTTCGATTCTCTTTATATACAGAAGATCAGTTTAGCATACATTAAGTAAAGATTTCAACAGTTTGCTCCCACACAGAAACATAAAGTGAAAAATACTAGATGATTTTTTAAATGATGATGAAATCAGATCAGACCTATTGTCATGTTTAATCCCAGTGAGAGTCAAGTTGGGAATTGATAATTTCTTCTTCTACTTTTTTTTTTTTTTTAACAGAAGATCAGTTTAGTATACATTAAGTAAAGCTTTCAACAGTTTGCACCCCCATAGAAACACAAAGTGAAAAATACTGTTTGAGTATTCGTTATAGCATTAAGTCTCAATGTACAGCACATTAAGGACAGAGATCCTACATGAGGAGTAAGTGCACAGTGACTCCTGTTGTTGACTTTACAAATTGACACTCCTGTTTATGGCATCAGTAATCTCCCTATGCACCAGTCATGAGTTTCCAAGGCTATGGAAGCCCCTTGAGTTCTCCGACTCTTATCTTGTTTAGACAAGGTCATAGTCAAAGTGGAGGTTCTCTCCTCCCTTCAGAGAAAGGTACCTCCTTCTTTGAAGACCTGTTCTTTCCACTGGGATCTCACTCACAGAGATCTTTCATTTAGGTGTTTTGTTTTTTTTTTTTTTTGCCAGAGTGTCTTGGCTTTCCATGCCTGAAATACTCTCATGGGCTTTTCAGCCAGATCGGAATGCCTTTAGGGCTGATTCTGAGGCCAGAGTGCTGTATAGGACATCTGCCATTCTATGAATCTGCTGAGTATCTCACTTCCCATGTTGGATCACTCTCCCCTTTATTTATTCTATCAGTTAGTATTAGGAGGTACTAGACTTGTTTATGTGATCCCTTTGATTCAAGTTTTTGACAAAGATTCATTTATTTATTTGAAAGAGTAACAGAGGAAGAGAGAGGGAGGTGGGGGGAAAGAGAGGGAGAGAGAATATCTTCCATTTCTTGGCTCACTCACCAAAACTACAATAGCCAGGGATGGACCTGGCTGAAGTCAGGAGCCAGGAACTCCATCCAGGTCTCCCAGCTGATTGAAGGGGCACAAGTAATTGGGCTATTATCTGTTGCCTTACCAAGCACATTAACAGAAACCTTGATTAGAAGTAGAGTAGCTGAGGCTTGAATCCAAATGTCAGTGAGCAATGCTGATGTTGCAAGTGGCATCTTGACCTGCTGTGCCGCAACTCCAGCCCATATTCCAACAATTTATCACACTAAATGATGTCAGAAAATTTTATTTATTCAAATGGCTCAAGTAAATTTTCTAAATAGATCAGAGTATCTGAAGTCAGATTTCTCATTTGCTGGTCCTGTATAGTCTTAAAATATTCAAGGAGAGTTCTTACTTTGAAAAAACTACACATGGATTTCAAATTTTTTAAAGATTTATTTATTTGAAAGAGTTACACAGAGAGAGGAGAGGTAGAGAGAGAGAGAGAGTTGTGTTCCTTCCAATGGTTTACTCCCCAGTTCAATGCAAAGGCCGGAGCTGTGCTGATCCGAAGCCAGGAGCCAGGAGCTTCCTCCAGGACTCTCACACGGGTGCACGAGCCCAAGAACTTGGGCCATCCTCTACTGCTTTCCCAGGCCACAGCAGAGAACTGGATAGGAAGTGGATCAACAGGGACTCGAACCAACACCCATATGAGATGCCGGTGCTTCAGTCCAGGGCATTAACCACTGTGCCGGCCCCTCAAATTTTTTTAACCAAAACAATAAACCTTTCTTTTTGTGTTGATTTGAAATAATGTACACACACACAGAGACACATGCATCATGCACACACACACACACACAAAGAGACGAGGACAGAGACAGATGCAGAAAGAGACAGATATCTCCTATCTGCTGGTTCACTTCCCAGATCCCTGTAGTGGCTGCAGGTTGAGGTCAGAGCTGGGAGCCAGGGCCTCAATTTAGTTTTCCCAAAGGGGTGCCAGGGACTTCATTACTTGAGCCATCACTGCTGCCTCCCAAGGTCTGTATTGGAAAGAAGCTGTAGTCAGGAGTGGGGCCAAGTATCAAATCCAGGGGCTCTGATAGGGAGCCTGAACATCTTAAATGACTTCTTAAGTGCCTGCCCCCAATTTATCTTTTAATTTTATTTTTCTGTGAGTTCTGATGCACCCTTATATTTTTCACGGAAGAAGTAGAAGGAGTTTTTGTTTTTCCTTTAGCAGTTCAAGAAAGCATGTTATTGGATACAGAGTGTGAACTCAGTGTAGGACTTGAACTGCATAGAATCCCACAATAAAGACAGTGTCTGTCAATGTTCATTTGAACTAACACTCAGAATATTGTAGTCATTTTATCTAACTTCAGAAAGAACATACAATTTAGCAATCTGTTAAGTAGGCTTTGTTTTTTATTAACTTTGTTTTTCATATGTAAACTCTTAATATTTAAGATTCAAAGTAGGCCTAAATAACTAGTCATGTTTCCTATACATTCCTTACATTTATATTATAAAATCTAATTAAAATATGTAAGAAACAATTCCCTCATACTAATGATTGTTCATTCAGAATCATATAATGTTAACTCTGCCTCAGTAAAATTCAGTCAAGATTTAGATTTTATCTCTTGGAATTTATCTATAAAGCCCTAGATAAAAGTTGTCTTAATAGAACTTTATTATAAGAAAATGAAACTATCCTTGATAAATAAAACTTTTTACAGATGCCTAAGATTCTGGAAAACCAAGGCCCTGTTATACATTAAACAAAACTTCTTGTTGTATCCATCATAATCTTGTTGATAAAGGTATATTAAATAAATATTTGTTATTTTTTGGAGACTTTCTAAGTATCATTAGGAGGAAGAGCACTAACCACTGAAACCTCCAAACAATGACTTGTATATTCTTGTTAATGGAGCCACTGCTTCTGTCTCCTCCCCTGAGAGAAGAGAAAGAAACCACTAGAGTAGTAAGATATTTGTGACTAAAATTCTTCAACCTGTAAATGCATGAATCAGAACATTTAAGTAGTATATGGGGCTTCTCAGCTATGTTTATTGCCTCCTGTTGCCTGGTGTGGGGAGCAATCCGGACTAGACTAAGTTACTCGAATTAAGACTTATTCTATGCATCTGCTCTCCCACAATGTGGCGTTGGGAGAGAAGTAAACAGCTTCCGCACAGCTGCCTCCAGTTCAACTGATAAACTGTAGGACTTGCTCCTGATTGGAGGAGAGTGGCGTACTCGGCGTGTGGGCAGCCGAGTTAGGATTGGCGGAGGAGGACTATAAAGGAGGAGAGAGACGGCATGCACCGGGAACATCTATGGGGAACATCTAAGGGAACCCGTGCAGCCCCGGAGAGAACCAGCCGGCGGTGTGCCGCTCCCCTGCGGAAGTGGGGAATGCGGCCAGGGGGAACTGCCCTTCCACGGAGGTGGAAGGGATAGTAGCCAACCCGGGAAGAACCAGCAGCAAACCCGGGGAGGGCCGAGCAGACGAAAGAACAGCGCAGGGTCCTGTGTCGTTCCTCCACGAAGAGGGGGAGCGACATAATGGTGCCGTGACTCGGATATGAAGCCTAGGCAGGGCTTAGTGTCGTTCCCCCACGAAGACGGGGAGCGACAGCCTGGTATTCTTTTTCCTTATTCTTTCCTTTGGGGAAGTTCTAAAGACAGACACTAGCCACAATCTGGCTTCATGCTTCTTAAATTCTTAAAAGGCAGTTAAAAAATTACCAGAACATTAAAAATGTATAAAAACATTTAGGACACACTTATCCTTGCATATAGTTAATATTTATTGCATGTCCATTTTTATTCAAAAGAAGACATATGATGTATATTTTATCTACACTTTAATAGGAAAACATCAATAGATAAGCAAAATGGCATGTTAGTTGGTAATGTGGAAAAACATTCTCTCAACATTTGTTTGTTTCTGGAAGTATAATTTGGTGTATATAGCTATGTACAGGAGTATAAATCAATATAAACATCAATTTGGCAATATCCATTGAAAATAAACAATTTGAATCTTTAAGTATTAAATAATTCTACTTCTTGGACTTACCTAACTTCTTGAACAAATATTAAATGACGTATGTACAAATACATTTACTGCAGAACCATCATGATAAACAATTAAAATGCCATATGACACGATGTTAAAATGAAATCTCTACCAAATACACCAATAAGGCAAATTTAAGATCTTCAGTAATCATCAGACACATCCCATGCACAGGATTTAAAACGATAATCCTATGGAAAGAGTTTATGATTCTTGGGTCCATCAGCCTGGTTATAAGATTAAAAGGAAGGTTCAGAGATTGGAGAAAGGATTTGTAAGTACATTATTTCAAAGAGGGAGAAGGACAAGATGGTACTCTAAGTTGGGTACAGAGGAGACAACCACTCAGAAATGTGTTTCTTAAGGTTGAGTGTTTAATCGGACTTGTTCCAAATGGTGGAGTTAGAAACATCCAGGGGATTCCAATACAATCCCACCAAGATTGCATGTACCAATGCCATCTCACTAGTCCAAGTGATCAATTTCAGTTCACAATTGATCACACTGATAGGTCTAAGAGTCAAAGGGATCGCATAAACAAGACTAGTGTCTGCAAATACTAACTGATAGAATAAAAAAGGGAGAGAACGATCCAACATGGGAAGCAGGGTACACAGCAGACTCATAGAATGGCAGATGTCCTAAACAGCACTCTGGCCTCAGAATCAGCCCTTAAGGCACTCGGATCTGGCTGAAGAGTCCATGAGAGTATTTCAGGCATGGAAAGCCAAGACACTCTGGCAAACAACAACAACAACAAAAAGACCTAAATGAAAGATCTGTGCAAGTGATATCCCAGTAGAAAGAACGGGCCATCAAAGAAGGAGGTACCTTTCTCTGAAGGGAGGAGAGAACTTCCACTTTGACTATCACCTTGTCGGAATAAGATCGAAGTCAGTGAACTCAAGAGGCTTCCATAGCCTTGGAAACTCATGACTAGAACCTAGGGAGATTTCTGATGCCATAAACAAGAGTGTCAAATTGTTAAGTCAACAACAGGAGTCACTGTGTACTTACTTCTCATGTGGGATCTGTGTCCTTAATGTGTGTCCAATGTGAATTAATGCTGTAACTAGCATTCAAGCAGTATTTTACACTTTATGTTCTGTGTGGGTGCAAACTGATGAAATCTTTACTTAATATATGCTAAACTGATCTTCAGTATATAAAGAGAATTGAAAATGAATCTTGATGTGAATGGAATGGGAGAGAGCAGGAGATGGGAGGGGTGCAGGTGGGAGGGAAGTTATGTGTGGGAAAAAGCCATTGTAATCCATAAACTGTACTTTGGAAAATTATATTTACTAAATAAAAGTTTTAAAAAAAAAGGTTGAGTGTTTCAGAGATCTTCATACCATGTCATGACCAAGTAAGCTCACATACCTCATGGCATTCCTTTAATGTGGCTGTGTTGGGATAAACAGTAATAGATTTGTTTGAGCAAGAAGTAAGGCCTGGTATTTCCTATGCACAGATGTGACTTACTGGATAATGGATATATTGACAGAATATTGACTCCCTAAAAACATGTCTATATCTGAATCGCTTGAACACATGAGTATATGAAATCACTAGCAAGGGAGTTTAAGTTGTGGATGGAGTTGATTGTTAGCCAGCTGGCCTTGGTGTGAGATTATCCTAGGTCCCATATAGTCACAAAGGACTTTGTGAGCAAAAGGAGGAAGTAGAAGAGCAAATGTCAGAATGATTAGCATGAGAATGACTCAACTGCCCATCGCTGGTTTTAAAGAGGGAAGGGGACCAGGAGCCAGGAAATGCTGAGGGCTTCTCTGGAAGCTGGAGAAGTCCCAGAGGATCACAGCCCTGCTGACCCCTGAATTACAGCCCAGTGAGATTCATGGGAGACTTCTGAACACCAGAACTGTAAGATAATAATCTTCCTTCTGTTTTTTTTTTTTAAGATTTATTTATTTGTTTGAAAGATGGAGTTGCAGAGAGGCAGAAAGGAAGAAAGAGAGAGAGAGAAAGAGAGCTCTTCTATCCGCTGGTTCACTCCCCAGATGGCTGCAATGGCTGTCGCTGTGCTGATCTGAAGCCAGGGGCCAGGAGCTTCTTCCTGGTCTCTCACATGGGTGCAGGGTGCAGGGACCCAAGGACATGATCTTCCCTTGCTTTCCCAGAACATAGCAGAGAACTGGATCAGAAGTAGAGCACTGTGACATAAACCAGTGCCCATATGGGATGTCAGCACAGCAGGCGGTGTGTTCACCCGCTATGCCACAGCGCCAGCCCCTTCCTTCTTTTTTTTTTTTTAATAACTTTTTATTTCAGAATAGTTTTAAAATTATAAAACAAAAATTGTGTAGTAGTACAGAATTCCCATATGCCCTATGCCAAGCTTCTATATTTTTTAAAAGATTTATTTAATTATTTATATGAAAGAGTTACACAGAGAGAGAAAGAGAGCAGAGAGAGAGAGAGAGAGAGAGACGTCTTCCATCCACTGGTTCACTCTCCAATTGGCTGCAATGGCCAGGGGTCTCCCACGTGGTGCAGGGGCCCAAGGAATTGGGCTATTCTCTACTCCGTTCCCAGGCCACAGCTGAGCGCTGGATCAGAAGTGGAGCAACAGGGACTGAAACCGGTGCCCATATAGAATGCTGCAGGTGGCAGCTTTACCCGTTACTCCACAGCCCCAGCCCCAGCTTCTTCTATTTTAACATTTTATGTTAGTGTGACATATTTGTCACAATTAACAAACCACACTCAGCTTCCCCTAGTTTTTTTTTTAATCCAAACTCCCTCTATTCTTCCTACCCCTTTCATCCTTTAGTAATCACCATTCCGTATTCATAATGATCTTTTTAGCTCCTACATAAGAGGGGGAATTTATAGTATTTGCCTTTCTGTATGTGGCTATTTGACTTAACAAGATATCCTCCAGTTCCATCCATTTTGCTGCAAATGAAAGTATTTCATTTTGTTATGTATATATATACCACATTTTCTTTATGCATTATCTGATGATAGACACCTTGGTTGATTGCATATCTTGCTTATTGTGAACTGTGCTGCCATAAACATTGTGAAGCAGTTATCTCTTTGATACAATGATTTCACTTTTGAATATGCATCCAGATGTGGCATTGTTTGGATCATATGGCAGTTCTATTTCTATATGGATGTGTCTGATGATTACTGAAGATCTTAAATTTGCCTTATTGGCAAATTTAGTAGAGATTTCTAATTTATAAAGAAGTCTCCATACTGTTTTTCACAGTGGCTGTACTAATGTACATTCCTACCAACAACATAAAGGGGTTTGCTTTTTCCACATCCTTGCCAGCATTTGTTATTTCTGTGTTTTTGACAATAGCCATTCTAAAAGGGATGAGGTGATATCTCACTGTGGTTTTGATTTATATTTCCCTGATGGCTAGTGATATTGAATATTTTTTCATACATTTGTTGACCACTTGTATTTCTTTCTATCTTTTTTTTAGAACTGTCTGTTGAAGACCTTACTCATTTCTTAACTGGACTGGTTGCTTTTTTTTTTTTCTTATTGAATTTTTGAGATCCTGATATATTCTGGATATTAATCATTTGTCAGTTGAGTAGCTCACAAATATTTTTTCCCATTCTATAATATAATCTCTTAATTCTGTTGATTGGTTTCTGTGCTTTTCAAAAGCTTCTGAGGTTAAAATAATCCCAGTTATATTTTGGCTGCCTAGATTTTAGGTTTTGTCCAAAAAATCAATGCCCACAATTGTCTTGTAGTGTGATCCCTATTTTTCTTTCTAGCAATTTCATAGTTTTAGGCCTTACATTTATGTCTTTCACCCATTTTGAGTTGATTTTTGTGCATGGGGGAGGTAGGGACATAATTTCATTGCCCAGTTTTTCTAGCACCATTTATTATAAAGATTATCTTTCTTTTGATGTATATTCTTGACACCTTTGTCAAAAATCAGTTGGGTGTATATTAATTAATTTCTAAGGATCTTTATTTTGTTTCATTTGTCTGTGTAATGGATTTTTATGCCAGTACCATGCTGTATTAATTTCTGCAGTTTTGTAGCATGCTTTCAAATCAGATATTGTGATGCCTCTCAGCTGTTTTTTTTTTTTTTCTCTTGATTGCTTTGACTATTCTGGATCTTTTGCAATTCCCTGTGAATTTCAGAGTTTTTTTCCTAATTCTGTAAAGAAGAATGTCATTGGTATTTTGATAGGGATTGCATTGAAACTATAGTTTGGCTTAGATAGTATGGGCATTTTAAAAATATTAATTCTTCCAATCCATAACAAGGAATATCTTTGCATTTTTTTTTGTGTCCTAGATTATTTCTTTCAACAGTGTTTTAAAATTGTCATTGTGGAGATATCTTACATTGTGGAGATATCTTACACCCACAACAGCCAGGGTGGGCCAGGATGAAGCCAAGAGCTAGGACCTCTATCCACATATCCAACATGGGTAGCAAGAATCCAAGTACTTGGGCCATCATCTGCTGCCTCCCAGGCACATTAACAGGTATCCTGGTGGAATGTGTGGAGTAGCTGATTCTCAAATGGGCACTCTAATTTCTGATATACACTGAACCAGCGGCTTAACCACTGTGCCACAATGCCTGCCCCACTCTATGTGTATCTTTAGCAGTACAGTGATTTGAAGAGTAAATATAGTCGGGTCGTCGTCTTTTTTTTTTTTTTTTTTTTTTTTTTTTGTTGTTGTTGTTGTTGTTTTGGCCAACATATAACCTTTTACTGAGGAATTTAATCCATTCACATTCAAGGTAAATATTGGTAGATAATAACTAATGCCTGTCATTGTGTTAGTTACTTACTGACTGCTCTACATGTTCTCTGTTTCTTTCTTCCTCTCTTCTTATTTGTCTTTTTTGTTTTTGGCAGTTTTCCTTCATAATAAGGTTGAATTCTCTTCACTTTCTGCTCTGTTAGTGAATTTTGTACTGTTTTGTTTTTTCATGATGCTTACTTGTCCTGTAGGACTCCCTTCAGAATTTTTTGTAGGCTGGACTGTTGGCAATAAATGCTCTCAGTTTTGGATTCTCTGGGAAATACTTTATTTCTCCTTCACTTCGGAAATATTGCTTTGCTTGATATAATTTTCTTAGTTGGGAGCTTTTTTCTTTGAAGACCTTGAATATATCATTGAACTCTCTTTTGGACTGTAAAATTTCTGTTGAGAAGTCTGCTGGTAAAATAATGGGTTTTACTTGATGGGTAACTTGACATTCTTCTCTTGTTGTCTTTAGGATTCTCTCCTTTTCCATAACGTTTAGGAATAATACTACAATGTGCCTTGGAGAAGGTCTTTTTTCTTTGAGTCTGCTTGTGGTCCTTGAACTTCTTGTTTTTGGATGTCCATATCTATTTCAAGACTGGAGAAGTTTTCAATTATTATTTTATTAAATAGGTTTTCAATAACTTTTACCTTCTCTTCTCCTTAGGTATCCCTATAATACCGATATTTGCTTGCTTACTGGTACCTATATGTCTCATGGGCTTTCTTAACTCTTAATATTTTTCTTTTTTTTTGTATGCAAGATGTTTTGTGTGCCCTAAAGATCAGTAATTCTTTCTTTGTCCGTTAAGTAGCTGGAGATATTAGTTCTATTTTTTATTTCACTGATTGAAATTTTCAGCTGCCAAATTTCTAACTAGTTCTTTTTAATGATTTTTAGCACTGTGCTGAATTTCTCATTCATATCATGCAATGTTTTCCTCATTTCTTGAACTATCTGTATTCTCTTGCATCTCATTGAATTTCTGTAGGATCATTTTCTGAATTCTTTTTGAATATCTCATAAATTGATTTCAGATCAAGACCTAATTCTAGTTCACTATTGTATTCCTTTGGAGATGTTATGCTTCTTGCTTCTTCAATGTTCCCTGTGTCCCTACATTGACATCTCTGCATCTAGTGTAATAGTTCCTTCTTATTTATGGAGGAGAATTTGTTGGAATATACTTTTTTGTTTATATAAATTGTGGGGTATCAGTTGGGTAATTGCCTTGGCTTTGGTTCTGTGTTAGCCCAAAAGTGCAATCTCTGAAGGGTTTCTTCAGCTGCAATTAATGTTCATGGTGTTTATGAGTACCAGAGTTGTGTAGTCTACAGAAGTTCATGAATGTAGTAGCAGACTTTGAAATTGATGTGGGCTACCAAAGGTGTATGTCTTCATTCCCCAGAGGGTTGCGTATCAGTAGTGACTTGGACAGTGACCAGATTTCTAGACTCAATTTAAGGCTATGGGGACTGTGGAATTCTGTAAATAGGGATGTTTGTCTGCAGTGATGGAGGGGTTCATGAAATTTTGGTTCATCTTTTCCGGGAAAGATGCCTTACTGCTGGCTAAGGAGCTAGGGTAGGAACTGTGTTGTTCTTTATTCTCTCTCTCTGCTTGCTTTTGGAATTTCTGTGGTATTCCCAGTTCCTATGACTACTGAAATTCACCCTCATTCAGTTGTCTGGCAAAAAGGTCCTTCCTTTGTTGTTTTGGTTCTCATTGATGAGTTGACTGGGGCTCCTTTCTATTTAGTAATCTTGATCTTGTCTCCATTTACCTTTTTTTAATCAACTAAGTTTTTGGTAAATTGTTATAGCCCAATCAGAAACTTACAGAGTGACTCTGCTAAGCCCTGGGTCCTGTGAGGCATGGCCATGTGAGGAGTGGAGGGAACCTGGCAGCACAGAAGTTTGATAGGGAAGGAACCAGAAGCTAGGCCCAGAATTCATGTCTGCCTGGGACATGGAAAGGGCAAGAGACAATTTTCCAACAACTGGCTCCCTGGGGAACTCAGGAAAACATTCATCAAAACAAAGAGATTACTTTAACTTCTTGTAAGACTGAGAGAGTGATGAAAATATCTCCTGCCCCAGAGGGAAAAAGCAGCCAGAGAAGCCCAGCACTAGCGTACCTGGTAGTACTTATCAAAATCATACCATGGGGGACAGTGCCACACAGTAGGTTAATCCTCCGCCTAGGGCGCCAGCATCCCAAATGAGCGTTGGTTCTAGTCTCGGCTGCTCCTGTTCCAATCCAACTCTCTGCTGTGGCTTGGGAAAGCAATAGAAGATGGACCAAGTACTTGGGCCCCTGCACCCACATGGGAGACCAGGAGGAAGCACCTGGCTTCTGGCTTCAGATCCGCACAGCTCCGGCCATTGCGGCCACCTGGGGAGTGAACCAGCAGATGGAAGTCCTCTCTCTCTCTGTGTCTCCTTCTCACTGTCTGTAACTCTCTCAAATATATAAATAAAATCTTTAAAAAAAAATCATACCATGGCATGAGCACCTCAGCTTTGAATGAAGGTCCAAGTAACTGAATAACACTCTGTGCTGGGCATTGTTACTTCTACATTGAGACTTAAGTGATCATAGATATGTAAAGGAAGTCATGTGGTCTGCTCAAGTCTTCCAGAGGGGCAAGCGATGATTATCTTCATAACATTATTAAAGCGTCAAAGGCGGCCGGCGCCGCAGCTCACTAGGCTAATCCTCCACCTAGCGGCGCCGGCACACCGGGTTCTAGTCCCGGTCGGGGCGCCGATTCTGTCCCGGTTGCCCCTCTTCCAGGCCAGCTCTCTGCTGTGGCCAGGAAGTGCAGTGGAGGATGGCCCAGGTGCTTGGGCCCTGCACCCCATGGGAGACCAGGAAAAGCACCTGGCTCCTGGCTCCCGCCATCAGATCAGCGCGGTGCGCCGGCCGCGGCGGCCATTGGAGGGTGAACCAATGGCAAAGGAAGACCTTTCTCTCTGTCTCTCTCTCTCACTGTCCACTCTGCCTGTCAAAAAAATAAATAAATAAAAAATAAAAAATAAATTAAAAAAAATAAAGAGTCAAAGGCATATCCTAAAAATTATGTATGTTCTATCAATTACCAGCACAATATAACAAGAGGGAAATGGTTACATAAAGTTTGACAGTTCGTGTATACAGGCATGAACTATATCCAGGACACATTTATAAATGAAAAAAAGCAAGATGAATAATACTATACCTAAGAGGCTAGGTATACTATTGCATCTGTATATGCTTAGACTATCTTTGGAAAAATACCCTAGAAGTGAATAGGAATTTTTGCCCCATGGAAGAGGAGAGGAACTGGACGACTGATGACAGTGACAAAATGAGAAACCAGAGATTCACTGAATAACCTTTTAAAACATTTAAATATTTACAATGTGAATATATAACCTAATGTTTTTTTTTAAAAAAAGGAATAAGATAATATTTTAAAAAACAAGACTGAAAAAAAAATTTAAACTGGGAATAATAAAATAATTTCAAAACAGGAGAAAGTTTCAAGTTTTGGTAGTAGATGATTTTAACAGAGTTGATGTGGAGCATCTGGAAAAGAGACATTGGGTGGTGTTTGGCTGAGAGGGAGAAGGAAAGGGGGATGAAGTGGCCTAGTAGGAAAGTCATCTCCCTCATTCATGTTGTTCACCAAAGCCTTATTAAATAAGGTTGTAAGTGTAATCAGTGTATATGAACATATTCAGTTGATTCTCATTATTTGAGTATTCACAGAATTACCTATTTGCTAAATTTTTTAACCCCCAAATCAATACACAGGTGTTTTTGTGGATGTTTGTGGACAAATGCAGAGCAATGAAAAATTTAAGTCACCCAATAAACTGATTTGGGTCACCCAACCAAGATGATATTGAACAATGTGTCATGCTGTCTTCTTGTTTCATTTTTCTTTGTGTAAATAAATGTCTGCCTGGTATATTTAGTGCCAAATTTGGAGAACTTTTATGATTTTGACTGGTGACTTTTCTATTGAAAATGGCCCCAAGCATAGAGCTCAAGAGCTGCCTAATGTTCTCAAGTGAAAGAAAGTTGCACCTTCTGGAGAAAATATTTGAGTTGAAGTTAGCATCCTATTGATGGTAAGTTCAATGTTAATGAAGCAATAATACATATAAAATAAGGTGGCTTTGCAGTCACACATAAGAAGCAAGATTATATGTTGATCCGTTGATGAAAATGGTGTGACTAGAGGCTTGCAAGAAACTAACGCTGTTATTTTCCATAGGAGCATGATTCAGTCTTTGCTAACTTAGTGTCTGTGATGACCTTAGAGAACACAGCTACTGTAAATTAAGAGACTCAACTGTGTATGTATATGTATATTTATTTAAATATATTTTTCTTGTGACAGTGTCATGTATTCAAACATCTGATTTATTCTCAGTATGCTAATTGTTGTGGAAATTCCCTGGCTAGTAATGCCCAGAGAGAATGATGTAAGGGAAATGCTCCTTTCATGAGAAATTGGCATTGCCTGTAAAAATGAACTTGTCCTACTGAAAAAAATTTCTCTCTGAGTGGTGTGCTGAAATACAATGAGTATGTTTATAGGGATGGAGGAATTAGGGTATACTGGGTGTGTCATACTCAGATTACTGAACTCTCATCCACAGAAATTAGTATTAGATGCTTGGAAAGAAGATGAAGTAACAGCCTGCTCCCACAGAGATTGTTGTATGTCAGAGACCATCCCTTCCCTTAGGCAAAGTGATTGTTATGTGTCAAGCAGATACAGTCCGCACAGCAGACTCCTAGAATGATATTCGCAGTAAGCAACACACTGACTTCAGAATCAACCTTAAGGTTTCCTGATCGGGCTGAAAGGCCTGCAAGAGCATTTCAGACATGGAAAGACAAGACTCTGTGACAAAAAAATATCCTACATGGAGGATCTCTGTGAGACCTCAAAGGAAAGAAAACGTCATCAAAGGAGACATTCTTCTCTGAAGGTAGGAGAGCATTCACTTTGCTTATGGTCGTGTCCAAATACTGATGGAGTCTATGGTCACAAAAGGCTTCCATAGCCTTGGCAGCCCATGGCAAGAGCCTCAGATGATCACTGACGTCATAAAAAAGTGTTAATTGTTAAAAGAACAACGGTAGTCATGTGAACTTGCACCCTATGTAGGACCTCTGTCCCTATTGAATTGCAATATGAGAATCGACAGCAGATTCCTTCCCCAAACTGTACTCTATATGTTGTGTGTGTGTGTGAAAATTGTTAAAGTCTATGAATAACAGAGTTGATCCTCTGTATATAAAGTTATACTAAAAATGAACCATAATGAAGAAGGAGATGGGAGAGGGAATGGGAGGTGGGATGGGATCTGGTGGGGGGTGGTTATGAGGGAAAGAACCACTATATTCCTAAAGTTGTATCTATGTAAAAATACATTCATTAAATAAATTTTTTTAAAAAAATGAGATACAGACAGGGAGCAGCAGGTAGCATCAGAGTGGTCAGTGTCAGGAGCAGGGGAAACCATGGACCTGGGTAGTGCACCTGCAGCCCATGAGATGGTAGCAGAAGGCTTTGGGGGTGATAAGCTGGGACTGTGACAGCATGGATGGAAGCAACAAAGAAGAAAAGATTACAAAACAAAAATGGCCATGACAAGGAGCACCATTGTGTACTGGAAATAGGCATTCATTAAACCATGCATTCAGAAGCACCTGAGAAGCCCATAGGCTTTCTCAATGACTTTGAGGAAATCAGAGCCTTATTGAAGAATTCTGTTAGAAAAAATATTTCTAAGTTATGATTTTTGGGAAACTATGGACTAATTGCATCAAAATAAACCAAGCTTTTAAAAATCTAATTCTTTGCTTCTGGTTTCTGTATCAAGAAGAAATATTTCCACATTAGGAAAGATAGAATTACTATGGTTAAGAAAACAATCAAGCATCCATATAGATAAGAAGATAATTAGAGCATATTTTTCTCATAGCAAAGAAGTGATTAATGTAACTGTGAAGCCATTATAAATTGCTTTGAAAAATTATAGAATGTAGAGGAGGTTCTATAAGACTTTTCTAAGTTTTTTTTAAGACAAAAAGTTCAATTACTGGATGATAAACATGATTTTAATGCTTAATACATTTCCAAAAATGATTATAAAGTGTTTTTTTGGATCACAAAGAATGTATTTGAAGGTCTATAAATGTCTTCATGAATGAGATGGAGAATTATGACCTTGATGGAAGTAATATGGCAGCTGTCCTCAAATGAAGTAGTTGGCTCTGTCCTTTTCAATTTTGTTATTGATAACTTGAATGAAGACAGCCAGTGTATCCAATTTTTCAGCAGTATCAACATAGGATTTGGAAAGATGAACACTGTCAACAGGGTAGAATGATGAGTCAAAAATTAATAAGGTGTAATTTAATAGAAATGAATATAAATGACCATGGGTATGTTTAAAACATCAAATGTGAAGTACAGGTTTTGGCAGCTTTAACTCGATGAAAATTAATGTAAGGTGATAGTTGGCCTGTGCAACATGAGTAGATATAGATGATGTAAAGACTATAAATTCTAATTTTGCATAATAGAATTTCAGAGCCCAGATCAAGGAAAGCAAAAGCTCACTATTCTCCAGAGTAGACCATATCAACATATGTCCTCTAGTTCTATCAGGTTTTACCAGACATGGGCACATAAGATCATAATTAGTGAAGACTGACCAGAATCAGAGCAAGTAAGGAATATTTAACCTGGAAAAACAGAAAACTTAGGTAGTATACAATAGCTGTAGTTAAATATTTAAGAAATGATCATGAGGAAGAATTACTGCTTTTGTTCTCTAGATTTTCAATGAAAAAGTTTGCAATATGGTGGTATGTTAGTTGGTAGAACCTGAGGTGATAAAGAGATGAAGCTGGAAGGTAAGAAAGATCCAAGGCAGGAAAAGATAAGCCATGGTAAGGAGAGTAGATTATGAGAAAATAAAGAAGGGCAGTAAAGTGCAGAGAAGCAGTAGCACACTCGTATTTTGGAAGACTTATTGGGATGAGCTGGGAAATCAGAGTCTACAGTTCAAAGACGTGGTGAGAAGTACTCCCAATGTGTGGGGATTAGGAAATAGTAACCTACAAGACTGTAGATTTCAATTACATATTCACAATTTTAGAGAAAATCAGAATCAAAATATTGCTTAATTGCTTTTTTCAGGTCCCTTACAGTTAATAGGAAAGCCAAGATTTGTATTTCCTCAAGTTAATTTTAAAATTTAAAATTTTAAAATATAGATTGCTTGCACAGAAATGCTTAAATGAGATAAAAGGACAACATAAATGATAAAGTAAATTTAATTAGCATGGAAATCTAAAAATAAGGTAATTCAAAATTTTCTTGTTTTGGACAGACTTTAGATTCTAAAGCTCTAGAGAGTAAGCTTACTCATGCATTGAGAATATTTGAAATTGAGATATTATTACAGTCATCCTCACCATGAATAGCAATGGCATAAACCCCCCAAACCTCAGTGAATGTTATGAATATAGAATTTATTTTTTTCTGTTATGACAATATCAAACATATGGTGAATTTGGAATAGCTGAGGTCATGTCTTGACAAAGCATGGGTTTGTCTGTTACCTGCTGGTGAAGTCTAAATAGTAAATTTAAGTAGGATTAGTATTTCATTTCTTGACTAGAATCACTAGTTGACTTGAACTTCATATTCTTTATTAAATTTATTAGCAATTCCAGTAAATGCCAATGTGTGTGTGATTTTTCAAAGCTTTTCATTCTATAGCAAGAATCTTTGGTTAGACAACATGTTTATGTTCCCCTAATTGTAAACATGAAAGAAACTATTGAAGTAACTGTCTGAAGACAAGGGCTAGATCGATAGAAGGGCCAGCTAAATGCAGGTATGGTGAAGCATGAGTACTTTAGCATCAGTCTCTGCTCAAATTTGCTTCTTCTGTTTACAATGCTATGTGATTTGGTGTGAATTATTCAATCTTTCTGTTTGAATTTCTTTTATGTCATATGAACCACTTTGCAGAATTGTTAAATGATGAATAAATTGAAAATAGTTCTACATGTGCCAGATACATGGTAGGAAGTCAAATAATGTTAACTGCATCTTTTTAGCCTTGGCTCTGGCTCAGGTAGTTATTATTTAGATCAAGACTATTAACTTCTTTGGAATTCAGGTTCCTTGTCTCTTAAATGAAGACATTTCCCTAGGTTCTGCCAAATGATTCCTTCATATATCCTGAGTTAATATGATAATCATTCTTCCTATTAATGTCTTCATCTCTCATTTATTGATGATGTTTTGTTTAAGGGATTTTAACTTGAAATAATGGTTTATATGCAGGGCCTCCAAGATTTCATGAAATATAAAGGAGGTAAGACATGGAGATATAATTCCCAGTATATGTTCAATGGGACAACTTTTGGGTTATCCACACTATGTATGAGAGGTTCAGAAGGACCAGAGAGTAGGAAACAGAGGAGAGGGACATTTGGGCAGAGAGCAGAAGCATGAAAGTGAGAAGGGACAGAAAGTATTTAGAAATGGTGCACATGCATCTTTTTAAAAAAATATTAATTGATTTATTATTTGAAATGCAGAATGATGGAGAGTTCAGGGAGAGAGAGAGAAAGGGAAAGAGAGAGAGAGAGAGGTATATTCCATCTGCTAGTTCATACCCCAAATGCCCACAGCAATTAGGAGGTCTGACCTAGGGAGAAAACAGAAGCCAGGAAGTCCATCCTGATATCCTACATGAATGGCAGGAGTCCAAGTACCTGGTCTATCTACTACTGTCTTCTCAGGCCCATTAGCAGAGAGCTAGATCAGAAGCAGAGTAGCTGTGACTTGAACCAGCACTCCGATACGGGATGCAGGCATCTGGCACAGCAGCTTAATTCACTGTGCCAAAATGGTGGATCTGATCACACACCATTTTAATGTGGTGTGGAAGATTCCTGTGATAAGAGTAGAAGATCATGTTGGAAAGAGAAGTGAGGCCACATTGTGTAACATACTGAACACTTGACTTGAGAAGCATGGATTATTGTGTAAACAAGGGGAAGGTATTTAAGATTTCAGAACAGTATAATGATCCTGGCACTAGGGGGAGAAGAAAGTCCTGGAGAAAGCAGCGTGAGAGGAGCCCAGACAAGAGGCAACAACAATCTATCCTTGACATGGAGACTGGCATCCTTCTTGTGCATTGCTTGATAGGTACCATAACCTTGGGTCTCTACCCAGTGTTGGCTCCTTTCTTCTCCCCTCTGATATTCAAGCTGGGTAGGTCTTTGTTATTGTTGGAATGTGTCTCTCAAAGGTTTAGGTGTTGGAAACTTCATTTCTCAATGTGACAGTTGGGAGGTAGGGCCTAGTTGGAGGTGTTTGGGTCATGAAGATGAAACTCTCTTTAACAGATTAACGCCTTCCTAGTGGGAGGCTATTGGTAGCAAGAATTTGGCCCCTCTCTTCTTGTGTGTACTTGTTTGCTTCCCTCCTTGTGACTTGTGCCATGTTGTGAAGCTGCATGGAGCCCTCACCAAATATGGCCACCTGGTTAGACTACTTGGCCTCCAGAACTATGAGCCAAAATAAACCTATATTCTTTTTTTTTAACTTTTATTTAATGAATATAAATTTCCAAAGTATAGCTTATGGATTACAATGGCTTCCCCCCCAATAACTTCCCTCCCACCCGCAACCCTCCCCTTTCCCACTCCCTCTACCCTTCAATTCACATCAAGATTCATTTTCAATTCTCTTTATATACAGAAGATCAGTTTAGCATATATTAAGTAAAGGTTTCAACAGTTTGCACCCACATAGAAACACAAAGTGAAAAATACTGTTTGAGTACTAGCTATAGAGCATTAAATCACAATGTACAGCACACTAAGGACAGAGATCCTACATGAGGAGTAAGTGCACAGTGACTCCTGTTGTTGACTTAACAAATTGACACTCTTGTTTATGGCATCAGTAATCACCCGAGGCTCTTGTCATGAGTCTCCAAGGCTATGGAAGCCTTTTGAGTTCACCAACTCTGATCATATTTAGACAAGGTCATAGTCAAAGTGGTAGTTCTCTCCTCCCTTCAGAGAAAGGTACCTCCTTCTTTGATGACCTGTTCTTTTCACTGGGATCTTACTCGCGGAGATCTTTCATTTAGGTATTTTTTTTTTTTTTTGCCAGAGTCTCATGGGCTTTTCAGCCGGATCTGCATGCCTTACAGGCTGATTATTCTTAATAAATTAACTAGTCTTTGACCTTCGTTATAAAATAGAAAGTAGGTAAGATAGTATCCTTTCCATATACCTGAACTTTCTGTAACTGTTGGCTTTTATGGTCTAGAAGAAACTGGGTAACCAATTGCAGGTGTCTTTGATGTTGCAGCTGTCCCTCCCACTGGTGACACACATTAGAGACTGCTAAGATGTTATTTCTTATCTAGAAATCTGCAGTTTTGTTTAAGTGGTAATACGAGTGTATTTGGGGTCTTTTTCCGACCCGGGGTTTTTGTTTTAGAACCTCTTCTGTTTCTCTGCTCTTGAAAATTCAGCCAGGTAACATAGAGACCTTATTGTATACTTTGTTTCTTAAATATGAGTTTTATATACCCAAGTCCTAGGTATCTCTCCTTCCTTTGTTCTCTCTGATCCTCATGACACTAATCAGATCTCCAGAACTGATGATATAGGGTGGTAAAAGGAACATTTTCCTCCAAAATAAAAGAGTGCCGTAAGAGGAGAAGGGGAATTTGGTAATTCTCATCATTTTCCCTAAAAGGTTCCGAAGGTTTCCTGGGCTGTGACTGCGGAGGAGGGGTTCTTGTAGGTCCTTGAGCTCTCGAATCTTTATTTCCTGCAGAGGTTTGAGGGAAAAGGGACAAAACAGAAGGAGCAAATTATACCCTGGAAAGAGCATGAACTTGGAAATCAAAACTGTCTGGATTCAGATTCTGTTTACCACACACTGGTGGCAGAAACTTCTCTAGACTTCAGTTTCTCAGCTGTATGGAGCATAACATCACACATTCTTGACAATTCAGTGAAAGGATATAAGCAGAAAGCTGTGCCCTGATAGGAGCGAATAAATGACTCTCTGCCCATCACTCTCTGCACTGAGGCCCTCTCCTTTGTTTCACAGAACACTGTTACCTTTTGGTTGGATTGTCAACTATTGAAGCTCATGGCAGAAAAGATCTGTTAACCAGTTATTTTACCAATTCCTCTATATGTACTCCCTCATCTTGAAATACATTGTCTTTAATAGTAAAGTGTTTTGTACCTTACTAAAAATGTAGTCATGTCTCTTAATGACAGGGATATGTTCTGAGAAATGCATTCTTAGGTGACTTCGTTGTTGTGAGAACATCATGAAGTGTACTTAGACAAGTGCACTTAAGTCAAACACTCTTAATACAATCAAGAAATGTGCCAGACGTGAGATGTATGAGGCTGCTGTCAGTGTAGCAATGCATATTGTTTAACAGTAATTTTTTATAAGTAGAAGTACATTCTAAATGGGGATACAATATATAGTATAGTAAATTCATAAATCAGTAACAGCCATTTGTTATTATTGTCAAGTATCCTGTGCTGTATATAGTTTTACGTGCCATATGTGCTATACTTTTATGAGAATGGAAGTGCAGTGGATTTGTTTATACAAGCATTACCACAAATACAGGAGCAATGCATTGTGCTACCACGTTAGGAAGGCTACCACATCACCAGGATATAGCAGCTTTTCAGCTTCATAATATTATGGGGTCACTGTTGTATATGTGACCCGTGACTGACTGCAACATTGTTATGCAGCACTTAAGCATACATCAAGAATCCTTTTTAACCACTTTTGAATGCTTCAGAAGTCTCAAAATATTGCAGTAACCCCTTACTGTCATACCTCTTCTGCCGGGTAATCATTTGCTCATTCATGAGGATCCACCTTTTCAGATGTCTTTTCTCTGACCTCTCACCCTGCCCCTGGTGGAGTAAATCAGCACTTCTTTGAGCCGTCTCTGGACTTTGCACACATCTCATTAGTACATATGTCTAGAGATCATATGTGCCATGTCTCCCTCCATTCCCAGTGAGAACTCCTTGCGGATGTCCATTGGTCATTGACTTCCTCTTGGGTTCATTATGTTCTCTCCTGCCTCAGTTTCAGCATCTAGTTCCTTCATTACAACCCTTTTGCTTCCAAGTTCTCCTTTATACCAGCCTAAAAACATCTTAATAGTATTGATTATTCTATATCCATCTCCCTCAAAATGTTTCCATCTGTGACCCAATGCTAATATTCAAACTATGTAACTAGCTAATCCAATAAAAACAACATGTGCTAAAATTTGATCAGATAATGTGTTAACATATATATTATTCATGATTTTGGTGTACATTATTAGTTGTCTTAAAATATAACAACTGGAATCTATATCAGACATTACATCTAGGTAATGAATATATTTTTGAGTAGGGAAACACTCTACTTCTCTTAAATATCATCGTATATTATACGGTGAGTTCTGGAGCCAAATTCCTACACTCTCTGTCACTTCCTAGTTGTATTCCCATAGGTAAATTATTTAACTTCTCTGGGCTTTATATATAACATGTGAAGTTTCCTCATATAAAAAATGGGGATAATAAGAGAAGTTACTTACTAGCATTGTCCTCATGATTAATTGATTTAATACATGTAATGTGGTAAAAATGCTCTTGGCATATAGTTGGTCCTATATAATTATTAAGGCTACTCTACTCCTTGCTTATCTGCTACTTGACTGTGGAGAGATTTCACTTATGAAAATTCAGACCAATATTTTCCAAACCCCACCATTTGTGGCTATGCGTTAAGTGGGGCAGAGAACTTAAAAGGGGAAACATTTACATTAATTGTATTTCCGTTAATACAGAGAGTGTGTTCTATTTGAAAGAACAGTGAATAAAGAGTTAGATGTTTTATGTGATTTTCAGTCTAGAGATTTTTCACATCATGGGTTAAATTGATCCCAAATTATTTAGTTTCTTTTTTTTTTTTTTTGTAGACATTGTGAATGGGACTGATATTACAAATTCTTTCTCAGCCATGGCATTGTTTTTGTAAACAAAGGTTACTAAATGTTGATTTTATAACCTGCAATCTGCTTCCAATTTATCCCCATTCAGCAAGATGCTGGCTGTGGGTTTGTCATACATTGCCTTGATTATATTGAAGTAAGTTTCTTCTACACCTATTTTGTTAAGGGGTTTTTCTATCATAAAAGGATGTTGTATTTTATCAAATGTTTTCCCTACATCTACTGAGATAATCATGTGATTATTATTCACCAATTTGTTAATGTGATGAAACTATTCTTGCATCCAGGAATAAATCCCACTTGGTCCGTGTGCATGATCTTCCTCATCTTTTCGTTGGATTCAATTAGCTAGTTTTTTTCTGAGGATCTTTGTGCCAATGTTCGCCATGAATATTGGCTCCTAGTTATCTTTCTTTGTTGTGTCTTTTTCTCATTTTGCAGTTAAGGTGATGCTGGCTTCATAGGAGGAGTTTGGGAGGATTCCAATCATTAGGAATATTTTGAGAAGTATTGGAATTGGTTCTTCTTTAAAAAATGTGATAGAATCATCAGTGAAGACATCCTGTCCTGGGTTTTCATTTTGGGAGGATATTTGTTACTGATTCAATCTCCATCTTGGTTATTGATCTATTTCAGTTTTCTATGTCTTCATGACTCAATATTGGTAAATTATGTGTGTACAGAAATCTATCCATTTCTTCTAGATTGTCCAATTTGTTGTCAAAAAAGCTGTTTGTAATAATTCCTAATGATTATTTTCAATTTAGTGGAATTGGTTTTAACAATTCCTTTTCATCTTTAATTTTATTAATTTGGGTTCTCTCCTTTTTTTTTTATTAGTTGCGCCAATGGTTTATTACTTTTGTTGATTTTTTTCAAAAACACAGCTCTTCATTTCACTAATCTTTTGTATGGAATTTTTATTTTGTTTTGTTATTTTTTTCTCTAAATTTTATTTCTTTCCTTCTACTAATTTTGGATTTGCTTTTTCTTACTTTCCTAGGTCCTTGGATGCATTTTTAAATCATTTACTTGATGTCTTTCAAATTTCTTGATGTAGACACTAATTGCTGTAAATTTACTTCAACATTGCTTTTGCTGTATCTCATAAGTTTCGATATGTTGTATTACTATCTTCATTTGTTTCCAGGAATTTTTTGATTCTCTTTTTGATTTTTTCTATGTCTCAATGTTTATCCAAGAGCATGCTGTTCAGTCTCTATGTTTTTGTGTAGTTTCCAGAGTTTCTTGTGTTATTAATTTCTAGCTTTATTCCACTGTGGTCAGAAAAGATACATGGTGTGATTTCAGTTTTTTTTTTTTTTTAATTTGTTGAGACTTGTTCTATGGCCTAGCATATGGTCTATCCTAGAGAATGTTCCATGCACTGATGAAAAGAATGCGTATTCCGTGGCTACGGGATGAAATGATCTATGGATGTCAATTAGATCCATTTGGTCAATGGTGTAGATTAGCTCTATGGTTTCTTTGTTGATTTTGTGCCTAGTTTATCTATCTATTGGTGTAAGTGGAGTGTTAAAGAATCCCATTATGACCATATTGAAGTATATGTCTCCTTTTAGGTCCACTAACTTTTGTTGTAAACAACTGGGTTCTCTATCATTGGGTGCATATAGATTTACTGAAGTCACATCTTCCTGTTGAGTTGATCCTTATTCATTATGTAATGACCTTTTCTTTTTTAATAATTTGTATTTTAAATTCTATTTATGTGGATATCTTGAGTCTAATAGTCACTGGCAGTACCGAAATGAAGTCTTAGTGCTCTAGTTTAAGCATTACTTTCCTGTGTAACAAATGGGTTTAAAAAATGTCCTGGGAATAGGCATGTGGTACAATAGTTAAGGTGCTGCTTGCGAGGCCTGCATCTCACGTCAAAGTGCCTGGGTTTGAGTCTTGCTCTGCTTTTGATTCCATCTTCCTGCTAAAGGCAGCAGGTGATGGCTCAACTAATTGGGTCCTTCATACCTACAAAGGAGACCCAAATTGAGTTTTAGACTCCTGACTTCAGCTTGGCCAGCCATGCTGGGTAAAGATAGGTGATCTCTCTTTTGTCTGTTTCTGTCTGTTTTTCAATTGAAAATGAAATAGAATAAATGAATAAGTAAACTTTTTTTTTTTAATTTTTTGACAGGCAGAGTGGACAGTGAGAGAGAGAGACAGAGAGAAAGGTCTTCCTTTGCTGTAGGTTCACCCTCCAATGGCCACCGCGGCTGGCACGCTGCGGCTGGCGCGCTGTGGCTGGCTCACCGTGCTGATCCGATGGCAGGAGCCAGGTGCTTCTCCTGGTCTCCCATGGGGTGCAGGGTCCAAGCACTTGGGCCATCCTCCACTGCACTCCCTGGCCACAGCAGAGAGCTGGCCTGGAAGAGGGGCAACCGGGACAGAATCCAGCTCCCCAACCAGGACTAGAACCCGGTGTGCCGGCGCCGCAAGGCGGAGGATTAGCCTAGTGAGCCGCGGCGCCGGCCTAAATAAGTAAACTTTAAAAATAATGTTGGTAAGTAGAAAAGTTCAACACAAATATCTGGAGATGTCCTACCACTCAACTGTGAGTCTTGTCAGGAAAGGAGCAGCTCCTATCAAAGTTCTTTTTCAGATAGTGAGTGTTGACTCCGCACAGAAACAACGGCTTAAGGAGGGTTTTTTTTCACCAGGCAAGAAAAATATTTGGAAAATTTAGTCTAAAGAATGGAGCTACAAAGCTTCCTGTGCATAGTAAAATAAAACTTGGGGAATTTCCTGAATTCTTTTCCATAATCCATGGTTTTCAGAAAGTTATTCTCAGGCATGGGGAATGTTATAAGTTATATGGGAAACTTTTGCTTACATTATTACCCAAATAATTTCCTGGAGTCATCCCAGTGCATAGCTTCCTTCTCCTTATGGCTCTGGATCTTACTTGCTTGAAACTGTTCCAGTGTCCAAAGCTCAGAAAGCACATGGTTGTTGAACAAACAAATGAATCAGTGGATGAGTGGATTATATTTTATATTCTGCCAAAAGAATAAACAGTGCATCATAATTCTCCACTCCTAACTGCAACGCTAACTATTCATATAATAGGGACTTAAAAAAGGGAAAAAAAAAGGAAGACCTAAATGAAAGATCTCTTCGAGTGAGATCCCAGTGGAAAGAACAGGGCCATCAAAGAAGGAGGTACCTTTCTCTGAAGGGAGGAGAGAACTTCCACTTTGACTATGATCATGTCGAAATAGGATCGAAGTCAGCGAACTCAAAAGGCTTCCATAGCCTTGGCAACTCATGACTAGAGCCTAGGGAGATTACTGACGCCATAAACAAGAGTGTCAAATTGTTAAGTCAACAACAGGAGTCACTGTGTACTTACTTCTCATGTGGGATCTGTCCTTAGTGTGTTGTCCAATGTGAAGTAATGCTATAACAAGTACTGAAAGAGTATTTTTACATTTTATGTTCTGTGTGGGTGCAAACTGATGAAATCTTTCCTTCATATATATACTGAATTGATCTTCTGTATATAAAGAGAATTGAAAATGAATCTTGATATAAATGGAATGGGAGAGGGAGCGGGAGATGGGAGGGGTGTGAGTGGGAGGGAAATTATGGGGAGGGAGCCAATGTAATACATAAACTGTACTTTGGAAACTTATATTTACTAAATAAAAAAAATTGCATAAGTAGACTAGCATGGAAAGAGTAAATCTTTCTTTGGATTGTTTTTCATAAAATTTATCATATACAATTGCTGTGTTAACAAATCTACAATGTTAATTTCTGCTTTCACAACTGTGGTTTGTTTACTGTTGCGAAATTACAAGGTGTGAAATTCTTTTCTGCATTAGTTCCCTGACAATGTTCACTAAAGAAATAGAGAGGATTGGATGTTACCTCAGAGATGGGTGTGTATGTGGAGCATTGCAAATTGAGACGAAAAATATGTATTAGTCAAATTTCATCTTGAGGTAAAAAATAAAATTGTAGATGATATAAAATATATTCGATTTAATCAGCCTTGAATACTTGTAGATTCAGAAATTATCTTCCTAAAATCAACTGAAAATCTGGCAAATATACATATATTTGTGTCAGTTGCTTCCTTTCATAAATTTTCTTGAATTGGCTTCATACTTAAAAAGGAATAGAGGAGAAAGCTTCATGTGTCTACTTAAAATAATTTTTATGCACAAATAATTGGTATCAAATTTAAGTGTCTTGTTTGTGTGATATCTTTGACACTTAGACCTATCAGTGTGATCAATTGTGAACAGAAATTGATCACTTTGACTAATGAGATGGCATTGTTACATGCCACCTTGATGGGAATATATTGGAATCCACTGGCACATTTCTAACTCCACCATTTGCGGCAAATCCGATTCAGCATGTCCCAAATTGTACATCTCCTCCCTCTCTATTCACACTCTTATATTTACCAGGGATCACTTTTCAGTTAAATTTAAACACCTAAGAATAATTGTGTGTTAAGTACAGAGTTCAACCAATAGTATTAAGTAGGACAAAAAATTACAAAAAGGGATAAGGTATTAATTTGTTCATCAACAGTCAGCACAAGGGCTGATCAAGTTACTGTTTCTCATAGTGCCCATTTCACTTCAACAGGTTTCTTTTTTTATTAACTTTTATTTAATGAATATAAATTTCCAAAGTACAGCTTATGGATTAAAATGGCGTCCCCCCCATAACTTCCCTCCCACCCTCAATCCTCCCATCTCCCATTCCCTCTCCCCTTCCATTTACATCAAGATTCATTTTCAATTATCTTTATATACTGAAGATCAGTTTAGCATATATTAATTAAAGGTTTCAACAGTTTGCACCCACATAGAAACACAAAGTGAAAAATACTGTTTCAGTACTTGTTATAGCATTAAATCACAATGTACAGCACATTAAGGACAGAGATCCTACATGAGGAGTAAGTGCACAGTGACTCCTGTTGTTGACTTAACAAATTGACACTCTTGTTTATGGCATCAGTAATCACCCTAGGCTCTTGTCATGAGTCGCCAAGGCTGTGGAAGCCTTTTGAGTTCACCAACTCTGAACATATTTGGACAAGGTCATAGTCCAAATGGAAGTTCTCTCCTCCCTTCAGAGAAAGGTACCTCCTTCTTTGATGAACGATTCTTTCCACTGGGATCTCACTCGTGGAGATCTTTCATTTAGGTCATTTTTTTTTTTTTTGCCAGAGTGTCTTTGCTTTCCATGCCTGTAATACTCTCATGGGCTTTTCAGCCAGATCACATGCCTTAAGAGCTGATTCTGAGGCCAGAGTGCTATTTAGGACATCTGCCATTCTATGGGTCTGCTGTGTATCTCACTTCCCATGTTGGATTGTTCTCTCCCTTTTTAATTCTATCACTTGGTATGAGCAGACACTAGTCTTGTTTATGTGATCCCTTTGGCTCTTAGTCCTATCATTATGATCAATTGTGAACCAAAATTGATCACTTTGACTAGTGAGATGGCATTTGTACATGCCACCTTGAAGGGATTGAATTGGAATCCCTTGGTATGTTTCTAACTTTACCGTTTGGATCAAGTCAGCTTGAGCATGTCCCGAATTGCACATCTCTTCCCTCCTTATTCCCACTCTCATATTTAACAGCGATCACTTTTCAGTTAAGTTTCAACACTTGAGAATAACTGTGTATTGATTACAGTATTCAACCAAAAGTATTAAGTAGAACAAACAAACAAACAATACTAAGAGTGATAACGTATTAAGTTGTTCATCAACAGTCAGGGCAAGGGCTGATCAAGTCACCATTTCTCATAGTGTTCATTTCACTTTAACAGGTTTCCTTTTTGGTGCTCAGTTAGTTGTCACCGATCAGGGAGAACATATGGAATTTGTCCCTTTGGGACTGGCTTATTTCACTCAGCATAATGCTTTCCAGATTCCTAACAGGGATCACTTTACAGTTAAAATTTAAACACCTAAGAATAATTGTGTGTTTATTACATAGTTCAACCAATAGTACTAGAACAAAAAAATACTAAAATGGATAAAGTATTACATTGTACATCAACAGTCAGGACAAGAGCTGATCAGGTCACTGTTTCTCATAGTGTCAATTTCACTTCAACAAGTTTCCACTTTGGTGCTCTGTTAGTTGTCGCCAATCAGGGAGAACATATGATATTTGTCCCTTGGGACTGGCTTAACTCAGCATGATGTTTTCCAAATTCCACCATCTTGTTGCAAATGACCAGATTTCATTGTTTTTGACTGCTGTATAGTATTCTATAGAGTACATGTCCCCTAATTTCTTTATCCAGTCTACTGTTGATGGGCATTTGGGTTGGTTCCAGGTCTTAGCTCTTGTGAATTGAGCTGCAATAAACATTAATGTGCAGTCAGCTTGTTTGTTTGCCAATTTCATTTCCTTTGGGTAAATTCCAAGGAGTGGGATGGCTGGGTTGAATGGTAGGGTTATATTCAGGTTTCTGAGGAGTCTCTAGAATGACTTCCATAGTTTTGTGCTCAGTTAGTTGTCACCGATCAGAGAGAACTTATGATACTTGTCCCTTTGGGACTGGCTTACAAGACTAGTGTCTGCTAATACTTACTGATAGAATTAAAAAGGGAGAGAATGATCCAACATGGAAGTGGGATACACAGCAGACTCATAGAATGGCAGATGTCTTAAACAGCACTCTGGCCTCAGAATCAGCCCTTAAGGCATTTGGATCCGGCTGAAGAGCCCATGAGAGTTTCTCAGGCATGGAAAGCCAAGACACTCTGGCAAAAAAAAAAAAAAAAAAAAAAAAAAAAAAAAAAAAAAAAACCAACAACAACAAAAAAACCTAAATGAAATTTCTCTGCGAGTGAGATCTCAGTATAAAGAACGGGCCATCAAAGAAGGAGGTACCTTTATCTGAAGGGAAGGGAGAACTTCCTCTTTGACTATGACCCTGTCTAAATAAGATCAGAGTCAGCGAACTCAAAAGGCTTCCATACCCTTGACAAGTCATGACTAGAGCCTAGGGATGTTAGTGATGCCATAAACAAGAGTGCCAAATGGTTAAGTCAACAACAGGAGTCACTGTGTACTTACTCCTTATGTGGGGTCTCTGTCCTTAATGTGTTGCCCAATATGAATTAATGCTATAACTAGTACTGAAACTGTATTTTACACTTTATGTTCTGTGTGGGTGCAAACTGATGAAATCTTTACTTAATATATGCTAAACTGATCTTCTGTGTATAAAGAGAATTGAAAATGAATCTTGATGTGAATGGAATGGGAGAGGGAGCAGGAGATTGTAGGGGTGTGGGTGGGAGGAAATTATGTGAGGAAAAAAGCCATTGTAATCTATAAACTCTACTTTGGAAATTTATATTTACTAAATAAAAGTTTATAAAAAAACAAAATTAAGTGTCATTTCAGACCAAAAGCATAAAATGAAATAATATTTAACTTCATACAAGTTAAGTCTTTTATGTTAAGATTTTACCTTGTATAATGAAGGCTTGAGTTTAGAAATTGCATTCTGTGGGGCTGGCACTGTAGCTCACTTGGTTAATCCTCCACCTGTGGCACCAGCATCCCATATGGGTGCCAGGTTCTAGTCCCGGTTGCTCCTCTTCCATTCCGTCTCTTGGCTGTGGCCCAGGAAGGCAATGGAGGATGGCCCAAGTGCTTGGGCCTTGCACCCACATGGGAGAGCAGGAGGAAGCACCTGGCTCCTGGCTTTGGATTGGCGCAGCGTTGGCCTTAGCGGCCCTTTGGGGGGTAAACCAACGAAAGGACGACTTTTCTCTCTGTCTCTGTCTCTCACTGTCTAACTCTATCTGTCAAATAAATAAATAAAAAGAAAGAAATTGCAGTCTGCACCTGCCTATGTATTTTTCTATCTTTATACTCTGAGAATGATTAGGCTTCAGATCCTTTGAGTTTTCCCTGAGGCTTTCTCTGAACACTGTGTATTCTTTTCCTTTAAATTCTCAAAGAACTCTATCAGGCCATTACATGATTTTCTTGTCTTTGTCACCATTCTTCTCTCTTGGAGAAATAGCTTTCCTGAGATCAAGATTCCAAAATTTCTGTTTGATTGTGCCACTTCTATGATAAAACTTTCATTGATTTTCTAGATGCTTCTAGAATAAAATCCAAACATCCACACTTGAAAGTCAAGTTGCTCTATGGTTTCAACATTGTCTGTGTTTCAAACATAAGTGTATCCCTAAAAGTCTCTGAAATGATCCTGATTATGTAACTGGTTGCATTCACATTTCCCTGGACATATGCTTCTTTTGTTCCTATCCAAGCAACATAATACCTTCCTATTGAAATCCTTTATATATGGGAAGGTATTTTTAAAAGTTTGTGGAAAACAAAATTAAGAGGTAAGTTTATTTTGGTGAACAAAGTTTTTTAAAGATTTTTTTATTTGAAAAGCAGAGTGATGAGAGAGAGAGAGAGAGAGAGAAATAA
The DNA here is from genome assembly GCF_964237555.1 of Oryctolagus cuniculus. NCBI lineage: Eukaryota > Metazoa > Chordata > Mammalia > Lagomorpha > Leporidae > Oryctolagus > Oryctolagus cuniculus. Next base: position 21,298,280 of record NC_091436.1, read on the forward strand.
AGATCTTCCAACCACTGGTTCCCTCTCCAAATTCCCAAAAGAGCCAGGACAGGGTCAGGCTGAGGCGAAGAGCCAGATCCAGGAACTCCATCCAGGTATTCCTGTGGGTAGCAGGGACCCAAGTACATTGGCCATCATCCACTGCCCCCTAGATGCATTAGCTGAAAGGTGGATTAAAAGCAGAGTAGGCAGGACTTGATGCAGCCCTCAAACATGGGATGTGAGCTTACCAAGAAGCAACTTAATTGGCTGGGCCATTATGCCTTTCCAGCAAAAAAAAAAAAAAAATGTAATATATGCATAGACTATCCAAAAGGTTTATGGAAGATACATACTACAGAAAACTATACATGAATTTCCAAAATAATGTGCCAAAATAACCTTATCTTTCAATCCCACTTTGAAGAACTCTTGTAATTTCAACTTGCAGAAATTATCTGTAGCTGTATTCTCGACCATGATATATGAAAGTGATTTCTCCCTCCCAAGAATTCTTTAAATCCTACTTGGAATGATTTTCACTATCTTGTAATTATTTAGCACTGCACCATGTGTGTCTGTTTTCTTCAAAAATTGTGTACAATGGAGTTAGTTCATCTTCTAAAAATTTTGTGGAACTTTCTGGACCTAGATATGTGTGTGTGTGTGTGTGTGTGTGTGTGTGTGTGAGAAAGAGAGAGAATGTATGAAAACTTTAAATTAATGATTAAATGTCTTAATAGACATGGAACTATGTGGCTTTTCTATTTTCAGCTAGTAAATGTTGTCTTTTTCAGGGAATTTGTCCATTTTATCTAATGTATTGAATGTATTCTCAGTGCGTTTCTGTTTTGAATCTATTTTCTGCCCCTTATGATCACTGATCTCTTTATCTGTGGAATCTAATCTGCTTTTAAGTTTATCCAATGACTTTTTAATTTCAGGTATTTAATTTTTCAACTGTAGAGATTCAGTTTTTTTTTAATAAATTCAATTTCTCTTTTCATTTTGGTCATGAATTCCTGTAAGACCTTGAATGTAATTACAACTGAAAAACCTAATCTGCTGACTATCTCTAGGTAATTTCTGGATGCATTTTATTGATTGACTTTGTTGTGGTTATCAATCATATTTCCTTGCTTCTTTATCTTGTGTAGTACCTTTTATTGAATGCTGATCTTTTTTTTTTTTTTTTTTTTGACAGGCAGAGTGGACAGTGAGAGAGAGAGACAGAGAGAAAGCTCTTCCTTTGCCATTGGTTCACCCTCCAATGGCCGCCACGGCCAGCGTGCTGCGGCTGGTGCACCGCGCTGATCCGACGGCAGGAGCCAGGTGCTTTTCCTGGTCTCCCATTGGGTGCAGGGCCCAAGTACTTGGGCCATCCTCCACTGCACTCCCTGGCCACAGCAGAGAGCTGGCCTGGAAGAGGGGCAACCGGGACAGAATCCGGCGCCCCAACCGGGACTAGAACCCGGTGTGCCGGCGCCGCAAGGTGGAGGATTAGCCTAGTGAGCCGCGGCACCGGCCATCGCTGATCATTTTTGATGTTTCATTGTTGACTGTCTAGATTATATTTTCTTCCTTTAAAGAATATTGATTTTGTTTGATCAGAAAGCAATTTAGGCAACAGATTAATATTTTCTTTTTTAACTTTTATTTAATAAATAAAAATTCCCAAAGTACAGTTTATGGATTACAATGGCTTTCCCCCCATAACTTCCCTGCCACCTGCACCCCTCCCATCTCCCGCTTCCTCTCCCAATCCATTCAAATCAATTTCATTCTCAATTCTCTTTATATACAGAATATCAATTTAGTATATATTAAGTAAAGATTTTAACAGTTTGCAGCGACACTGAAACACAAAGTATAAAATACTGTTTCAGTACTAGTTACAGCATTAAATCACATTATACAACACATTAAGGACAGAGATCCTAGATGAGGAGTAAGTGCACAGTGACTCCTGTTGTTGACTTAACAAATTAACACTCTTGTTTATGGCATCAGTAATCACCCGAGGCTCTTCTCATGAGTTGCCAAGGGTATGGAAGCCTTTTGAGTTCGCAGACTCTGATCTTATTTAGATAAGGTCATAGTCAAAGTGGAAGTTCTCTCCTCCATTCAGAGAAAGGTACCTCCTTCTTTGATGGCCCATTCTTTCCACTGGGATTGGGATCTTACTAGCAGAGATCTTTATTTAGTTTTAGTTTTTTTTTTTTTTTTTTTTTTTTTTTTGCAAGAGTGTCTTGGCTTTCCATGCCTGAGAAACTCTCATGGGCTCTTCAGCCGGATCCAAATGCCTTAAGGGCTGATTCTGAGGCCAGAGTGCTGTTTAAGACATCTGCCATTCTATGAGTCTGCTGTGTATCCCACTTCCATGTTGGATCGTTCTCTCCCTTTTTAATTCTATCACTTGGTATGAGCAGACACTAGTCTTGTTTATGTGATCCCTTTGGCTCTTAGTCCTATCATTATGATCAATTGTGAACCAAAATTGATCACTTTGACTAGTGAGATGGCATTGGTACATGCAACCTTGATGGGACTGAATTTGAATCCCCTGGCATGTTTCTAACTCTACCATATGGGGCAAGTCTGATTGAGCATGTCCCATATTGTGCCTCTCCTCCCTCTCTTATTCCCACTCTTATATTTAACAGGAATCACTTTTCAGTTAAATTTAAACACCTAAGAATAATTGTGTGTTAAGTACAGAGTTCAACCAATAGTATTAAGTAGGACAAAAAATACTAAAAGGGATAAGGTATTAATTTGTTCATCAACAGTCAGGACAAGGGCTGATCAAGTTACTGTTTCTCATAGTACCCATTTCACTTCAACTGGTTTCCTTTTTTGTGCTCAGTTAGTTGTCACTGATTAGGAAAAACATATGATATTTGTCTGTTTGGGACTAGCTTATTTCACTCAGCATGATGTTTTCCATTTTGTTGCAAATGACTAGATTTCATTGTTTTTTACTGCTGTATAGTATTCTATAGAGTACATATCCCATAATTTGTTTATCCAGTCTAATACTGATGGGCATTTAGGTTGATTCCATGTCTTAGTTATTGTGAATTGAACTGCAATAAACATTGAGGTGCAGACAGCTTTTTGTTTGCAAATTAATTTCCTTTGTGTAAATTCCAAGGAGTTCAATGGCTGGGTTGAATGGTAGGGCTATATTCAGGTTTCTGAGGAATCTCCAGACTGACTTCCATAGTGGCTTAACCAGTTTGCATTCCCACAAACAGTGGATTAGTGTCCCTTTTCCCCCACATCCTCGCCAGCATCTATTGTTGGTAGATTTCTGTATGTGAGCCATTCTAACTGGGGTGAGGTGAAACCTCATTGTGGTTTTGATTTGCATTTCCCTGATGGCTAGTAATTATGAACTATTTTCATGTGCTTGTTGGCCATTTGGATTTCCTCTTTTGAAAAATGTCTATTGAGGGCCTTGGCCCATCTTTTTTTTTTTTTTTTTTTTTTTTTCTTTTTTGACAGGCAGAGTGGACAGTGAGAGAGAGAGACAGAGAGAAAGGTCTTCCTTTGCCGTTGGTTCACCCTGCAATGGCCGCCGCGGCTGGCGCGCTGCGGCCGGCACACCGCGCTGATCCGATGGCAGGAGCCAGGAGCCAGGTGCTTTTCCTGGTCTCCCATGGGGTGCAGGGCCCAAGCACCTGGGCCATACTCCACTGCACTCCCTGGCCACAGCAGAGAGCTGGCCTGGAAGAGGGGCAACCGGGACAGAATCCGGCGCCCCAACTGGGACTAGAACCCGGTGTGCCGGCGCCGCTAGGCAGAGGATTAGCCTCTTGAGCAGCGGCACCGGCTGGCCCATCTTTTAAGTGGGTTGTTTGTTTTGATGTTGTGGAGTTTCTTGATCTTTTTGTAGATTCTGGTTTTTAAACCTTTATCTGTAGCATAGTTTGCAAATATTTTTTCCAATTCTGTCAGTGGCCTCTTCACTTTCTGACTGTATATTATTTTTTTCATTTTTAACTTCTATTTAATGAATATAAATTTCCAAAGTACAGCTTATGGATTACAATGGCTTCCTCCCCCCCCAATAACTTCCCTCCCACCCGCACCCCTCCCGTCTCCCGCTCCCTCTCCCCTTCCATTTACATCAAGATTCATTTTCAATTCTCTTTATATACTGAAGATCAGTTTAGCATATATTAAGTAAAGGTTTCAACAGTTTGCACCCACATAGAAACACAAAGTGAAAAATACTGTTTCAGTACTTGTTATAGCATTAAATCACAATGTACAGCACATTAAGGACAGAGATCCTACATGAGGAGTAAGTGCACAGTGACTCCTGTTGTTGACTTAACAAATTGACACTCTTGTTTATGGCATCAGTAATCACCCTAGGCTCTTGTCATGAGTCGCCAAGGCTGTGGAAGCCTTTTGAGTTCACCAACTCTGAACATATTTGGACAAGGTCATAGTCCAAATGGAAGTTCTCTCCTCCCTTCAGAGCAAGGTACCTCCTTCTTTGATGAACGATTCTTTCCACTGGGATCTCACTCGTGGAGATCTTTCATGTAGGGTTTGTTTGTTTGTTTGTTTTTGCCAGAGTGTCTTTTCTTTCCATGCCTGAAATAATCTCATGGGCTTTTCAGCCAGATCACATGCCTTAAGAGCTGATTCTGAGGCCAGAGTGCTATTTAGGACATCTGCCATTCTATGGGTCTGCTGTGTATCTCACTTCCCATGTTGGATTGTTCTCTCCCTTTTTAATTCTATCACTTGGTATGAGCAGACACTAGTCTTGTTTATGTGATCCCTTTGGCTCTTAGTCCTATCATTATGATCAATTGTGAACCAAAATTGATCACTTTGACTAGTGAGATGGCATTTGTACATGCCACCTTGATGGGATTGAATTGGAATCCCCTGGTATGTTTCTAACTCTACCATTTGACGTAAGTCAGCTTGAGCATGCCCTGAATTGCACAGCTCTTCCCTCTCTTATTCCCACTCTTATATTTAACAGTGATCACTTTTCAGTTAAGTTTCAACACTTGAGAATAACTGTGTATTGATTACAGTATTCAACCAAAAGTATTAAGTAGAACAAACAAACAAACAATACTAAGAGTGATAACGTATTAAGTTGTTCATCAACAGTCAGGGCAAGGGCTGATCAAGTCACCATTTCTCATAGTGTTCATTTCACTTTAACAGGTTTCCTTTTTGGTGCTCAGTTAGTTGTCACCGATCAGGGAGAACATATGGAATTTGTCCCTTTGGGACTGGCTTATTTCACTCAGCATAATGCTTTCCAGATTCCTAACAGGGATCACTTTACAGTTAAAATTTAAACACCTAAGAATAATTGTGTGTTTATTACATAGTTCAACCAATAGTACTAGAACAAAAAAATACTAAAATGGATAAAGTATTACATTGTACATCAACAGTCAGGACAAGAGCTGATCAGGTCACTGTTTCTCATAGTGTCAATTTCACTTCAACAAGTTTCCACTTTGGTGCTCTGTTAGTTGTCGCCAATCAGGGAGAACATATGATATTTGTCCCTTGGGACTGGCTTAACTCAGCATGATGTTTTCCAAATTCCACCATCTTGTTGCAAATGACCAGATTTCATTGTTTTTGACTGCTGTATAGTATTCTATAGAGTACATGTCCCCTAATTTCTTTATCCAGTCTACTGTTGATGGGCATTTGGGTTGGTTCCAGGTCTTAGCTCTTGTGAATTGAGCTGCAATAAACATTAATGTGCAGTCAGCTTGTTTGTTTGCCAATTTCATTTCCTTTGGGTAAATTCCAAGGAGTGGGATGGCTGGGTTGAATGGTAGGGTTATATTCAGGTTTCTGAGGAATCTCCAGACTGACTTCCATAGTGGCTTAACCAGTTTGCATTCCCACCAACAGTGGTTTAGTGTCCCTTTTTCCCCACATCCTCGCCAGCATCTATTGTTGGTAGATTTCTGTATGTGAGCCATTCTACCCGGGGTGAGGTGAAACCTCATTGTGGTTTTGATTTGCATTTCCCTGATTGCTAGTGATCTTAAACATTTTGTCATGTGCCTGTTGGCCATTTGGATTTCCTCTTTTGAAAAATGTCTATTGAGGTCCTTGTCCCATCTCTTCAGTGGGTTGTTTGTTTTGATGTTGTGGAGTTTCTTGATTTCTTTGTAGATTCTGGTTATCAACACTTTATCTGTAGCATAGTTTGCAAATATTTTTTCCCATTTTGTCGGTTGCCTCTTCACTTTCCTGTTTCTTTTGAAGTACAGAAACTTCTCAATTTGATGCAATCCCAAATGTTAATTTTGGTTTTGACTGCCTGTGCTTCTGGGGCCTTTTCCAAGAAGTCTTTGCCGGTACCTGTATCTTGCAGGGTTTTTCCAATGCTCTCTAGTAATTTGATGGTGTTGGGTCATAGATTTAAGTCTTTAATCCATGTTGAGTGAATTTTTGTGTAAGGTGAAAGGTAGGGGTCTTGCTTCATGATTCTGCATGTGGAAATCCAATTTTCCCAGCACCATTTATTGAATAGACTGTCCTTACTCCAGGGATTGCTTTTGGATCCTTGATGAAATATGAGTTGGCTGTAGATGTTTGGATTGATTTCTGGTGTTTCAATTCTTTTCCATTGGTCTATCCACCTGTTTCTGTACCAGTACCATGCTATTTTGATAACAACTGCCCTGTAGTATGTCCTGAAATTTTGTATTGTGATGCCTCCGGCTTTGTTTTTGTTGTACAAGATTGCTTTAGCTATTTGAAGTCTCCTGTGTCTCCATATGAATTTCAGCATCATTTTTTCCAGATCTGAGAAGAAGGTCTTTGGTATCTTGATTGGTATCGCATTGAATCTGTAAATTGCTTTTGGGAGAATGCACCTGACTGTTTCTTTTGCAGTACAGAAACTTCTCAATTTGATGCAATCCCAAATGTTAATTTTGGCTTTGACCGCCTGTGCCTCCGGTGTCTTTTCCAAGAAGTCTTTGATGGTGCCTATATCTTGCAGGGTTTCTCCAATGTTCTCTAATAATTTGATGGTGTCAGGTCGTAGATTTAGGTCTTTAATCCATGTTGACTGGATTTTTGTGTAAGGTGAAAGGTAGGGGTCTTGCTTCATGCTTCTGCATGTGGAAATCCAGTTTTCCCAGAACCAATTGTTGAACAGACTGTCCTTGCTCCAGGAATTGTTTTTAGATCCTTGATCAAATATAAGTTGGCTGTTTGGATTGATTTCTGATGTTTCTATTCTGTTCCATTGGTCTATCCACCTGTTTCTGTACCAGTACCATGCTATTTTGATAACAACTGCCCTGTAGTATGTCCTGAAATTTTGAATTGTGATGCCTCCAGCTTTGTTTTTGTTGTACAAGATTGCTTTAGCTATTTGAAGTCTCCTGTGTCTCCATATGAATTTCAGCATCATTTTTTCCAGATCTGAGAAGAAGGTCTTCAGTATCTTGATGAGTATTTTGCTTAATATGTAAATTGCTTTTGGGAGAATGGACATTTTGATGATGTTGATTTTTCCAATCCATGAGCATGGAAGATTTTTCCATTTTTTTGGTATCCTCTTCTAGTTCTTTCTTTAAGATTTTGTAATTCTCATCGTAGAGATCTTTAACATCCTTCGTTAAGTTTATTCCAAGGTATTTGATTGTTTTTGTAGCTATTGTGAATGGGATTGATCTTAGAAGTTCTTTCTCAGCTGTGGCATTGCCTGTGTATACAAAGGCTGTTGATTTTTGTACATTGATTTATATCCTGCTACTTTGCCAAACACTTCTATGAGTTCCAATAGTCTCTTAGTAGAGTTCTTTGGGTCCCCTAAATAAAGAATCATATCATCTGCAAAGAGGGATAGTTTAAGTTCTTCCTTTCCAATTTGTATCCCTTTAATTTCTTTTTCTTTCCTATTAGCTCTGGCTAAAACTTCGAGAACTATATTGAATAGTAATGGTGAGAGTGGGCATCCCTGTCTGGTACCAGATCTCAGTGGAAATGCTTCCAACTTCTCCCCATTTAATAGGATGCTGTTGGTGGGATTTCATAAATTACTTTTATTGTATTGAAGAATGTTTCTTCTATACCCAATTTGCTTAGAGTTTTCATCATGAAAGGGTGTTGTATTTTATCGAATGCTTTCTCTGCACATATTGAGATAATATATGACTTTTCTTCTGCAGTCTGCTAATGTGGTATATTACATTGATTATTGAATATTGAAGGATCCCTGCATACCAGGGATAAATCCCACTTGGTCTGTGTGGATGATCTTTCTGATGTGTTGTTGCATTCTGTTGGCCAGAATTTTATTGAGGATTTGCGTCTATGTTAATCAGGGATATTGGTCTGTAATTTTCTTTCAATGCTGCACTGAAACAGATTAATATTTTCAAAGTGTCTTTTTTAACTCTGGCTGGGGCTTTTTAGCGTGTCTTTTATTGCCCAGTTAAATTAGGCCATCTCCCATGTCATGGCTTTTCTCCGACCTTTAGTGAATGGTAGAGTTAGAAACATACCAGGGGACTCCAATTTAATCCCATCAAGGTGGCATGTACCAATGTCATCTCACTAGTCCAAGTGATCAATTTCAGTTCACAATTCATCATAATGAAAGGACTAAGAGTCAAAGGGAACACATAAACAAGTCTAGTACCTGCTAGTACTAACCGGTAGAATAAATAAAGGGGAGAGTGATCCAACATGGGAAGCGAGATACTCCGCAGACTCATAGAATGGCAGATGTCTTAAACAGCACTCTGGCCCCAGAATCAGCCCTTAAGGCATGTGGATCTGGCTGAAAAAGCCCATTAGAGTATTACAGGCATGGAAAGCCAAGACACTCTGGCAAAAAAAAAAAAAAAAAAAAAAAAAAAAAAAAAAAAAAAAAAAAAAAAAACCACCACCACCACCACAATTAAATGAAAGATCTCTGTGAGTGAGATCCCAGTGGAAAGAACAGGTCTTCAAAGAAGGAGGTACCTTGCTCTGAAGGGAGGAGAGAACTTCCATTTTGACTATGACCTTCTCTAAATAAGATCAGAGTTGGTGAACTCAAAAGACTTCCATAGCCTTGGAAACTCATGACTGGAGCATAGGGAGATTACTGATGCCATAAACAGGAGTGTTAATTTGTAAAGTCAACAACAGGAATCACTGTGCACTTACTCCTCATGTAGGATCTCCGTCCTTAATGTGCTGTACATTGAGACTTAATGCTATAACGAGTACTCAAACAGTATATTTCACTTTGTGTTTCTATGTGGGTGCAAACTGTTGAAATCTTTACTTAATGTATACTAAACTGATATTCTGTAAAAAAAAAAAAGAAAAAAAGAAATTATCAATTCCCAACTTGACTCTCACTGGGATTAAACATGGCAATACGTCTGATCTGATTTCATCATCATTTAAAAACATCATCTATTATTTTTCACTTTTTGTTTCTGTGTGGGAGCAAACTGTTGAAATCTTTACTTAATGTATGCTAAACTGATCTTCTGTATATAAAGAGAATCGAAAATGAATCTTGATGTGAATGAAAGGGGAGAGGGAGTGGGAAAGGGGAGGGTTGTGGGTGGGAGGGACGTTATGGGGGGGGGGGAAGCCATTGTAATCCATAAGCCATACTTTGGAAATTTATATTCATTAAATAAAAGTAAAAAAAAAGAAAAAAAATGATGATATTCATTGATAAGGTTGATTGATATTAAATTTTATTGGTCACAGTCTCTGCAATCTACCATGGTAATTTGCTCTGGCGAAGTTTACCACTGATATAATCATGGCCAAATCATTTTTAAAAAGGATGTATTTTTTTTTTTTGAAAGGCAGAGTTACATGGAGGGAAATAAGATAGATAGAGAGAGATAGAAAGAGAGAGAGAGAAAGAGAAAAAGAAAGAGAAAGAAAGAGAGTCTCTCATCAGCTGATTCACTCCCTAAATGGTCACAAGAGCCTGGGCTGGTCCAGGCTGAAGGCAGGAGCCTAGAGCTCCATCTGGGTCTCTCACATGGGTGACAGGGACCCAAGAGTTCTGGTCATCCTTTGCTGTCTTCTCAGTTGCATTAGCAGGGAGCTGGATCAGAAGCAGAGAAGCTGGGACTTGAACCTGCACTCATAAGGGATGCTCGCATTGCAGGCAGCAGATTAACTCACTGTGTCACAATGTGGCTGCAAAGATATTCTATTGTCATCTAACTTAATTTTTCAAATTTTACCTCATCCCTTCAAAATCAATTATCTCTAGTGGTCCTCCTTCCTATTTTCAATTTCTCATTTACTATTTTTTTATCTTCTAATGATGACTTGAATGTTTGTGTTCTCCAGGGCTCTGCTGTTGGGACTTTTCCCTCTTGAAAAGGTTATCTGTTTCTTTTACTTTTTTTTTTTTTAGGTTTTGAGATAACAGATTTTTAATTTACATTATACTCAAGGGCTTAATGCTCCATCAAACAAAGAGGTCAACAAGAAAATAGGGGAAAGATCCTAGATTAGCAGGAATATAGGAAAAGAATGTAAACAATAATCAAATGGAAAAAAATGACCATTTTACCATATGTAGTAACTTTTAAAATAATCGCAGGTCATTAAACCTATAGTTGTATAATATTCTTAACCATTGTTCAACAAAGATACAAAACAAAATCTGACAAAACTGTATCTGCAGCAATACTGATACAGACATTTTTTTTTTTTTTTGACAGGCAGAGTTAGACAGTGAGAGAGAGAGAGAGAGAGAGAGAAAAGTCTTCCTTCCATTGTTTCACCCCCCAAAATGGTCACCAAGGCCAGCGCACTGCGCTGATCCGAAGCTAGGAGCCAGGAGCCTCCTCCTGGTCTCTCATGCAGGTGCAGGGCCCATGCACTTGGGCCATCCTCCACTGCCTTCCCAGGCCACAGCAGAGAGCTGGAATAATTTCTTTTTTTTTTAAGTTCTTTTTTTTTTAATTTTAGTTCCCACATAAAACGGAGTGCATGTGGTATTTGTCTTTCTGAGTTTGGCTTATTTCACTCACCATTATGTCCTCCAGTTGCATCTTTTTTCTTACAGATGGTTGAATTTAATTCATTTTTATTCTGCTTTGTAGCTGAATAATATTCCATTGTGTGTGTATACCACATCTCCTCTAGCCATTCATTTAATGATGGACACTTTGGTTGACTCCATATTTTGGCCATTGTGGACAGTGCTGCTATAAACATGGTGGTGCAGGAAATTTCCTTGGAACATTTCATGTGTTTTGGATACATAGCCAGAAGTGGGATTGCTCAATCATATGGCAAGTCCATTTTTAGTTTTTGAAGAAATCTCCATACTGCTTTCCACAATGGTTACACTAATTTACACTCCACCAGCAGTGTATAAGTGTTCCCCTTTGTCCACATCATCAGCAGTATTTGTTATTCTCTGTATTTTGAATTTTAGCTATTCTGAGAGAAGTGAGGTGATATCTCACTGTGGTTTTGATTTACAGTTCCCTGATGGCTAGTGATATTGAGCAATTTTTCATATATTTGTTGGCCATTAGCATTTCTTCCTTTGAGAGCTGACTATTGAAGTACTTTGCCTGTTTATTAACTGATTAGGTTGTTTTTGTTGCAGTTTTTAAGTAGTTGATATGTTTAGGATATCAATTCTTTGTTGAATATGTAGCTTGCGAATATCTTTCCCATTCTATTGAATGTCTCTTCACTCTATTGATCATTCTCTTTGCTGCTTAGAAGCTTCTGAGTTTGACATAATCCCATTTTTACTTTTTCTTTTGTTGCCTGTGCTTTGAGATCTTATTTAAGAAGTCATCACCTCTACCAATGTCTTACAATGTTTCCCCTAAATTTTCTTCCAGCAATGTCTGAGGTCCTAAATTAAGGTCTTTGATCCATCTTGAGTTGATTTTTGTTTATGGTGAGAGGTATGGATCTAATTTCTAATTTCATTGTTCTAGATATATACATCCAGTTTTGCCAGTGCCATCTGTTGAAGAGATTATCCTTACTACACTATATGATCTGAACACTTCTTGTCAAACATCAGTTGGCTGTATGTATATGGCTTAATTCCTGGGCTCTATTTTCTGTTCCATTGACCTAGAGATTTTTTTATGCCAGTACTGTGCTGTTTTAATCACTATAGCTTTGCAGTATACTTTGAAGTCAGGCATTATTATGCCTCAAGCTAGATTTTTTTTTTCTTTGCTCAGGATTGTTTTGGCTATTCTGGGTCTTTTGTGATTCTAAATGAATGAATAAATGAATGAAATCAGGAGGGAGAAAAGAAAGAATTATCACTATATCCTTTTTTAAAAATGATTTATTTTATCTGAAAGGCAGAGTTACAGAGAGGCAGAGGTAGAGAGAGAGAGAGAGGTCTTCTATCTGCTGGTCCACTCCTCAAATGGCCGCAATGGCTGGAGCTGAGCCAATCTGAAGCCAAGAGCCAGGAGCTTCCTCCAGGTTTTCCACACAGGTGCAGGGGACCAAGGACTTGGGCCATCCTCCACTGCTTTCCCAGGCCACAGCAGAAAGCTGGATTGGAAGTGGAGCAGCCAGGAACCCAACTAGTGCCCATACTGGATGCCGGCACTGCAGGAGGTAGCTTTACGTGCTATGCCACAGCACCAGCCCTGGCCTCTCATTATATTCTTAGAATTCTATCCATGAGTCAGCCTAGTCCTTGGATCCCTGCACCTTTGTGGGAGACCTGGAGGAAGCCCCTGGCTCTTGGTTTCAGATCGGCTCAGCTCCAGCCATTGTGGCCATGTGGGGAGTGGACCAGCAGATGGAAGACTTCTCTCTCCCTCTCTCTCTGCCTTTGCCTCTCTGTAACTCTGCCTTTCAAATAAAATGAATTTAAAAAAAGAATTGTGTCTATGAGTACATTGAAGTACATTGAATCTGTTAAAAACTAAAAGACTAAAAATTAATTAATAAATTAATTTTTTTTAAAAAGTTTATTTCTGGGCCCATTGTGCTCTGGGTTTCATCTTTGTGATGACTTTCAAATCTGATGAATGAAACTTTGTCTCCAGCCCAGGCATCTCTTCTGAGCGTGAGGATAATATGTCTCAATTGTATCCCTCTGAGATCTGTCTCAGAAATCAATGGGGGTCCCAAATTGTCCTCACCACTTACCACAAACCTGCCTTTAATTCCACATTGCTCATTTTGGGAATTCACCAAGCTGTTCATGTCAAAAAGCTAAGAGCTACCCTAGATGTGTGTCTATTTCAATCAAGATGTCCATCATCACTAAGTCCTGTTGACTATAACTTCTTTTTCTTTTTTTCTTTTTTTTTTTTTTTTTTTGACAGGCAGAGTGGATAGTGAGAGAGACAGAGAGAAAGGTCTTCCTTTTGCCGTTGGTTCACACTCCAATAGCCACCACGGCTAGCGTGCTGCAGCCGGCGCACCACGCTGATCCGAAGGCAGGAGCCAGGTGCTTCTCCTGGTCTCCCATGGGGTGCAGGGCCCAAGCACTTAGGCCATCCTCCACTGCCTTCCCGGACCACAGCAGAGAGCTGGCCTGGAAGAGGGGCAACTGGGAAAGAATCCGGCGCCCCGACAGGGACTAGAACCCGGTGTGCCCGCACTGCTAGGTGGAGGATTAGACTATTGATCCATAGCGCCGGCCTACTATAACTTCTTATTGTCACTTTCTTTCATCTTAGGCTCCTCTCATCTCAATTTGCTATGGTAATGGTTTCCTAGTACATATTTGTCTATAGTTCCATGCTGTCATATGACACCCATCATGTTGCTGCCTTTGTGAACATTTAAAGAAATCTGGAAATATGTGATGATCACTTGTTGAGAATGATCAGTTTACCCTTTTACCAATGAATGAATGGCAAAATACACATTTGAGAATATAAGAAACCCATCTACATCATCTCTCCCTTCTGTGTAAATATATCTTCTCTGTAGTGCAGAGAAACCAAGATAATCACCATAAATGGCAGGTTGATAAAATTTTCTTAACATTCCTTTAATTTTTTCTTTCTTACTCTACTCCCACTACCAAAAGATATGCATGCTGGTCTGCAGTAGGTATGTCAGGGAAACAAATAAGTGAATAGATGCTGTACTAGATTTACTATGAACATTCAGAATAGACAGTGAGAAGTTAACTTTTATGCTTCATTATATATAAATATTAACATTATAGCATTTTTAAATTCTGTTAGAATTTTAATAATAGTTCTACTTCCATAGTCCCAATTTGATTCTATAAAAATATTTTAATAATTCAAACCTAAAAAGTGTTTTCCTTTTAAAACTATTTTAAAAATTTTTATCCATTTGTTTGTTGGAGAGCAGAGAGGAAGAGGGAGAGTGGGGGAGAGAGAGAGGAAGAGAGAAGGGAGAAGAGATATAGAGACATAACTACACACACACACACACACACACAGAGTGAGAAAGAGAGAGAGAGAGAGAGAGAGAGAGTGCTCCTATTGGCTGGTTCACTCCCTAAATGCCTTCTATGACTCCCAGCTGAAACTAAAGCCAGGAACTGGAACACAATCCAGTTTTCCCACATTTGAGACAGGAACCTAGTCATTTGAGCACACCACTGCTTTCTAGGGTTCATACTAGCAAGAATCTGTAATCAGGATCTGGTCCGGGACTTGAACCCAGGCACTCTGATTTGGTATGATGTCTTAACTGCCCTGCTGACTGCTAGGCTACATACCACCCCAGAAAGGATATGTTCATTTAATATAAACATGTTGCTCTGGTGTATTGTTTTGGGTTTAGACCAGAAAAGTCTATGGAATGAGAATCCTTTATCATACATCATCTCTTTTGCCCTTTATGCATTTATATAAATATGTGTATATATATGTGTATATATATCACATGTGTACATTTTATTTCTAATGAGCATTTTGCTATTGCTAGTTTATTTACAGTTCTTTGGATCATTTTGGCACTTTGTTTTCCATTGTTTTGAATTACACCGTTGTATGCGACTTGGTTACAGTAACCAAATTGATGTTATATAACTCTATTCTAAATAGTTGGCAGAGAATTTGATTACAGAAGAACATGTTTAACATAATTCCTTTTTCTTCCCCATATTTCTTTTCTCCTCACTTATTTAAAGTCATATTTTTCACTTTCTCAGAAATTCTTTTAGAATAAATACCTGGCATTCATCAACATAAAGTTTAAGATCTTCATTTCAGAAGCAGCAACATATGCTGGAAAGAAAAGCTAGTTTAAATAGCGAAATAATGTTTTTAATTAAGAAGTTTCATTTTTACTGATCCACGGGTTAAACATAAAGGAAAATTTAAAAGGGGGAAATATACCAAGGTGCATAAAAGACAGTTAATGTCAAGTAATATTAGTATTCATCAGCAGAGAGCAGGTAAGAGGAAGCTAACTGCAAATAGACAGGTCAACTGCACTGTCAGTTTCTGCTGGGAGCATATTGGCTATTCTAAGATCAAATGTGAAAAGAAATGCGCTCTCATGGGTCGGCTTGAGCCATCTGGAGAATCACTGATGTGCTCTCAGTACATGGGTAAATTATAATTAAAGCTGGTTCTATAAATACAGAGGGAGATAGCGAATAATGAAACAGTGAAGCACTCACCTCTTCAGTTATATAAGATGCATGTGTGAGCATTTGCTTCTAGTCTGCTGTTGTGTGAAGGAAACGGAAAGAAATTAAGAGATTTTGACATGGAGATCATTCCACTGCATTAGCTTAACTGTAAATTTAATATGAAATGATGATTGTTGCTAAGCTATGACACTCATTAATATGGGCTGAGGAAGGAATCGGTAAAATTGCAAGAGGGACTTTTAGGTCAAATTCACTGGACTGGGAAAGACGAGGAAGAACAGAGTATCATCCTCTTCTTTCTGTGCTGATGTTTTCAAAAGTACATGCACAGTTACAGTACGGCACTACCTGAAATGGACAGAAAAACAGCTTCTTGTGATAAACTGTCTCATTTGTTGATGAGCTCTGAAATTCCTTATTAAAAATGAGTAAAAATCATGATGTTAATCAAATCATTTCAGTGTTTTGTTTCTCAGAAAGGCCTTTGTGCTACCAATTACCCAATTCCTGCAAGTGGGATAATATTTTCAAAGCACACACTTCAAATAAAACAATATATAAAATAAAGATATGAGAGGGAGGCTATTACCTTGGCAAGACTCATCTTGATAAGAACACATGTCCAACCATGCATGGCTCTCGCCTGCCTTCGTCATTCAAAGAAGAACCATTGTTCAGGTGTCTCAGTGGGAAACAACCTCCACTATAAAGAATAACTGTCACACCACCTTCTTAATGATGCATCCAATAATTTTTCATGATAATTATGGCACTTTAAAATCCTTTGCCTTTGGAAGGGAATGAGAAAAGAAAATGGCAAGACTATAATACTGAAAAAATTGGGGACAGTCCTCAAGCCATGTGAATATTTGTAACTGTGGTTGATGAGGAGGGAAGATTATCCTAGCTTGTTAGTGGAAATAATTCTTATTAATTGAGTGTATGACTAAACAGTTGGGTTAAGATTTTCACACATGGGCTGGTGCTTTGATGTAGTAGGCTAACCCTCTGCCTGTGGTGCCAACATCCCAGTATACCAGTTCATGTCCTGGTTGCTCCACTTCCAATCCAGCTCTCTGTTAATGGCCTGGGAAAGCAGTGGAAGATGACCCGAGTGCTGGGGCCCCTGCACCCACGTGGGAGACCTGAAAGAAGCTTCTGGCTCCTGGCTTCAGAACAACCCAGCTCCGGCCATTGCAGCCATTTGAAGACTGAACTAGCAGATGGAAGACCCCTCTCTCTCTCACTTTCTATCCCTCTCTGTCTGTAACTCTATCAACTACATAAGTGAATCTAAAAAAGATTTCATGTATTATTTCCTTTCATACAAGTAGATATTATTATATGTGCTTTACAGATGAAATATAAGTTTTATAGAAGCAACCTGACCAAATGATGGGATTTGAATTCAACAGAGTTCAGGTTATAAACTGTTCTTGCATTTATAATTTGTTGTTTCTCCCTTGAATCTCACAGAATGTGTATCATCAACAGTTATATTACATGGATTAAATCTAAATATCATTATAAAATCATACAGAAATTTAAGGTCTGATTATTTGGCAGAACAAATACTTTATATTGACATAGCATTTTATAATTTTTGAAACTTTTTTACAGAACTAAAACCTATTAAATATCATTTCATAATCATTTCTTAAGCATTTGTGTAAGCTTTAAATCATTTAATCTTTAAAATAATCCAATAAAATGATGGGTACAACTATTATTTTCTCTACCAAGCAGATGCAATAATAGGAGTTCAGAGAGAACAAGTGATTCATCTGTAGTTCCAAATACTATAAACTTATAAACTATAAAACTTATAAACTTATAAACTAAGATTTAGACATAGGCCTTAAGAACCCAATCCCATGTGCCTTTTCATTGCCCTGGTGTCTTAAGTAGAATAGTGTAGGCTTCTGGTGTAGATTGACTTGTGGATTTGTTTTACTATCAGTTCTCTAAAATAGTACCACTTATGTGTCTAGAATCTATAGGGTCCATTTAGTACTTTTACTTCATGTTTTCCTTAAGGCTTAGCCAGTTTCAGCATTCCTAACAAGTTAATTGCTAGTGACTAAAATTATTAATAATAATTATTACTAATTGCTGACATATAAAAAGTCACTTGAAAGGCATGAGTGTCACTAACAGAGACATTCAAGGGCAAACTAACAATTACTCTGATAGCTCAATGCTTTTCTGTGTATTTCAGTGCAACCTTATTCTAAAGGATGTTTCTCCAATTTGAACAAATATCCAATTCAACAAGAGGGATATAATCCACTTGGACTGGTAAAAATCAACCTGCTTAGCTTATTATAGGTATCTAGTAATACCTAGATATTTACTACATTAATGAAAAGGTGATAAAGTAGCCTGTTCCATTGAAATAATTTCCTATAGCATCCTTAGGGGTTTTGCTATTTGTTTTCCCTTTTATTTATTTCTTTGTTTGTTTAATTTGAAAGCAGAGTGGCATTTATAAAGAGAGAGAGAGAGAGAGAGATTTTTCATCTGCTGATTCACTCCCCAAATGCCTGCAACATTCAAGGATGGGCCAGACTGAATCCAGGAGTCAGGAACTTAGTCCAGGTCTCCTTTGTAGGTATCAGGGATACAACGGTTTGTGCCAACATCTGCTGTGCATTAGCAGGAAGCTGGGATTGGGAACAGAACCCGGACTCAAACCCAGACACTTTGATATGAGACATGGGCATCCCAACAGGCATCTTAATCATTAGGCCAAATGCCTACTCCAGTTTTGCTATGTTCTCATATACTAATTTATTCCAGTTTTTAATCTTATCAGGAATAAGTACATTAATGAAGCTGTATATATGTGTATGTACAGAGTATGTCACTGAATTAAGTCAAAGGTATGAATCTCTTTTATTCTCACTCATGGAACTGTTGGTTATATTGAAAATTATGGGAGATATGTTGAAAATGAACTATCAAAACATGACAATCTACATTTTAGAAAAGATTATCTAGAAATTACTTTTCTTGAAATAGATAGGCCAATGAAAAACCATTGAAATATTCATTTATGTGAAAATTTACAAAGCGGTATAACCTTTTTTTCTGACCCAGCACATTGGATAGGGCACATTCTACTAATAACATTGAATATCAAACATGAAATAGGCTTGTGAAGAGATAGAAATGAGAGATATGCTTGAACAGGTGGTTCAGGTAGTTCTAACATATTCCTCTCAAAGACTCCTATCATTGAAGATGACTTTTCTATATTTTACTATGCTCAAAATAACAGATGCACAGATGGAAAGTTTTGCTTCATTAACTTCTGTCCTGTGATAATATGTTATAATTTAAAAGCAAATAAAAATGTCAATCAGCATGAATTTTGAAATAGTTGGTACAGAGTATGTATAAACTCTACTTGTGTCTTAATTAATTGGAAACGATGCAAAGTGCATGCAGGATTAAAATCTATCTGGGAATGAATACCAACCTTGAAGAAGAAACTGAACCTACTTGATTCTCACTCTCTACAGAAGTATGGAGAGGTGCCAGTGTTGTGGTGCAGCGGTTTAAGCTGCTACTTGGAACACTCAACATCTTTCATTAGAGTGCTAGTTTGAGTCCCTCCCCAGTGCTCTGCTACTCTGCTTCCAATCCAGAACCCTGCTAATTTGCCTTGGGATGCAGTGGATGGTGGCTCAAGTGCTTGAGTTCCTGCTACCCATGTTGGAGACCTGGATGGACTTCCTGGTTTCATCCTGGCCCAGCTCTAGTTTTGTGGTGTTTGGGGAGTAACCACGCATATGGAAGATCAATTTCTCTCTCTTTTTCTTTGTATTTCAAATAAATAAATATTTAAGAAAAAAAAAGAGCATTCACTGAGAAAGCAGACAGTTCCTGATATATCTGGCATATAATACTTGTTCAATAAGTACTTGCTCTTTCCCTGGTCTCTGTTGTCCGCAATCACACTTGAGTAATCCTTATTAAGGAGGCAGTTCAGCTGTTATATTTTTGTGGTCAGTTTTCCATTCATAGCCTGGGTTGGGGCTGGGAGATCCTGATCAGAGCTGAACCATGGCATCAGTGTAGTCCTCGAATAAGAGTAAGAGCTTCCCAGGGAACAATACATTCACTAGCATGGCACACAGAGGGTCACAGGTAGCCACTGTGCAGGCTCGCCCTGGAATCTGTTATTGCCATCTCTTTCATACTTTCCTAATCCTCACCTTTATCATTTGTTTTCTTCTCAGTCTGACAGCAAACTGTTGATCCAAGGTGTTATTCTTTTTTTTTTTTTTTTTTTTTTTTTTTTTTGCCAGGCAGAGTTAGACAATGAGAGAGACAGAGAGAAAGGTCTTCCTTCCGTTGGTTCACTCCCCTAATGGCCGCTACGGCTGGTGCTGCGCCGATCCGAAGCCAGGAGCCTGGTGATTTTTCCTGGTCTCCCATGCGGGTGCAGGGACCCAAGCACCTGGGCCATCCTCTGCTGCCCTCCCGGGCTACAGCAGAGAGCTGAACTAGAAGAGGAGCAATGGGACTAGTACCTGGCACCCCAGCTGGGACTAGAACCTGGGGTGCCAGCACCGCAGGCAGAGGATTAGCCAAATGAGCTAGGGCGCTGGCCCCAAGAGGTTATTCTTACATTAGGTATTCGTTTTGCATGTGAGAGCCATGCTATATTCTATTTCAATGTTAGTTGTTTTTGCTGCCTGGTCACTTACTTAATGGGTATATATTTGTGGATGATAGAATAACTCTTCCATTTGTGGGGAAGATTGGATAATTTTATTCTTTTTTCTAACTAAGTCATTTATTAGAAGAAAATATAGTTAGGATTTACTTCACAATTTTACTCACAATCCTTGCTTTGACTGAAATATTTTTAAAAATATTTATGTTTATTTGAAAGGCAGAAAGAGGAGGGGCCGGGTAGGGTGTGAGTAGGGAGAATGTGAAGGGAGGGGAGGAATTTCTCCTACATGCTAATTAATTTCCCAAATGTCCTCAACAGCTGGGGCTGGGCCAGGAGATGGGAACTCAGTCCTAGTCACCCATCTGAGTGACAGGGAGCCAAGTATTTGAGTTACTTGCCAATTCCCAGGGTATGCATTAGTGGTAAACTGGATTTAGAAACAGAACCAAGACCTGAATCCAGACCCTCAAGTATGGGATGCAGGCATCCCAAGTGGCAGTGCCCCAAACACTCACTGCCAAATATTTTGTGATGAAATTGTTTCTTGGTTTCCCCATAACCCATGTCTACTGCTTGATCTTTAAGTATCGTCTTTGAAAACTGTCCTCACTGGAGCTCTGCAAATTCAGAATTCTGTTTTTCTGCTGAATTATCCATTTTTTAATTCATTTTCCTTCCAAAAAGAAGTGGCATGGTTCAATAGATGCCCAACTTAAGACACATGGGTAGGAAAAAACTCGGGATATGATGGAGTTTGTCTTGCTCTGTGGCTCATTTGCTTCATCTGTGTAATGGGGACAGTCATCTGTTATGACTCCCTCCATTTGTTCTTTCTTGCCTGGACACCTTCACTTCAGCCTATGGGCAAAGAGCATTCACACTGGGATTGTATAGCGTGAGAAATTTTTGCAGATGATGTTCAGAATACTCCAGGTTTATGATAACAAACCTTTAGATAATGCCGGTAGTGCTGCTTACTGACAGTCCTAGGGACATAAAGGGGTTATGGCTGCTGCCTCCTCCTGGCTCCATCATTCGTTGAGACCTCCACAGCTAATCGGATGACCATGATTATAGCAGCAAGGGTCTGTGGCTTAGGCTGCTGGCTCTGGATCTCTTCAAAAGATAAACTAGCAATTGAATTGTTTCGGTGCAAATAAGATTTGACTTTAAGAGCACTGAAAATAAAATTCTCATTTTTTTGTATTTTTATTATAAAATAGTAATAGCTGTCTCATGGTTGTTCTAGCTGCTGAAATGATTAAGGAATCAACTAGTTTAAGCAGTTTATAAAAACCTAAGCCTATTATAGTCAACCTTTGATTTTCTGTATCTCAAATTGACCTCTTTCCCAGGACTTTGATTTGAATCTTACTCTCTTGTGATGAAAAAAAAAAAAAAAACCCTCATTTTCATTTTACTTTGTAAGGATTTTCTTTACCCTTTTCTGTGCTTATCTGCCTCTCTTTCTGAAAATCAGCTTAGCAGATCCACTGTGACCTTTTCAATTAAATCCAAACATCTTACTTTTTATCAACTGAAGGTTGTGGCTTTGACATGAAATTGCCTAAAGTGACTTATCAATTTTTGCTTCTTAACACAGACACCCAGACCCACCTCACTGATGAGTTCCCAGGAAATAAAGACCATTCCAGAATAGAAATAACAACTCCAAATCTGAGCTGAATTTGCTTGAAGAATTTTGATTGGTTCATAGCAGATGACTCACTTTCCAGTAAATTCCAAAGCTGTGGTCATGCAATGTACGAGTCCTAGTGAGATAGAAGAGCACGTTAAAAAAACAGGAGTCAACAGCCCCGGCATTCCACTAGCAGTGCTGTGTGAAAACACAGGCAAAAATAAACCGGCTCAGAATCGTCTTTCTGGGAATATCTGTGTGTTGCAAGTGGCTCGTTCTTCCTGCAGAATCTTCTGTGCTTTCCTGGGAGAGGGCTGTGGAAGCAGGACCTGCTGTACTCTTGTGCCTTAATCACTTGTGTGGCAACATAGGCAACATAGGGTAATATTACTGTGTCATCCAGCCAGCTGACAAGAAGAGATTAAACATTATTTCAACAGCAATACATTCAAACTCCAAATTAGTCCATGGAACTGTCATGACCTCCAAAGAACCCTGTTATGTGATTCAGAAGCAAGATGCAGCCGGTTTGTGGCCGAGATGGATTTTGGAAAAAGCAAATTTTGCCTTTTCTGCCTCAGTGGATGCAGTATAGCTGCTGAGAAGGGAGCCATCTGACACAGAAATAGCAGAGTTATACAGCATGCTACTACACAGGCTCACAGGAAATTTATTTTCAGTGATAAGAATTATGTTCATAATGGTTTAAAATCATCATAGTCACCAGGGATCTCCTCTGAATACCATATCTCTTTGATGAGCACATACTGCATAACCTTGGTGACAGTAATGGAAACCCATGTCGAAAGGACAGCCTTGAAGTCTTTTTTGTCCTTTGTTCCTTTCATGTGGCAGATAGTACTTATATAGTTTGAGTTCAAGTCTGCCGATTTGCATTAGCATATCATCCACTTGGTTACCAGGAAAATGTGCCTGAAGAAAAGAATCAGAGCATGTTCACGGTCATTAGGCTTGCATCATGAGCATGAATCAGCAGTTTGCAGATTTCATGGCTGGGGTTGAAGCAGGCGGGGAGCCAGCGCAGAGCACGGAAACACTCCATGCTGCCTGGCTGTGCCTTCCCAAAGCTGGAGGCATAACATCCAGCCCTGGCTGAGGACAGGGCTGGGGAGACCAGTGACACAAAAAGCTCCTAATTCCTACATATCTCCATCCCCTGACTCTTTGAACAAATACTAACCAACTGTACAGAAAAATGTATATTTGACAGTGGTTATTTATGAATCATTGTATTTAAAAGAAACAGATCAATGCCCCCAAAAGTGAAAATTAATTTACTTTGATTTGCTTTGGACAATTTATATCATTAGTGTTTAAAATCAGTTAAGTAATACAGCTTATTTATACTGTGAAAAATAAATGTATAATAGAAGCAAAAGCATTTTGAACTCTTATAATGTTGGTAGTAGTATAGATAATTAATAGCTGCTTTTGCTCACTCCTGCAACTCCCATACATAAAACAATGTGAATCAAGCAATAGACACTCAAGAAATTATTAATAAATGAAGTTTGTCTTTCTGTCATTTTTATATTTTTTCCACAATTTTTTAGGCAAAGTCATGGCTATATTTTTGAAGTACTGGGGCATTTTTGAAGCATTTTCCCACTATCTTAGTAAGCCCTCTTAGTAAGAGAAAACAAAACACCCTTTAAAATTTCATTTTTTAGATGGGGAACCTAAGGCACAGACAGGTAAGGTGACTCATCCAGAAATGAAAGGAATCTCACTTTGATTATAGAGCTAGGCCTTAACACCAATCTCCTAGTTTTTTAGGGCTTTTCTACTCTACCACAGTTAATAAGGCCCTCAGTCAGATCTCTTTGTACCCATTATCATTTCGGTCTAAATCTCTGGGTTATGGAGTTGTATCTCATGGAGGAACTGTAACCAATGATGTAGGATCAGTTGACCCCATTATCATTCATGAACTTTGTGGAAATCTATGTTTCACCAGTTTGTTTCCTAAGGAATCAGAAAGTTGAGAGCAGTTGATTTCAGGACTAGTACCTGTAGGAGATGGGAGGGCTACAGCAGAGAAGGGGTGGAGTAGAAGAGGTTGGCACTGAAGACATGGTGGATACAGGATCCCTCAGTGTTCTTAGGAGGGAATCTGGGGAGGAAGATGGGCAATGCTTAAGCCAGACCACACTACCTTCTCCCTTGTGCCCATGACATCTTGTCTCCCTAATCTGTGGATTGTGAGCTTTGGCTTGCTCTCCCAGGTAGGATGCTCCATTTAATGGTATGTTGTTGATTTTCTGAATTCATTGGGTAGAAATATAATTTTTCACTGGGATCCTAATGGGCATTGTGAGTTTTAATTTAATTAATTTTTTTAAAAATATTCATTTATTTGAAAGGCAGGGTGACAGAGATGGGAGAGAGGGTGAGACAGAGGAGAGATATTAATCTCCTATTTGATGACTCACTCCCAAAATGTCTACAATGGCCAAGACTGGACCACGCAAAAGCCAGGAGCCCAGAATTCCATCTGGGTCTCCAATGTGGGTGGCAAGGGCCCAAGAACTTGGACCATCTTCCACTGCTTTCCCAGGCATATTAAAGGGAGCTGGAATGGAAGCAGAGCAGCTGAGACTCAAACTGACACTCCAATACGGGATGCCAGGGCTGTAAACTGTAGCTTGACTCAGCCACATCAACCCCAAATTTTTCAAATCATTTGGACACACTTTGGGCCTCCTCCCAGGGTGAGGAGTACAAGCCACTAACATGCACCACTATCAATCTATATATTAAAAACCACCTTTTACATTTGGAAAAATGTTTTTGGAATGCTTTAATGGAATGATCGAAATATCCTCCTATTATAGCACAGGCTTCTTTGGAGACCGGATCCCTAATGGATGAAGAGAAAAATAAAATGTTATGTTATAAAGCCAAATCACATGTACCTTTATCTAGACTCATGCCAGCAGCAAAGCAACTTTACAAAATCTGATTATAAATCACTGCATATTTTCTTAAATACAGGAAAGTATAAGTAAAAAATCAGGCAGTGAAATAAAAACTTTAATACAATTTGTGTGCATTTCTTAAATGATGCATATTGCAAAAATCAAAGTAGAAATATTTGCTTATTCATAAAGCGCTTCCATCAGAAAGAATTTAATAGAAATTATAACTGAATTTACTCAAATCCAATGTAAACTTTCCAGAACAGAGTACCACAATATGGAATTCATCATCTTAAATGGTAGAGACTTGGGAATCACTATCATGACATCCTTACATCAAAACTTACTTGTAAGCACACATAAGTGCTTGACTTGGTTTGCTACCATAAGTCACTAAACCATTCTAAGGCCTTTTTGTTTGTATGTATGAAAAACAAGATTAGGATTGGGGCACATTTAATATTTTAAAACAACCAGTAGCTCATTTACTATAGCTTATGGCTTGATAACATTCAGGAAGTAAATAGATCAATTCAGCTTCAAGATCTCAGAAATCACAGAAAAGCAGAAGAGTGACATGGCACTCTGTGAGTATCCATAGGAAGGACACACATTTTGTGTGAGGAGTTGTTTTCACTCCAATAACCCTTTACACACGTGAGAAACTCTTTCATTGGTGAAGATAAGGTTATCTAAATTGTATCCATAATAAACAAGTTAGTACTTGAAAAGGAATAAAATCCTTAATTTATTCTAGGTAATAATACAAGCCCTTATTGACTCCTATCTGTCAGCTGAAGCAGAACAGGTATGTGGAGTCAGTCTTGGCTGTTGTAGCCATCTGGGAAGTGAGTCATCAGTTGGAAGATTGATATCTCTTCTCCCTCTTCCCCTCCTCTACCCTTCCCCCCTCCCCCCTCCCTTTCTCTCTCTCTCTCTCTCTCTCTCTCTCTCTCTCTTTCTCTGTTTCTCTGTTTCTCCTTCTCTTTCTTCCCCACTCCCTCTCTCTCCCATCTCTGTCACCCTGCCTTTCAAATAAATGAATACATCTTGTGGTTTAACTGGTTCACATCCCATAGTAGTGGTGATTTGAGCCCTGGCCTCTCTGCTTCTGGATCCAGCTCCATTGTAATGTTGACAGGGAGGGCAGTAGAACATGGCCCAACTGTTTGGGAAGCTCCCCCACCCCAACCCATTTAGGAGACCTGGATAGAGTTTGTGGCTCCTGGCTTCTGCCTGTTCTGCCACTGGCTGGTATAGTCATTTGGGGAGCAAACCTGCAGATGGATGCTCTCTCTCCTTCTCTGTGGATGTGCCTTGCTTTTCCCCTTTCATTTTCACTCCCTCTTTCTCTGATGCTCTGCCTTTCAAATAAATAGTGCACAACTAAATAAATCTTTTAAAAGAATGATAGGAAGAATCAACACTGAGTAGTATGGAGATGTAGGAAAAATAGTTATTAGCAATCCAATTACCAGACAGACTTAGAGACAAAGCCTTTGAGACAAAGTTGAAAGGGACTCTGGTAGTAATCAGACAACTGAGGAGCTGTTTACATACAATGCCACATTGTCTTTTTCCTCATGCTCTAAATAACTGGAAAATACAAAATTTATTTTTTGCCGGTTAAGGTATATTTTGGGGACTTGGTTTTTCAAGAGAGGATGGAATAATAGAGGGCAAGAAAGAAAAAGTAGTCAAATCATTTAGGAAGGAGATGGAGGTGCTAGAAATAGTCTGTGGAAAGAGTATCACATTGAAAATAAGCACAAAGGTAAATTTTGTTGTAAGGGAAATGAGAAACAAATCAATACAAGGTAAAGTAGGTGCCAAATCAGAGGAAAGAGTGGAGACAGAAAACAATTTTTGTACTTTCCAAAATAAATCACTTTGTACTGCCATTATCTTCAGAGTCAGTACACTTATTTATGCTTGTTCCTCAAACCACTGTAACTATTTGGTTCTACCATCCACCTCTCTTGTTAGATGAGCATTGCCAACTTGATATTGTGGATTCTCTTATGAACCTTCACACTTGGCAGGTTTGTCTTATTTTATTTTACTTGGACCATGGTCATGGCACAGGTTTGCCTCCAGGTTCATACTAAAGATTTTACCATAGTGAGTTGACTTGTATTTAGTGGACTTAATCAGTCTGAGAAATAACCACTTCTATTTGGTAGCATCAGAAACTATTCACTTCTGCCTTGTTTAATGTGGGTGTCACCCAGACATTTCTGGAGAGCTAACTGACAGCCCTATCACTTCTTTCACAAGATTACCTCATAATACAAAACATCATCATGACTTGGAAGTTCCATCTTCTGAATTTCTACCTCTGATTATTTCAATAAAGGAAATTTTTTTAAAGATTTATTTTATTTATTTGTAAGAGTTACAGAGAGAGGTAGAGATGGAGAGATCTGCTGGTTCACTCCCCAGATGACCACAATGGCTGCAGCTGTGCTGATCCAAAGCCAGGAGTCAGGAGCTTCTTCCTGGTCTCCCACATGGGTGCAGGGGCCCAAGGACCTGGGCCATCTTCTACTGCTTTCCCAAGCCATAACAGAGAGCTGGATGGGAAGAGGAGCAGCTGGGACTAGAACTGGCGTCCATATGGGATGCCAGCGCTTCAGGCTAGGGCTTTAACCCACTGAGCTACAGTGCCATCCCCAATAAAGGAAAATTTTTAACGGTGTCCTAGGAACACACGAAGCTTTAGAGCTAGAAGGGCATTAAATAAGTCATCAAGTCTCACCTTTCATTCTATCATGGAGAGAACTGTAGTCAAAGCAATTCCTACTCATTCAGGGTCACACAGTTGCTATGAGGAGACAAAATAAGAACTTGGATCTACTGACTTTCAGGCTAGTGGTCTTTATCCTAACAGGTATTTCTAAAATACTGTTACTTATTGTACAGAGTATATTGTAATTGGTGTTATTTTCTTATAAATAACAGGCTTTTTGGTTTGTTCTGCTCAAATTTGGTTAGAACATTTATTTTGCTAGCATTGACTTTGAGATGTTTCCATGTACTTGAAAACACAATGCACAAAGGCACAGTGTGCAGCACACCTAATGTCAAATGTACTTGCTGCCAGAATGATCAAGGTGAAAAGAGAATTGCATACAGTGGCTGGCCTAGGAACAAATTTGCAACTTGCTTTACTTGAGAAGTACACTGAAGATAAGTGGATGATATGCCTTTATACAAGTGTAAATGGGTAAGGTACTTTATCATCAGACTGCCTTGTGATTTAGCAGGTCTGCATCCAAAGATATCTCTAAATGCACATAAATGACTCAGGCTTTGTAAGCCAGAGAGAATGATAGGACAGTGAGAGATCAGTCAATAGGGCAGATAGTTGGTGCCAAGAGAGTGAAAGTAAAAATCGAGACGCCAGTCTATAGCCGGGTTTGAATTTAGATTAGTGAGGAAATAAACGCTTAAATCAGAGTATGTGTCCAAGATCACTCTTCTGTGAGTCAGTAGACATTTAGTTCTTCTTCTGCTTTCTCATAGCTAACGTGTGACCTTGGATGAGTAGCAACTGCTCTGATCAGTTTTCTCTCCTGTAAAATGGAGGGTGAGCCTTGGTGACTTATTAATGTCTTGGCAGAAATGGTGTCATAAAGGGTAAATGAGAAAAAAATCACTTTTCCACATTTGTTATGAATGCTACCACTTTTTTACTATGCCTCCTAACATTGAATGGAAATGTTACTGCTCATGCTTCTTGTGCATAGACTGAAGTTGTTTGTGCATAATAACACTGATCTGCAGGAAATAACATCTTCTAAATATCATCAGCTTCCTCAAGGAAATTTCTATGAAAAGTAATTGATTTAGTGCTCTGAATTCCAAATTTGATAAGGGAATTTTGTAATTTTCTCATACTCATGAAGTAAATTTCATTTCTCCTCATGTATTAGAAGAGTCTCTAGTCCCTGTGACGTAGAACCCTCCAAGAAGACACTCCATTTGAAAGTACATATAGGTTTAGACGTATAGCTGGCTGAAGTCACTTTATTATTATAAATAATCACTGCTATATTTGTAATATAACTGTGATTGTCTTTCAGCTTCATTTCAAAGATGACTGTCAAGTAATATTGACCCTTGGGAGCCTCAGCAGCTTAATACCCCAACATTATTAATAGTTTTCAGCAATGTGACCCAGATCTGTTTACCCTCCATGTGACTGGACAGAATGTGCTCTGCCTGATTTCATGCCATCTAGTCAGGGTATACTTTACTGTCCACTGAAGAAAAGAAGACCAGTATTTGTAATCCCAAGCAGTCTAGGGTAGCAGGGCACACACTTCATGACTTAGTACTGCTCTTAGTTCCAGTGAATGGAGGGCTGGGAAGGTGGGAAGAATTACTGTGTTCCTAAAGTTATATATGTAAAATCCATGAAGTTAGTTCCAGTGAGCTCCACTGACAAATGTGCTCTCCATTCTCCAGTGAGATAAGAATGGCTTCTACTTTCTCCAGGACCTGTGAGTGTCCAGAAACTCTACTGTCTTCTCAAATGTAAACATCAGAATCTTCCTGGGGATGTGAGAAGCTAATATCTTAATACTTCTCTTTTTGGATTTTTTATTTTTCAGGGGGTTCAAAGGTAGCTTTAATATCCATTCCCACGTCTCTGTGTGGAGAGCCAACTTTCTAGGGGGAAAAAATCATTCTAACTCTAATTATTGAACTAGACTATCAGTTATTAAACAAATACATATATAAAGGAGTATTCTGGTTTCTACAGGGAAACTAGATCTGTGGATTCAGTACAGGTTTGAATACTATCTAGTTTGAGGCACCCAAAATGTTCTGTTTCATCTTTCTTAAATCATAGACACATGTTTGTTACTCAAAAGCACACATTGATTGAATGAACAGTAAACTTTTAAAAAAAAAAAAAACTTGTTTTTCCATCACCTTTATTTTTATTAAAGAAAATTGTCTCCAATTTGTCTCATTCTTTTTTATCATAGGATTCCTTCCAAAAAAATAGATAAATAAAACCTGTGGAAACAATCAAGGTTATCAGTAGAGCTCTGGTTTTAGAAGTGTCTATGGCTCATCTAGAAGGAAAATAACCTCTGCCTCAGTATGTAATTCTGTTTTCATTGTGTGTTTCTTTCAAAGATTTTTAAATAGGAATAGGGAACTTCATAACATCATTAAAATATTGTTTACGTGTTCATAGCCAGGGGAGATGAAATTTCAGAAAAAAAAATACTACACATCCAGCACATAATAGGGATGTGTCAATGCGAGGGTATGGGGGGATGGCACCCTGGTATATCTGTCCGTACCTGTATTCACCAAACTATCTGAAGTAATCACAAAGTCTAAGAAACATGAGTGGGTGTGGCATGCAAATGCAACTTCAAGGTAATCCCTAACTTATTTTCTAAGCATGCAGCTGTCCTAAAAATTCATGCTGTGTAGATATTCTGGAAACTGGCATCTTCTAGTCTAATAGATATTAATAACAATAGCAAAACTTCTTCTGTCTCAATATTAAAATAACTTGTAACTTCTTTATTTATTTTCTTGTATAGTTACCAAGTAGTGACAAATGTTAAATTCAAGCAACTTATAAGTGGAGAACTTTAAGAATGATCATATTATCAATAATATTGGTGGAGCACTTACAGACTTATTATATTAAGTACTTGGTTAAACACTTGCTATAGGCAAGACTCTTTTTAAAGTACTTTTTGTGCATTATCTCAATTGTTTTTCACAGTAGCACTGTGTGAAATTAATACAATTATTGTTCCCATCTTAATAGCTGAGAAACGGAATCTCAGAGAATACAAATGATTTGCTGGAAGTGACAAGTAATTGGCAGACCCAAGAGGTTGGTCCAAGCTGTCTTGAAAAGAAAGCCCTAACATGTAACCACTGTGCAACATTGGCCAAAGAGTAAGGAGATATTTGAGTTTTCAGTCTGTGCACACATGCAATTTGATGGCTGCTAGGAAACTAAATATGAAAATAGCTTGGCTTGTGCAGGGCAGAAACATATTTATTATATTTCCTGAGATGTAGGCTAGTGACAGAAAGTAGACCCTGGAGAACAGAAGCATTGGGTTTCCAATAAAATATCTACATTAAATATTCAGTTCCCCTGCAACTTTATTAGAGCATACAACTAGAGGAACCAGCAATCTGGCAATGACTCAGGCTTGTCATAAACAAATCTCTACATTGGCCCGATTGAAAAGCTGATACATGATTAGTTGATGTGGTCAAGAAGGGAAACCAGGAACACAGAATACTGGGGGGAATTGCTGTCGTCTTCCTGCTTAGAGCATGATGTTAATCGGGTCTGGATTCTGGGTTGGTAAGAATTGATATGGGAGGCCGGCGCCGCGGCTCACTAGGCTAATCCTCCACCTTGCAGCGCCGGCACACCGGGTTCTAGTCCCGGTCAGGGCGCCGGATTCTGTCTCGGTTGCCCCTCTTCCAGGCCAGCCCTCTGCTGTGGCCAGGGAGTGCAGTGGAGGATGGCCCAAGTGCTTGGGCCCTGCACCCCATGGGAGACCAGGAAAAGCACCTGGCTCCTGGCTCCTGCCATCGGATCAGCGCGGTGCGCTGGCCGCAGCGCGCCGGCCGTGGCGGCCATTGGAGGGTGAACCAACGGCAAAGGAAGACCTTTCTCTCTGTCTCTCTCTCTCACTGTCCACTCTGCCTGTCAAAAAAATATAATAAAAAATCAAATAAATAAATACATATATTAAAAAAAAAGAATTGATATGGGTGCATTTAATACAGCTATATCTCTATAGCCCCTGTCAATTGCATGGGAAATGTGTGATGTCAAGGTTGTCTAAATACCTGGAATGCAGAGCTTAGCACCTTTGTTGCTGTTTGACGGATAGGTGTGTTTATTTTTCCTATTATATCTAGGCAAGCACCAAGGTCCAGGTCTCTGGTGAAACAAGTAGAGGAAGTCAAAGGGAAATTATGCAGGGGTTGGGTCTAGCTGAAGGTTCTGCCGGTGGATCTTATTCCAAATACAAAGAGGAGGGGGAAAAGCCAAATTCACTTTGCAACTGGATTTCTTTGGATGTTCACTCTCTTTGTAATCTACTGTTAATGTTATTAAAATAGAGGTATTTAGACATAAATGGCTATTTGAATAAATTAGGGACATCAAAATTGGCAGAGTTTAGGCTTTGAAGAACTCCATTCCATCAGCTCT
The DNA here is from genome assembly GCF_964237555.1 of Oryctolagus cuniculus. Classification (NCBI taxonomy): domain Eukaryota; kingdom Metazoa; phylum Chordata; class Mammalia; order Lagomorpha; family Leporidae; genus Oryctolagus; species Oryctolagus cuniculus. Next base: position 21,330,323 of record NC_091436.1, read on the forward strand.
CCCTGAAATTTAATCACTCCAATATTTAGCTACTTTTTTCTTGATGCAAAATTTGGCAGTGAACAAAATCAATGGGGTCACAGCTTCGAGGAGGAATTTGCTGCATCTTGGCAGAGGAATGATACCTAAGAATACTTCTTTTAAAGGACTTACAAGAAAGTAGCTATTAATCACTTGTCATTCAGAGGTGACAGAAGAGGTTTGTGTACGTGCGTGTATGTGCATGTGTGTGCACAGCACAATTACATGTACAAAGTATTTGAAAGTCAATTTGGTGAGACAGATTTTTGATGCAATCTGCTATCTTTAAATACTTTTACACTGCTGCTTAAACTGGGAAATACCCCAAATTTCAATAGCACAATTACATGTTCATATGACACATATAGGTATATATACACATACACATACATAGAAAAATAGCATGTAAAGAATGAGAATATGAGCGATGCATATCTATTTATATATACACATGCATGTGTGCACAGTGATATTTTGGTTGCCTGGGTAGCAAGAACAAAGCTACTTGTTAGAGTGAGGAAGCCACTTCTATAAAATCTCTGGGTATCTCAGAGCCAAATCTTTGAAGCTGGAAAGTGTGAATGCTTGTTTATGATAATATTTCTACCTCAGACTTGTCCCCACCCCTTTGTTTCATTTTATAAACTCAAATTCCTTACTTCTTGAGAGAAGGGCTGCAAAACAGGAATTGGTTTATTGACCTAAAAATTAAAAAGTTTCTAAATCAGTTAATATCGATAGAACAAATCTCTTCTCCCCAATACATACATGCACACAAACATGCATACTCCTGCAATACATATATGTACATATTCAGACACACATGTGCACTTCCATGCACATATTCACACAAATACACAGCAGAACTCTGAATTATCAACTATTATATATATATTTCCACCAAGTTGGAAAGAGCATTTATTTTTAGAATGTTTAAAATTTTTCCCTGCAGGGTCTCCAAGCAGTAGGTTTGGTGAAATACATCAGTGGCCATATTCAAATTACCTTTGGAATGATGCCCTTTGCTAGTCATGAAAATAAGTTCTTTTCCATATGCCTGGAGACAGTACTAAAAAAGAATCAGACACTGGCCTTAATAAAAATCCACTTTTGTACCCAGTAGAAATTTAATATACTATGTCTTTTCTCTGAAGTCATGACACTATCCTCCAGAAGATTCTAGCACATAATATTTAGGGGTGGAAAATGCCACATGTAAAATACCCACTGGGAAAGATCTTGACTAACAATACCCCTGCATATGATAGGAATGAAAATAGTCTTTGTTTCTTATGATATATCAATCTTGGGGTTTTTACTTGATCAGGTAAAAAGCAAAGTGCCTTTTCCATCTCTGTCTCTCATGTGTCCACTGGGTTTAAGTGCCAACGAGGACAAATGGAGTTGAATTGCGGTCTGCTCATGTGTATTTCTATTGTTGTTCTTCAGAAATTTGCATTCTGCAGATTATTTGATATCTCTTTCTAAAAGAGTCTGAATTTCTGATCTTTTCCCACTTTTATTGTCAATGTAATGAAAACACAATTATTCCATAATGATCTAAAGCCCTAGTTGATTTTCCAGAATCAGCTATAATTGTGAATCTCTGACTTCAAAATCCATACTGAAGTTTTTCACTGGTGGGGCCTTCTAACTGGAGTTCAGGACTGCAATTGAGAACTCTGAGTAAAACAGATTTCATCTTAATGCAAATTAGGCTTTGCCACAAAGAAAAGAGTGATTCTCAGGCCTCAAATGTTAAAATGGCTGCATTCCTTCTTGTACAAGTGAACCTCAATGTTTTCCTCTAAAATGTTGCCTGCTTTTCAAATTACTGGACTGCTTATTCCCCTGTACATAGCTCATGAGATTTCATTCCTGTTGAGTCTGCTCCTGTTGTTCTGCTTCATCCTAGTCTACCGTGGGTAGATTTACAGATAATTCTCATGTTTATTTATTTATTTGAAAGGCAGAGTAACAGAGAGAGAATGAAAGAGAGAGAGAGAAAGAGAGAGAGAGAGAGAAAGAGATAGATCGCCCATCCTCTGCTTCACCCTCCAAAGGCCTGCAGCAACCTGGGCTGAGCCAGGTCCTTCATCCAGGTCTCCTAATGGATGACACAGACTATTTCAGCCGTCATCTGCACATTAGCAGGGAGCTGGGTAGCTTGGGGTTGAATCAGGTACTCTGAAACGGGATGTAGATTAATCCACTGCAACAGAGCTTCTACCCCCAACTCTTTATTTTCATACCTTCACATTAGCAGGTCATAAGGTAGGAGTGAAGAAACTGAGGAAGGTGATTCCCACCCTACAGACACCAACACAGCATTCTACATACCTTCTGTCCCGATTTCCACAAAGTCTTCAGATAAGTGACATTCTTCTCAAAAATGTGATGAAGAGAATCTAAAAGATCTATGTAAATCATAAAATTTGCGATAAATACTTGCTTGTATACTGTATGCATGTACACACAAGTACATTTTTATATGCACATGTGTATTCATGTATATGTTTATGCATTGAGGTAATGCATACTCTGTAAGTGTAAGTGTATTCAAACTTTGAATAAAAGGGAAGGAAGACAACGAGTGCCATCTCGTGGAAGGACCTACCACTACATTTACCACATGGTCTCTCTACTCCAAATATTTTTTCTTAATACCAAACCAGTATTCCTTGGAATAAACATTTTCTTCCCACTTTTCCAAATTCTTCATCCAAATTATAGGAAATATCCTCTAAGTAAATAGTGCCATGGTCTGACATGCCAGGATAGACGTTAAGGAATGGACAGTGTTCATGGGAACTGGTGTTATGGTGAATCAATGGAAAATGCTTTCACTACTGACCCCAGCTCGGGCAAAACTCTTGAAAGTTGTGGCGATCAGTAAAAAATATGATGATACACTGAAGGACGCCCGGTGTTTTAGTGACTGCTTCTCTGTCTTGTGACCAGTTGATGTTGCTGCAGCCACCATTTCCCATGATAGAGACCTATTACATTTACGTTCTGTCCATGCACAAAAGCTCAGTCCTTAGATATAGACTCTTATTTTCTCTCCTTAAGCTGGCATCACTCTCTAATAGCCTATCTAGAAGTGCGATTTAGAACAATAGTTGTATCCTATTGGATCAGTTTCTTTAGAGGCACACATGGACAAATTCCTGTTTATACTCTGTTTATTATACATATAGGTGCATAAGAATGTGAACTAATTCTTAGTATGTTTATGATCAAGTTGTAGGTTTAACATCTTCAAGACCTCCCAGGAAAGTAACCTAACATTGACTAAACCCAAATTAAGGACAGATACACCTGAGGGAGATGATAGGATGAAGACATAGTTTAGTGGCTAATACTTATCAAGGAACTGAAGTCTTGATCCAGCTGTGGCTGGTTTAAGAAGCCTATACACAAGAGGCAGGCAGTCATACTCTCAACTTCATCTCTTGATATTATCCAATTCCCTTTTGTTATAATGCTTAAATCTCCACCTCCATCTGAACAATGGACATTTTAACATGTTTGATTACTTAGCATTCTTACCAGTCCTTTATGGATGTTCATAACCTTTCCCAGGGGTTCACTAAAACTTATTGAATATACATATATATATATATATATAATTTTTGCATAAGCAATCCCTATAGAACTTATAACTCCTGGCTGACCAGGGAGTTTGTTTTTGGTTACTAGGCCACATTTCTCCTGGATTATACAATAATTTCCATTATACTTATAACTCAACCCATATCTTTGTGTTGCCACTGGCATACATACTAGATAAGAACCCCTAGTATTCTATATGATTACAGGTTCACCTCCCAAAGGGTGGTGACAGTCTATGGGAAAAACAGTTTCTACTATTATGTGAATACAGTTAACTAACAGGAGCACATCACCCATGTCAGAGTTTTTGATAATGATTGAAAAAGTCATCATTAGTAAAACTAGCTCACATTTATCCTTGTATCTATTCATTCAATAAAAATTACAGAGTTCTTGCTCTGTGTATAGTAGCTGCTCTAGGAGTGATGTAAGAGTTCAAACAGGTAAGAATGGACAAAACTTGCTTTCAGAGGACTTTCATTTTCCTAGGAAAACATAGATAATAAATAGGTAAAAATATTGAATTTTTATAGGATGATAAGAACTAGAAAGTAAAATAAAGCTGGGAAAGGAAAAAGGCCACGTTGAGAATTTAGGGGGGAGTATTGCAATTTTAGACAAGGTGGTTAAAGGAAGCCTCGCTGAGAAAATGCCATTGGAGTCAAGACTTGAAGGTCAGCCAGCAAGCTTTCCAGATGTGATGGGCAGAAGGAAGCATAAAGCAAGGATGCTGAACAAGGCTTATGCCTGGCACAACAGTGATCAGCTTTCCAAGTACCTGATGCTTGGTTAGGTTTTTTTTCATAATTTTCAGCACACTATTCATTACACAGTGAGGTTAAATGTGATGTGAGTCTCATTTTACAGAGAAGAAAACCAGCACACCCAAGAGACTACATGATATGGCAAAGCTGGACAATTGTGATTAACTCGGTACTCAACCTAGAACTTGATCTTATACAGTGAGCCCAGCAGTAGTGTGGTGGATCAAATGGTTCTCTTTTGGAGGTTAGAGAGTGAAGATGGGCAGTAGACTCAGAAGGAACAGATGTGGCTGGGGCAGTGTCTGAAATATCTAAGAACAAATATATATATATATATATATAAATTTTTTGAAAAACAATTGATACTTTCCCTCTGGACTACATGGTTTTTGTAAATCCAGGTATAAGTTTAGTATATAATCTATAATTTTACATATTTAAATAGGCCTTATAATTGTTTTCCTCCTGTTTTCAGAAGATTAGGGACAGTGACAGTTTCTGAAGTTCACTCATTGACTACTTTAAACATTAAATTATCTTAAAGAATCTACTTTGACCTCATAATAAGGTCAACAATCACACTTTATGCTGTTTTAAAAAGTAATTGATGTTAATGTGTTCAGTTATTTCTTGGCTTCTCTTTCTTTGTAGGGAATTTTACCTCATCGACTCTATTCTATCATTTGCAGATGACTATCTCATATTTAAAGGATCACTATTGTTTAAAGGACTATCCATAATAAGCCTAGTTATACCAAATTCTTTGTATGGAAAGGTCGTAGTTGAAGAGAAGTTTTAATTGGGTGGAATGAGTGGAGTGAAGGGAGTCATGATGTTACAAGGAAAATCACTGATTAATGAGGAAGGGTAAGTAAGCTGTCTCAGAAGTGAGACCTCCAAAAAGGCTATTGCTGGCCCAAGCATCAAATTGAAGCCAGATTGAAATTTCTTTTCTCTGTGATCCTAGTTAGCCCGCATTCCTGCTTTGTTTCCTGGGATCTTCTTTCCTCAGGGTATCCCTTGCCACCTCTCAAAATTTTTGGTTGAAAAAAATGTAATGAACAGCTAACACCACAAGGCTTGTATGATAGTTAACCACTTCCTATTTTTTTTTTTTTTTTGACAGGCAGAGTGGATAGTGAGAGAGAGAGAGACACAGAGAGAAAGGTCTTCCTTTTGCCGTTGGTTCACCCTCCAATGGCTGCCACGGCTGGTGCGCTGCAGCCATCGCACCACGCTGATCCAAAGGCAGGAGCCAGGTGCTTCTCCTGGTCTCCCATGGGGTGCAGGGCCCAAGCACTTGGGCCATTCTCCACTGCCTTCCTGGGCCATATCAGAGAGCTGGCCTGGAAGAAGGGCAACCGGGAAAGAATCTGGCGCCCCGACCGGGACTAGAACCTGGTGTGCGGGTGCCGCAAGGCGGAGGATTAGCCTACTGAGCCACGGCGCCGGCCCACTTCCTATTTTTGACCTTTATAAAAACATTGTGGTCAACATATAAGAAAGAGATGTACAGAGATCAAGAAATATGTGCAAATTTATACAACTGGATATTAATCACAAATTAGGCAGACACCAAAACTAACTTTCTAACTGTGCTTGGGTAACGAGCTGTCTTAGAACTATTTACATTTTAATCCAAAGATAAATGAATAGGTTCCAAAATCAAACTTCCAGACATTAGAGAGCTTGGGAATAAAGTAATGTTGGGTTTTAGGGATTTCCCCAGCATCGCTGAGACAGCACCCTGCTACAGCACATTGTCAGTCCAACCAGCATTTGTGAAGCATGTACATCTGCCAATCTCTATGTGAAATTCTGTGAATATTATTATTATTATAAGACTCATTTCTCTTCTCTTTGCATTGTTAGCATACCAGCCTTCTCCAGAAAGTTCAAATTGTGGAACCATTTCCTCAGAAGTTAGCTCTCTGTTTTTTAAGGGTAATTGTTTTATCATAAATCACTTACTAGGGATGTTTAAATATTTTTTGTGTGTCCAGTCCTACTGTTGAATATAATTTTGAAACTAGATTTGGTCTGTTCATCCTTCACAATATGGTAATCATTTGGATGATGGTTTTTAATGCTCTTAGTACATAGTTTAAATTGAAATAAAGGATATTGGAGAGTCTAAGATTTATTGCTGCATTAAAGCAGTGAAAACCTGCAAAGGGCCATTAAAAAGCATAATTTCTTTAATTTTACAAAATAAATCCCTTTTATATAGTACTGATTCAGTTGCTGAAGGCAATTTTCTCATCTCTCAACTTTTTTTTTTCTGAGAAATGCCAAACTTCTTTATTTGCACATTTTATGGAATGATTTTTAGAAATTTCACCTTTCTGTCTCTCTCCCAGAATGTTGCTTACTTGGATGTCATCTTAATGAACATAGGGTGTTCAGGGATGTTTTTTGGATAGGGGCTTAAGAGACTAGAGGTCATGGTTCTTTTATCTAAATACTTGACACATGCTGACTTGGATGGTATCCACTTGTTTAATAGTTCACTCACAGAACTGGTTCATACTGAATTAACCCATTCCAGATCTTTGCCTCACAAATTTCTTTAAAGCCATTCTGCTTGATACTTAAAATCAATTAATGTGGTGGAATGAGAAGGCCATGCCAAGATGGCTGCTGGCAAGTGAGCGTCGGTTACTCAGGAATGGCTTCAGAAACCACATGGCAAAGAAGCCTACCTAGCAACAGGCTGTGATTGGGTGGCTTCAGAAACCACATGGCAAAGGAGCCTGCCTGGCAACAGGCTGTGATTGGATGGCTTCAGAAACCATATGGCAAAGGAGCCTGCCTGGCAATAGTCTGTGATTGGTTAGAGCATAAACCTCCCCTTGACAGGATTGGCTGTCTCGGCTATATAAGCTGCTGTACTAACTGAAATAAATGAGTCTGCAGGCTGCTCACCTCTGGCCCACTTTCACCCGACTCCCTGTGTCTGTGTGGTGACTCCGCGCCTCTTGCCCCCACCGTGTTCCTCCTCTCAGAAGGAATCCACAGCAACAACTTAAGTTAAATTTAAAGACAATCCATTGAAAAATCCTCACAAGGAGACTTTTCTGTTGTGCTGATTGAATGTCATCTTGGTAGCATCAGCAGATCCCCTCAGCCTTTCAAGGTGTGTTTGCATCCTGGTGTGTGTGGAACAGATAAGGGTACTGGTAAAACCAAGTAAAATCAGGCCATGAAAATGGTTGAAGTGAAGTGACATATATAAAGGGCTCATTATACTATCCTATGTATCATGTACACTCAAAAATTTCCAACATAGTAGGTTTAAGAAAAACCGCAAGCATTATCTTTTTGCTTAGACTTAGCCTTCTCATCTAACAATACTTTTGTTGAAATCAAAGTACATTATTTCAAAAAACATGCCTCTTAGTTAATCCTCTTGTAGACTTATCATAGTTTCTCAAATTGGAATTAAGCATTAAAAATTAAATTAGAGTCAGGGGTTTGGTGTAGAGTTCAGATGATACCTGTAACATGTGCATTCCCTATTGGAGTACTTGGTACTAGTCCTGGTTGCACTCCAAATTCCAACTTCTTGGCACCCTGGCAGGCAGCAGGTGATGGCTTAAATAGTTGGATCCCTGCCACCCATCAGGAATACCCAGATGGAGTTCACTTCTGGCTTCGGCCTACCCAGTCCTGATTGCTGAGGATCTTTGGGAAGTGAACCAGTAGATGGGAGATCTCTGTATGTCTGACTCGACGTCTTTTCCCTTGCCCTTTCACTGCATCTCAAATAAATATAGTAAAATAAAAAATAAATAAAATTAAATGGGATAAGATTCCATTAGTTTTCAGCCCTCACCCTGACTGTTGATGAGCAACTTAATATGTTATCCCTCTTAGTATTTTTGTTTGTTTGTTATACTTAATACTTTTGGTTGAATACTGTAATCAATACACAATTCTTCTTAAGTGCTGAAACTTAACTGAAAAGTGATCGCTGTTAAATATAAGAGTGGGAATAAGAGAAGGAAGAGATGTGCAATTCGGGACATGCTCAAGCTGACTTGCCTCAAACGGTGGAGTTAGAAACATACCAGGGGATTCTAATTCAATCCCATCGAGGTGGCATGTACCAATGCCATCTCACTAGTCCAAGTGATCAATTTCTGTTCACAATTGATCGTAATGATAGGACTAAGAACCAAAGGGATCACATAAACAAGAATAGTGTCTGCAAATACAAGCTGATAGAATCAAAAAGGGAGAGAATGGTCCAACATGGGAAGTGGGATACACAGCAGACCCATAGAATGGCAAATGTCCTAAACAGCACTCTGGCCTCATAATCAGCCCTTAAGGCATGCGGATCCAGCTGAAATGCCCATGAGAGTATTTCAGGCATGGAAAGCCAAGACACTCTGGGGAAAAAAAAAAAAAAAAAAACCTAAATGAAAGATCTCCACGAGTGAGATCCCAGTGGAAAGAACGGGTCATCAAAGAAGGAGGTACCTTTCTCTGAAGGGAGGAGAGAACTTCCACTTTGACTATGGCCTTGTCTAAATATGATCAGAGTCAGTGAACTCAGGGGGCTTCCATAGCCTTGGCAGCTCATGACAAGAGCCTAGGGTGATTACTGATGCCATAAACAAGAGTGTCAATTTGTTAAGTCAACAACAGGAGTCACTGTGCACTTACTCCTCATGTAGGATCTCTGTCCTTACTGTGCTGTACATTGAGATTTAATGCTCTAACTAGTACTCAAACAGTATTTTTCACTTTATGTTTCTGTGTGGGAGCAAACTGTTGAAATCTTTACTTAATGTATGCTAAACTGATCTTCTGTATATAAAGAGAATCGAAAATGAATCTTGATGTGAATGGAAGGGGAGAGGGAGTGGATAAGGGGAGGGTTGCGGGTTGGAGGAACGTTATGGGGGGGAAGCCATTGTAATCCATATTCTGTACTTTGGAAATTTATATTCATTAAATAAAAGTTAAAAAAAATGAGTACATAAAAAAAAAAGATTCCATTAGTTTTGTTTCCAATCTTGACCATACCTTTGTTAAATATAACAATATTGCCTTATAATTTTATCCCTGCTATAGCATCAACATTAGCCATTTAATATAGATTTTGAGTACTTTATATTGGCAGCCTGGGCATCAGTCTATGAGGGAGTCTGAGTGTCACTGATTGCAAATAGTTCATTGGAAATATAACAAGTAGAAAAATTTATCAGAAATCCTCTAGGGAATAGTGATTGAAAGAAGCACTTTGATAGACCTCTGGGGATGAGAGTAGAAGCTTCAGAGACTTGTGCTCAGGTTACAATGAGGAATGCCCTACTTGATTCTGAGAATGGTGGGCTGGGTAAGGGCAGGCATATGTTTACAGACTGAGTGTTAAGCACATCTGATTTCTATACTGAATTTCTCAGAACAGTTCAGCACAGCTACAAATACCTCTGCTTTGCTGCCCCACCCTAAAGAACATTTAATCTTGCCCCTTAATACATATTGAATAAATCTATTTGAAACGTCAGTTTGAAGGAGCAAATTATCACTGTACTCTGTCATTTAAAATACCCCTGAGTCTTAAGACTTAATCTGCAAAAACTAAAATTATAACCAGTGTACTGTTAAGTAAAGAAACAGTTCTACTGAAAAGATCTAAAGATGCTTTTACCTCAATTGTAACATCCCATAAACAGACTCATCTTGCCCTAAACAGTGAACATTCAAAGACTTTGGCAGAGGAAATGTACAACTAAAAGAAGTGAAATGCCCAGGACAAATGATTGAACCACAGTGCTGGAATAGGAATAAGATGCTCCCTGACAAAGATTTTGGAGACGATTACCAATGCCATCTGACCAGAGCTATTTCAAGGGCTGTTCCCAGCATTTTATGTGAGCACTACAGACACAGTTGCTGCAGACACAGAGAACATCACATTCAGCCAACTGGCTCCAGATTAAGAGCTGGGCAAATTTCGTCATGACAGTGCTTAGAAATGTTTAATGAACTCTTTTTTCCCCCTGTATCTTGCAGAAGGCAGAATTGTGAAAGACATGGCCTTGATAGACCTCCACATCTTTCTCATCAGGCTGTGGAAAATTAGAGTCTGCTCCTGTTAAATAGGAAAGGTTAGCATTTAATAGTTAATGAAGCCAAGAGAATCTGAACAGATAAGAGCCGAGTCTGTGCAGGCTGCATTTGGACAAGTCCAAATCCTCTTATCTCGTCTCAGAAAGTCTGCTCTTTGCCCGACATTGTTTTAAGCAGAAGGTGACAGGAACAGTAGCATATACAAAGATATGCTTATACATTGAAGTAATAGCAGAAATGTTCCCTAATTTGTAGAAAGATACAGACATCCAAATATGGAAAGTACATTTTTTCTGAAAGAATGCAAAAGCAGACTATATGCAGGGACGCTGCTTTACAATTTGATGGGATTTGAAAATAACATATGGTATGTATTTTCCTGGATTCAAAGCACTAATCCCTTGGCAAGTGAACATTGAAGTATTTACTGCATTATGGAAATATTGTGAGATTTCTACCTTCCCTTGCTGGTTGCTCTGCTCTTTGATCTATGGCTTTCACACCTAAGTGGCTCATACAAGGAATGTTCTGAGTGGAGTGACCTCAGGAGGGAATAGAAAAAGGGTTAAACTCAGCAGACCTCTAGGCCCAGGATTAGTTAAGGTCAGACTGTAAATTATATATTTTGCTCTAATTCAGCCTTCTCTTTGCCCCTCTCCCACCCCCCTGTTTTTGGTCTCTTCGTTTAGGATAAATCTGTCCAACTTCCCTAATTCCCTGAAACATTCTATCAGTACAGATCATGATTAACTCCTTCCATGGAAGGTTCATCCATTGGTCCCTTTCACTGGGGACAGATTAACAAACTCCTTGTGCATTAATGCCTGTAAAAAGATGCAAGCTCCTCTCCTCTCCCTTTGCCCTTCTCCATCCTTTCATTTTCAATCATTTCGTTGCCTGAAATCCTGTAATCCAACTTTTAACCTTTCATCTCCTCAGCTCTTCTGCTAGGCCATTCTTCATTCTATAGCCATAACTTCCCTGTGCCCTCAGCTGCTTCACTGAGCATTCCTTTCTCATCATTGTCTTTGATTAGAGTGGACTCATCATGAGGACAGTTCCCCACCACCTGGAGATAGCCTGATTCTCCACCCCCAGCACTTGGCCCAACATACTCTTCTCTTTCAAGGGCACTTCCTGGCCTTGCATCATCCTTCCTCAAACAAAAATCCTTGCTCTTTTGAGACTTGTGACAGCCCACCACTAAGTTAACATGTCTCTTTATCACACTCTTTTGCCAGATTCTTAGATGTCCTCTGCTTGCATCTAACACACAACCTTACGGGCCTGAGTCCCTTCTCCACCCTGGTTTACTTCCCTGTTCACATGGATCACCTCTGGAACATCCTGGCCTCTGGAATTGTTGATATTCTCAGCTTTATAACCTTTATCTTTCCCCACCTAAATTCCTAATTCCCATGGCCCCATACTTGCAGTGACCCCTCCCTTGTCACAGCAGCCTCCACTCTCCATCTCCACAATCCATGGAGTCTACAGCTTATGTTCATCGGCCTTGTCTCGAGCTTCAGAACTTGCTCAGGTCCTCTGTCGTAATGATCATCACCCCCTTCCACCTTTATTCCTCAGTCCTGCGATGTGGGCACTATGATGCATCACTTAATTCACTTTCTCTTAGTGTTCCTGGCTTCCTGTCCTCCCACTTGTGCAGTTAAACCCCAACCATGGGTCATTCCAGCTGTACGTTTTCCCTGTTCCTACCTGGCGCAACGGATGGCCCTGGTGAATATTGCACAACCAGCTGTATTTCCACCACTGGAATTCATGGTCTCCAGCCCCACTCTTGTTTTTTCAGCTTTGCTCTAAGTGCTGATTATCTTCTCTCTGATTCCAAGTCAGGTCACCCCTGCTTCTCATGGAGCCTTTTTAAATTTAAAGTCTGATATGAGATTGTTGTCTGGTCCCCAAGGCCCAGGAATCACTTTAGATCTTTAAGGTGACTTTGATGCATCTGTTCCACTCCATTATGTATTGATTTGTGGTTTTACACATTAGATTGAATTATGCTCCTGTGTTTCTCATATTCAAGTTCACAAAGAGTAGTACTTACGGTTCTCATCTACTGCCTGTTCCACCATGTTCAAGTACTTATGCTGGTCACTGTTTGGAACTTATTAACTGATATAAATCTTCATATTCTTATAAGTTAGTAAATAATTGTAAAGTAACATCTTGTTGGTTCCAATAGACTTTCATTTCCTGTATAATTCTATGTTCTTTTTCTTTGATTTGAGTTTTTTCTAGTACTTGCTCCATCCTCATGAATCTCTCTGGTGTCGCTCCCCCTCTTCACGGAGGAATGACACTAGACCCTGCGTTGTTCTTTTGTCTGCTCAGCCCTTCCCAGGTTTGCTGCTGGTCCTTCCAGGGTTGGCTGCCGACCCTTCCACCTCCGTGGAGGGGCGGCTCCCCCTGCCACTTTCCCCGCTTTCGCGGAGGAGCGGCACACCGCCGGCCGGCTCTCTCAGGGGCCGCTCAGGTGTTCCTTCAGATGTTCCTGGTGCATATTGTCTGTCTCCTCCTTTATAGTCCTCTTCCACCAATCCCAACTCTGCTACCCACACGCCGAGCACGCTGCTCTCCTCCAATCAGGAGCAGGATCAGCTCCTGCAGCTTATCAGTCAAATTGGCGAGAGGCAGCTGCATAGAAGTTTACTCCTCCCCAGCGCCATATTGTGGGAGAGCAGATGCATAGAATTAAGTCTTAATTCCAGTAACTTAGTATAGTCTCAGTTGCTCCCTACACTCTGGTCCAGTCAATTCTAGCTCTGTTATAAGGAAACAGAGACTAAATTTTAAATCTTGCACAAGACTGCACTCATTTGCTAAGTGTATTTAAGTAATTTCCTTCCCTTTTATGAGTCTTAACTCAAAACCAAATGTTCTAAGTTTTCAGTATGAAATGGAATAGTTGCCCTACATCTGAAAGTTATAATTAAAGTTCTTTGATTCTGGAATAAAATTTAAAGTAAAATAGAATTTCAAATTTTATTTTTTGAGCCAAATTATGCTTCCCATTCATTGTTATAGGAACTAATTTTAAAATATGCTTTTTGTATAATTCTTAAAAAACACATTTTATTTGAAATAAAATTAAAGTGAGCACATAGTGCTCTTAAGGAGGATTCCTAATACTTGGCTTCTGGGAAATCCAAGATGGAGCTCAACTTATAAAACTTATCCATTGAAATAATAGCAGAAATTTTCCCTAATTTGGAGAAAGATATGGACATCCAAGAAAACATGAAAACTTAGTCAGGATCACTAGCCATCAGAAGAATGCAAATAAAAACAACAATGAGGTTTCACCTCACCCAGTTTAGAATGCCTACCATCCAAAAATCAAAAAGTAACAAATGCTTGTGAGGATGTGGAGAAAAGGGTATCCTAATTCACTGTGGGTGAGAATGTGAATTAGTACAACCATTATGGAAGACATTATGGAGATTCCTCAGAAACGTTAAAAATAGATCTACCATATGATGACAGTTCTTGGGAATTTACCCAAAGGAAATGAAATCAGTATATGGAATAACTATCTGTTCCCTTTTGTTTATAGGAATTCAATTCACAAGAGCTGAGATATGGAATCAACCCAGGTTTCCATTAACTGTTGACTGGGTAGTATGGCTGAGTGGTATTCCATTATTATGTGGCCATAAAAAACATGAAGTCCTGTCTTTTGCAACAAAATGGAAGCAATTGGAGACCATTATATTTAGTAAAATAAGCCAGTCTCCAAAAGATAAATATCACATTTTCTCTGATTTGTGGTAACTAATATTTAGGAGTACAAAAAATAATGAATATGAATGAAAGTGATATCCTGATACTGGACTATTGTTTATAGTCCTCAGTCTATATACTCTTGAAAAACAGTGATCTTTCTACTACTGCTTGTTGAATTAATTTTTATTTAGTAGAGGTTTATCTTATGATTATAAAGTAAATTAAAAGTATGTCATCACACAAATTAAAAGAAAAATAAGAATGGAGAGAGGATGGAGGAGAGGGAGGGAGGATGGGAAGTATCATTATATTCTTAAAACTGTGTATATGAAATACATTAAAGCTGTTCCATTTATATGAATAATAAATAAAAATTTCCACCAGAGCAGAAGTGATGGGGTGTGTGAGGAAGGAGTATTCTTGTGCTTCTACTCCATGGATAAAGTTAAAGTCATTCTCCTTTGTATTGACTGAACAAATTACATCCAATTCTTTTAAATACATTGAATAAAATACATATCACTGAATTATAATAGATAATGAATCTCTTCTCCACTAAGTTAATGAGCAGGACTCATAAATTTTCTCAAAACTAATGGGCTTCAGTTTGCTTACAATAACTCAGAAATTATAATAATATTTCTTGGGCTAACAATCACAATTCACTATAAAGAGTAGATATTATTATTACCATTTTGAAGATAAGTATTGTCGCTCCCCCATTCGTGGAGGAACGACACAGGACCCTGCGCTGTTCTTTTGTCTGCTCGGCCCTTCCCGGGTTTGCTGCTGGTTCTTCCCGGGTTGGCTGCTGACCCCTCCAGCTCCGTGGAGGGGTGGCTCCTCCTGCCACTTTCCCCACTTCTGCGGGGGAGCGGCACACTGCCGGCGGGCTCTCTTGGGGGCTGCTCAGATGTTATCCGGATGTTCCCTGGTGCATGTTGTCTCTCTCCTCCTTTATAGTCCTCTTCCACCAATCCCAACTCTGCTACCCACATGCCGAGCACACCGCTCTCCTCCAATCAGGAGCAGGATCAGCTCCTGCAGCTTATCAGTCAAGTTGGTGAGAGGCAGCTGCGTAGAAGTTGTTTACTCCCTTCTCAGCGCCATATTGTGGGAGAGCAGATGCATAGAATAAGTCCTAATTCCAGTAACTTAGTCTGGTCCGAGTTGCTCCCCACAAGTATAAACTGAAGAAATAAATGAGAAACCAAAGATTACACAATAAGTAGTTTGAGACCTAAGCAGGGTGACCAGTACCTAAACACTGAACATTCCCACTCACAAGATGTCAGGATAGAAATTCTCAAAAGCCTTTGCCTACATGTTGACAGGGGAGGGAATACCTGTGTTAACTCCTCTATGCCTACTGTGTCCTACTCATCCTTCAAGTCCCACTAATTGATCCACTTAAGTCACATAGGCATGTCCCATTTGGAAAATGACTTTTTGGGGTTGTGATGTGTCAGTATTTAACACAGTAGAGGTGGGGTTACAGATTATCTGCTAGCAATGTGGGACATGAGCTGCCTGCAGAGACACATTTGCTACACAGTGAAGGGAAGTTTTGAGCCAGACTCATCTCACGAAGGGTGGGAGGAATCGACCAACAAGCCAGTTGGGATGATAAACAAGAAAGTTAGGTCATCTTATCAGAAAAAAAGGAAGTGAGGATGACTCATAGGCATAAGACTACTGATTTTAAAGTATATTTTCCTCTCCAAGAAAGTTTGATCATGTTATCAAAATTTTATATGTTTTGCAGCACAAAAATATTCAAATAAGCATGTATCAACTTTACTAAATGATTTAGAGGTATATAACAACACATAATATTTATCAGAATGCAAACATACTTGTAGAAGTTCTCATTTGCGCTAAACACATGATCTTTATATTTATGTGGCAAATTTAAAATAACATCAGCAATCTTAAATCAGAACTCATAATCACTCATGGGATATACTGAATTATCGTTATCTGCCTGTAAGCTCTTGTATGTCAAAGCCCTCACCTTGCTGCTCTAGCTATTTTTTCTAAAACACTAGTCAGTTTGATTATCTTTCCTCCTCAAATTCTTGCAATGGCTTCCCAGCCCTTGGCAGTATGTTTTTAGCCAGTGTTCAGATTTCTCCACACTGAAGCACCTTTCTGGTTCTCCTTAGCTTCCCTGAAGTAGTCATTCCCTTTCTTGCCAACACTTTGCTCAAGCTGTTCCTGTAACTTGTCTCATCGTTCTTCATCTCTCTGCATGTTTGGATCTTTCAGTCCTTGCTGTAATAAATCCCCTGCATGAATTGTCCGTTAATACTACAAACCAGAGTGCCTCCTCCTCCCAAGGAGTACTCAAGGAGTACTCAAGCTCTTCAACACTAATGTAGCTGCTACATGCTGACTTGTGTAGCTATTCGACCTATTGTCTGATCTACGATGCATTAAAATCTGCCAACTTCATACTTTCTTTCTTTTTTTGAAGATTTATTTATTTATTTGAATGTCAGAGTCACACACAGAGAGGGAGAGACAGATATCTTCCATCTGCTGGTTCACTCCTCAAATGGCTGCAGTGGCTGGGGTTCAGCCAGGCCAAAACCAGGAGTCAGGAGCCTCCTCCAGATCTCCCATGTGGGTGCAGGGATTCAAACACCTGAACTATATGCTGTTGCTCTCTTAAGCTCATCAAGCAAGGAGCTGGATCAGGACTTGAGCAGCCAGGTCTCAAACTGACATCTATATGGGATGCCAGCAGCACGGGCAATGGCTATATCCTCTATGCCACATCATTGGCCCGAACACTTTCCCGAATCTCTGTCTATAGTTGTTCTCCAATGGCAGCAAGCATCAGAGTAACCTGATGAGCTTGCTAAAGCAAAAATGTGTTGACCCCCAACTGAGTTTCTGTTTCAGTAGCTCTGAGATACAGCCTGGGAATAGACCTTTCTAGCAAGGTACCAGTTTATTGCAGACGCTGCTGGTCAAGGAATGCTTGCACTTTAAGGTCTAGCATAATGTCATAAACATAGTCTGTCTGGCTGTATCTTTGGGTTGGATATTTATAATTTTTTAAAGATATATCTGTGTATGTAAGAGTATAAATACAGCAGCATGGTTTTCATTTCAGTATATGAAGTGTAGTGTAATTTAAATAACCTCTACAAGTTGACAAATGTATGTGTAAGCATCATCCAAGTGTTATGTTATGTGTTGGAATCCTTCAAAGTGGGTCACAGGGCAAATGGTGAATACATGTGAGTATAGAAAGCTGAAGGAAAGGACTCATGTCAGTTGAAGTTGTTTCTTCTTTGCAGACAAGGAAACACAGCTCAGAAAGGTCACAAGGTCACAGGACAAGAATGCAGCAGGTCCAGAACTCATCTAGAGTTTTCAGTCTCCTGGGCTCAGTGTGCCATCTGCTGTGCTTGTGGTTGCTCCTTAGAATCAGTCCCATCTTATGTGAAACTAAATAACAAATGCTACAAAAATATTAGATTTACGCCTAGGAACATAACTAAAAAAAATCCAATTTATTTGAGTGCGTTGCAATGAGCAGATTACAAATATGTGATTCCAAGAGTTAGCTATTTTGTTACTGGGTATACCCTAGGTGCTGTTCATTTGATGACTTTTAAGCTGTGACATGGAATGTTTGCCTTCTGCTTTTGCCTGGTCAAGACCTAAGACTCTATAGTATTAACTTGTTGTTGTTGTTGATTTGTTTTAACATGCACATGACCCTTTTCAGCTCTTTGGAGAATTGGAAGAAATTAGAGCTGCTGTCCTAGGGAACAGAATATGTTAGTGAAACCAGTGAGTTAACAGGAAATGTGTCAATCTGAATGTAGGGAACAAGGGATTTTTTGTTTGTTCTAGTTTGCTATTTTCTTTTCTTTTTTAAATCTTGAACATCATTGATCTTGTCTCATCGATTAAAAATAAAAAAGGTCTAAGCCTGTTCTGTGTACAAAACAAATCTAACCCTTCTCTGTGATAGTCCAGTAAGGTCATTCTTGGGCCCAGTCAACCCTCTATTGTAGAGGCAGTGGAGTGCGGAGTGTTGCCCAGGAATATCGCATTAACAAGGAACTTACTAGAAATAAAGGTTTACAGCCTCTACACCAATGTACTGACCAGAACTTCTGGGGGTGATGCACAATAACATGTATGTTAACAAATATTCCAGACGATTCTGGTGTGAAAAATTTAAAAAATTCTTGCTGGTCTTTAGTTAGTTTTCAGTTGATGAACAATCCTCAAAACATCAATTCTCTTTTCAATGACTCACCGCATTTCAACAATTAAAGCTGTGAGACAAATTTTACAGATATTCTAAAGTGTTTTTGACATCTTAGTGTCTAAATTTTTGGAGAGGTTTTAGAAGAATATGAAATCTTAGTTCATGTTTCCATTCTAGTCCTTTGTTATTATTTTAAAAACCTGTCTAGAATTCAATGCACATTTGAGAGCAAAGTTTAAGTTGTAGTATCAGCAAATGTCTGCCATAAAAGTTTAGAGTTGAAAGGTCACTTGAAATACCGTCAAACCTAATCTTTGTTTTAGAATTGAAAAAAAGATATTCAGAAGGTTTGCAAAATTCCCAGCACACTGCAACTCTTGCTCCCTATACTCTGTTTTCCGTGAGACAGTTGCTTTCACTGGGTTTGTGCATAAGGAAGGGAAGGAGGGGTAAATAATAATAAGTAAAATAATAGTCTTTTTTTATTTAACTTGGCCACCATTTATCATATTTCTATAAAATAGTATCTAGGTATACTATGTCCATATAGTAATTCAGTATGTCTCTCCTTGAGTCTCTTTAAATTTATAGTTTTGTTCAATTTTCTAAGTGTATTGATTTTTTTATTCGACAGGTAGAGTTATAGACAGAGAGAGAGAGAGAGGGAAAAAGGTCTTCCTTCCATTGGTTCACTCCCTAAATGGCCGGCCGCTACAGCCAGCACTGCACCGATCCGAAGCCAGGAGCCAGGTGCTTCTCCTGATCTCCCATGCGGTGCAGGGGCCCAAGCACTTGGGCCATCCTCCACTGCACTCCCGGGCCACAGCAGAGAGCTGGCCTGGAAGAGGAGCAACCAGGACTAGAACCCGGCGCCCTAAGTGTATTGATATTATAAGCTGTCCTTTGAGACTGTGATAACGTTGAAGATCTTATTTCTTAATTATTCTCCTTCCTCAGTCCAGGCCCCCCCCACACACACACTTACACACACACACATACACACACAGTGATTCTGTACCTACTCTCAGAGTTCCTCTGTTGAACTCCATCAGTGAAACCCCAGGGATCTGTTAAAATCCAGGTTATGAATTTCTTCTTTGAAAAGTTTCATTTAACACAAAAGATGAAGAAACCTCCCTCCCAGATTAAACACTATAGCAAAACATTTTCGTTGGGAAACTGTTTTGCTCCTCTGTGAATGACATAAAAATAATTGCCTTGTTTTCCACAACTTCATTTCCACAGCCCCAAATGCAGACCTGTATTTGCAGATGTGCAGCAGCTCTGTGTATGGAGCAGGTCCTCCAGTTTTCCCTCCATGGACAACCTATATCCATCTCCACAAGGACTCCTGCATTGACAGCACTGTGAATGCTATTGGAGGGTGGGGTTAATTTTAATAGGCCTTGTTATTTCAGAGACAAGCAGAACATACAAATCACTGTTGCACGGTGCTCGGTGGTCGCATAGATGCAGTAGGCATTGTGTGCACATTTGAAAGACAGCTTGCTCATCTTAGAATTTTGCTCAAGAATGAGACACTGGAGCTTCTGTGTCTCACTTGTTCTCTCCTTTGTGACTCTGCCTCTCAGAATGATGCAGTGCCCAACGAGCAGCCACAGAGAGAGGATTAGTTTAAGATTTCTTCTAGTAAAGAAGCTCATCCAGTGAAAACGCCAAGGGACATGTCACAGCAGATTTATAATTTGCACTGTAAATAGATAGCTGAATACAACTGAATGGAGGGTTTTGAGGTGAGCCTAGAGTATGCCCTGAGGATTGACAACTGAAGAGGCCAGAGTGTGTAGGTGCCAAGTTACTTTGCCTAAAATCTGTTTTGTATATGGACATTTTAATATCGATATCATTCTGTTAGGAGATCCCAGGTTAAAATGTGGTGAGTTTACCTTGATTTGGTAACTCTATAATCCATTGCCATAGGTTGATGAATTGATCATATAAATCAGAAAGCAAAATTTACAAGATTCATCATGGATCCAGGTATACAAAGAGGATAGTTATGTAGAGGGTGGAGGGTCCAGCAGACTGTGGGGCTCAGCTGGGAGATGCACATTTGGATGGGCCACTCTGGTAGATGGAACAAAGGGCAGTAGCAGGAGGACTTAAATCAGGTTTCCTTCCTCCCTAATTTTCTGAAAACTGTTTCAAAAAGAAAGGGCCATTACTAGCTAGGTTGAGGAAAAACACTGATCTTGTTTGAAACTCATTTGTGGAATGTTCAGAAAGACCCATACAGATAATGAGTGTGTAAAACAGAGGCTAAATTAACAGTGTGTAGTTTAAAATAATAAAATTATTTTGAAGTCTTATTTAAAGCTACTAGACTGTTTTTCAAAAGGGTCTCCTTTAAAAATAAACTGTCATTAAGTAAAAAGCTATAAGTTTCAGTCAATAAGCTTTGATATGTGTGTTTGGAGTAAGGATATATAGCTAATGTGTTCATTATTTATACAGTTGTACATGCACCATTTTAATCTTCATTATCCTTTATAGATACCAGCTAATTTCTCTGCAGTAGGCTCCCTGGAGAGCGCAGTGTTATTTCTTCTAGTGGGTAGGCAGAGGAGTTAATGTAAGGTGAAGGTCTTTGGTTATTCAAGGTACTTTTTCTGAGCACTGATTCAGATGAATGGTCAAAGACAGATTGTAGTCTGTGAGCAGCAGAGAGATAAAATATTTTCCATTTGATGGAAAAGTGTTGCTAGTGTTTACTTAAGAAGGCTTAAGTGAAGCAGGGATGTGGAAGCAATTAAGAGCCCCGTGTGTATTTGCACTGTAATGCTGCAGTTATGAGGCCGGATCCTGCTACCTGTGGAGAGCAACAAGGAGGGCCCCAGGTCATTCCCTGCGGGGAGGCAGAGTTAGCTCTACTTCTCTTAGGGGTACCTGTTTTCTTTCTCAGCCTCAGTCATAATGGGACCTCTTCCAGGTGAGTATTTGTACAATCAGGCAGGTTTGTAATGTTTTGTCTCTTTATCAGAAAACTTGTAGTCATTCTTGCCCTCACCACCCATGAATCTCCTTTCCTTAAATGTATTCATTGCTATGGAAGAACAGCTGGCTGGCACCCTAGCTTACTAGAACCAGTAGAGCTCCACTCTTCTTGGTGATCTTTATTTTTTAAAAGATTTATTTTTATACGAGTTTACTGTATTTCATATATACAGATTTATGAGTATAGTGATATTTTGCACTGTGCTCTCCCTCCCACCCACACTTCTACCCATTTTCACTCCATCTCCTATTTGCACTCTTAATTTTTACAAAGATCTATTTTCAGTTTATTTAATACTCATAAGGCTAATCCAACAATAAGTAAAGAGTTTAACAAATAGTAGAACGGAGGATCTCTGTGAGACCTCAGAGGAAAGAAAGGGTCATCAAAGAAGGAGACACTCTTCTCTGAAGGGAGAAGAGAACATCCACTTTGCTTTTGACCGTGTCCAAACAAGATGGAGTCTATGGTCACAAAAGGCTTCCATAGCCTTGGCAGCCCATGACAAGAGCCTCGGATGATCACTGATGTCATGAAAAAAGAATGTTAATTGTTAAAGGAACAACAGTAGTCACTGTACACTTGCTCCAAAGGGAGGACCTCTGTCCCTATTGAATTGTAATATGAGAATGGATGGCAAATTCTCTCCCCAAACTGTACTCTATATGTTGTGTGTGGGTGTGGGGGCAAATTGTTGAAGTCTACGAATAGCATAGAGTTGGTCCTCTGTATATAAAGTCACACTAAAATGATCCATAATGAAGAAGGAGATGGGAGGTAGGATGGGATCAGGAGTGGGCTATAGGGGAAAGAACCACTATATTCCTAGAGTTGTATCTATGTAAAAATGCATTCATTAAATAAAAATGAAAAAAATAGAAAATACTTTTCCTCAACAGAAGAGCCAAAGGCTTTAAACAATCTTTGAATCTCAACATGTCCATTTCAGTCTAATACATTACATTTTGGGTACTCTGTTAGTCACCCCAGATCAGGGATATAAATATGACATCTATCTTTTGGGGGTTTGCTTATTTCACTAAGTAAAATGGTTTCCAGTTGCATACATTTTGCTGCAAAAGACAGGATTTTGATTTTAAAAAAAATAGGTGTGTAGTACTCCATAGGGTATATAGACCATAATTTCTTTATCCACTCATCAACTGATAGACATCTGGGTTGATTCTATGTCTTAGCTATTTTGAATTGAGCTGCACTAATCATGGCCATACAGATCATTCTTTTGTATGCTGGATTCTATTCATTTGGGTAAATTCCCAGGAGTAGGTTGGATGGATCATATGGTAGGTCTGTATTCAGGTTTCTGAGATATTTCTATGCTGTCTTCCACAATGGTGGTACCAGTTTACGTTTCCACCCACTGTGGATTAGGGTACATTTACCCCCACATCCTTGCCAGCATTTGTTGTTTGTTGATTTCTGTATAAGATGCATTCTAACTGTGAAGTTAAACCTCATTGTGGTTTTGATTTGCAGTTCTCTGATGTCTAGTGATACTGAGCATTTTTTCAAGTGTTTGTATGCCATTTGAATTTCCTCTCTTGAAAAATGTCAGTTCAAGTCCTTTGCCCATTTCTTAACTGTATTGTTTTATTGTTATTGAATTTCTTGAGCTCTTTATATATTCTGGAAAGTAATATTTTATCAGCTACATGGTTTGCAAATACTTTTTCTCATTCTGTTAGTTGCCCCTTCACTTTGCTGAGTGTTTCTTTTGTAGTGCAGAAGCATCTCAGTTTTAAGTAATCCTATTTGTCAGTTTTGGCATTGATTGCCTATGCTTCCTGGGTGCTGTCCAATAAATCTTTGCCTATGCCAATATCTTATAGAAGTTCTCCAAAGTCCTCTAGTTAGTTATTGTATAGTGTTGTAGATTTAGGCCTTTGATCCATTTTCAGTGGGTTTTTGTATAAGATGTAAGTTAGGGGTCTAGTTTAATACTTCTGCATATGGAGATACAGTTTTCCAAGTGCCATTAGTTAAAGAGACCGTCCTTGATCCAGGTACTGATTTTAGCTCATTTGTTAAAGATAAGTTGGTTGTAGACACGTGGGTTGCTTTCTGACATTTCTATTGTGTCCCACTGGTCTGCAAATCTATTTTTGTGCCAGGACCAGGATGTTTTGATTATAACTGCCTTGAAGTATGTCTTGTAATCTGTTATTGTGATGCCTCCATCATTGTTTTTGTTGTATAAGATTGCTTTATCTATTTGGTATCTCTTGTGTTTCCATATGAATTTTAGCATCATTTTTTTCTAGCTCTGAGAGGAATGTCAAGCCAAAGAAGGGCACTATGTAATGATTAAGTGATCAATTCAACAGGAAGATGTGACTATATTAAATGTATATGCACCTAATTACAGGGTGTCTGGATATTTAAAAGAAATGTTAATGGAACTGAAGTGAGACATAGACTCCAATAAAATAGTAGCAGGGGTCTTCAACACCACATTTTATCAATGGACATATCAATTAGAAAAATCAACAAAGAAACAACAGAGCTTATAGACACTGTGGATCAAATGGACCTGATATCTACGGAAGTTTTCATCCTACAGTTACAGAATATGCATTCTTCTCATCAGTTCATGGTACTTTTTCTAAGATAGACATTATGCTAGGCCACAAAGCAAGTTTCAGAAAATTCAAAAAAAAAAAATCTAAATCATACCCTGCATCTTCTCCAACCACAATGGAATGAAGCTGTAAATCAGTAACTCAATATGCTTTAGAACATATGAAAACACATGGAGACTGAACAACAATTTCCTGAATGAACAGTGAGAAATCAAAAAGAAATCAAAGGATTTCTGGAAAAGAATGAATACAACAATACAACACACCAAATTTATGGGATACTGCAAAAGCAGTATTAAGAAAGAAGTTTATAACAATTGATGCCTCCCTGAAGAAATTAGGAAGGAACCAAGTAAATGAGCTTCAGTGCATCTCAAGGACCTAGAAAAACACAACAAAGCCAACCTCAAATTAGTAGGAGGAAAGAAATAATTAAAATTAGAAAAGAGGTAAACAAAATTGAAACAAAAAATACAAAAGATCAGGGAAATGAATAGCTGTTTTTTGGGGAAAATAAAATAGATAAACTATTGGTCCAGCTAGCCAAAAAAAAAAAAAAAAAAAAAGAGTGAGAAGCCCTAAATCAATAAAATCAGAGATGAAAAAAGAAATGTAACAACAGATACCACAGAAATAAAAAGAATCATCAAGAATCACTACAAAGAGCTGTATGCCAACAAATTGGGAAACCTAGAAGAAATGGATAGATTTCTAGACACCTACAACCTACCAAAATTGAGTCATGAAGGCATATAAAACCTGAACAAACCAAAAACCAAGACAGAGATTGAATCAGTAACAAAGGCCATCCCAACAAAGAAAAGCCCAGGACTGGATGGCTTCACTGTTGAATTCCAACAGATATTTAAAGAAATAATTCCAATTGTTCTTAAGTTATTCAAAACAGTTGAAGATTTTTTTGACATTTTTATTTGGTTCTTGTAAAAGTGGTACTGATGGGATTAATCAGAAGCTAATTCTGGAGGATCTGATAGAGCCATAGAAAGGATATTAACACTGTGCCATTTCTTATTGTCATGGACCCAAATTTTTCTTTGGGATTTTCCTGTACTGGCTAATTTGGCTTTAGAGTATAGGGTCTTGAGGGGCTGTATAGGTTTGCAAGTTTCCACTATTTACTAATCTTGTAAATTTGTGTACTTGGGAAGTTGTTCCGTTTCATTGATTTAGTTTCCTCTTTAATTAAATGGAGTAATTAAAGCACATCACCTAAGTAATGCCTAGCTCATACCAAACATTACAAACTTATGCACTATAACTTTTTATTCCATAGAAATCATCATTTGATGACTAAGTGCATTCAGAGAAATTGGATCTTTTTTATTGGGCTAATGGATTCTTCTAATTTTTTTTGTAAATCTTCACAATTTCTTTCTATTTTCTATTCTTGAGAAGACATAAAAATAGAACATTTCTTAAGAATAAAAAATGGCTTACCTACAGTTCCCTAGAACCATTTGAATTTTATTGCCAACAGCATACTATTATCACTATAGCTTTCTGCTAATTCTGCCTGTTCTCACTTCCTTTTTTAAAATTTCCATTTCAGAAAACTACAAACACTTCTTTACATCTTCTCCCTAATCATTCAATGTCAACCTTGTAGCTGAATCTGGACTGACCCTCTTTGACTTGTTTGCTATATCCATATAATTTCTGAAAGCTGCAAATTGGTAAAAATGGAGTGTGTTTGTCCACAAGAACTTGTAACAGTGAAGAAAAGGGCACTGGGGAGAGAAATAGTGATCTT